>NC_072004.2:95490000-95790000 GCF_028885655.2 Pongo abelii
TAAGGTGGGTCTGTATGTATTGACATGGAAAGACTAAAGGTATTATTAATAAAACGATAGGCATAAATGTAAAAGGGTAGGTATACTATGATCTCTAATTCAGTGTGTGTGTGTGTTGAACTCGGGAGGCAGAGGTTGCAGTGAGCCAAGTATGTGTGTGTGTGTGTGTGTGTGTGTGTGTGTTTAAAGCATAGAAAAATGTTGAAAGAATGTAGTCCTAAATGTTACCAATGATTATCTTGGGAAGGAAAGGGAAGATCACAGGGAACTGTCACTGTCTGTCTCTTTGAACATATCTATATTCCTTTGACAGATAAAAATAGCTTGAATCTTTAATTTTTTAAAAAAGAGAGATATATATATACCACGGCATTCTTGTGCTACGTAAATCGTGGAGAAACTCAGAGTCCCTAGAACACTTACTCTGATCGTGCTACTTTCTCTACGTTGTATTTCTTTTCCCCAGTTTTGTCCCAGACACGAGTTATATTTGAGGTGACTTTTCTGGGGTGATCTAATCCTGCTGTTCCTTCGATGTTTTAATAATTATATTTTTCATTCATTCATGGAGCTTTGCTTTTGTGGCACCTCTGCCACCTGACAGGCATGATATAGTGCTATGGTTCCTGACAAACAGGACAAAGTCGTGACAACAGCCTGGGGGTGGCAGAGAAGTAACAAGTAAACAGATATGCAGAATTCAGGAAGGGATAAGGGCCAAGAAAAAGAAAACTGTTGCTTGAAACTGTTCAATTGTTTCTCTAAAACCAGGTCTCATCCGGAAGATGGATCGGCTTCTGAGGGAGAGAAGGAAGGGAATAATGAAAGCCACATGGTAAAATTCCCTATGGGAAGTTATTCCGGGCTTATATTTACTAGGAATTAAAGAGAATCAGAGGACAGGCGCGGTGGCTCACGCCTGTAATCCCAACACTTTGGGAGGCCAAGGCAGGTGGATCACATAAGGTTAGGAGTTCCAGACAAGCCTGGCCAACATGGCAAAACCCCATCTCTACTAAAAATATAAAAATTAGCCAGGCGTGGTGGTGCGCACCTGTAGTCCCAGCTACTCGGGAGGCTGAGGCAGGAGAATGGCTTGAACTCGGGAGGCAGAGGTTGCAGTGAGCCAAGATCACACCATTGCACTCCAGCCTGGGTGACGAGTGAAACTCTGTCTCAAAAATAAATAAATAGGCCGGGCACGGTGACTCACACCTGTAATTCCAGCACTTTGGGAGGCCAAGGCAGGCAGATCACGAGGTCAAAAGATCGAGACTATCCTGGCCAACATGAAGAAACCCTGTCTCTACTAAAAATGCAAAAATTAGCCAGGCATGGTGATTCACACCTGTAGTCCCAGCTACTCAGGAGGCTGAGGCAGGAGAATGGCTTGAACCTGGGAGATGGAGGTTGCAGTGAGCCGAGATTGTGCTACTGCACTCAGCCTGGCGACAGAGTGAGACTCCATCTCAAAAAATAGATAAATAAAATAAAATTAAAAATAAATAAATAAAGAGAATTAGGACTTGGTCAAGTATACTGTATGATGACATTATCTTGCACCAGAACAAATTCAATTCAGTTGAAGAGAGACTCATTTTCTTCCTACCCCGTTCTACAGTGTCAGCGATTAGTCAGGGGTGCGAAGGATGTCCAACTTTGGGTTGCCCTGAGTTTTTCAGAACTCATTTCCTGTAACGAAGGATGCAAAAATGATTACGAAAAGCAGAGAGAGCCGGACATGGTGGCTCACGCCTGTAGTCCCAGCACTTTGGGAGGCTGAGGTGGATGGATCGCTTGAGGCCAGGTGTTCAAGACCAGCCTGGCCAACATGGTGAAACCCTACCCCTACTAAAAATGGAAAAATTAACTGGGCGTGGTGGTACACACCTGTAGTCCCAGCTACTTGGGAGGCTGAAGCAGGAGAATCACTTGAACCCAGGAGGCGGAGGTTGCAGTGAGCCGAGATCACGCCACTGCACTCCAGCCTGGGCAGCAGAGTGAGACCCTGTCACAAAAAAAATTAAAAAAGAAATAACAGATAAACTGAAGCATGAAACATGATTTTTTTTTTTTTTCTTTTTGAGACAGAGTCTTACTCTGTCTCCAGGCTGAAGTGCAGTGGCACAATCTCGGCTCACTGCAACCTCTGCCTTCCGAGTTCAAGCAATTCTCCTGCCCCAGCCTCCTGAGTAGCTGGGATTACAGGTGTGCACCACCACACCCAGCTAATTTTTGTATTTTTAGTAGAGACAGGGTTTCACCATGTTGGTCACGATGGTCTCGATCTCCTGACCTCGTGATCTGCCTGCCTTGGCCTCCCAAAGTGAAACATGATCTTTTAGTGATGCTGAGAAGGGTATAAATGCAGTTTTCCCATTGATATAATTACACAATAAAGAATAAAACCTCACAAGGTCCTTTATACTTTGTTTCCTGATTTTTTTCCTGCCACACCTTTACAGGTGTCACCACCAGAGAAGGTTGATGGCCAGAAAGGTGAAGAAGCTGTTGGTAGCACAGAGCATCCTGAAGAAGTCACAACCCAAGCGGAAGCTGCAATTGAAGAGGGGGAGGTCGAGACAGAAGGGGAAGCTGCAGTGGAAGGGGAAGAGGAGGCTGTGTCCTATGGAGATGCTGAAAGCGAAGAGGAATATTACTATACAGAAACTTCATCCCCCGAAGGGCAAACCAGTGCTACAGATATGACTTACCCATATTTCAGTCCTCCTCAGGAACTGCCTGGAGAGGAGGCGTACGATAGTGCTAGCGGGGAAGCTGGTCTCGAAGGCTCCCAGCAAGAGGCCACCGGTCCACCAGAATCCAGAGAAGGGAGGGTCACCTCCCTGGAGCCATCCCACGGAGTCTTAGGCCCGTCGGAGCAAATGGGCCAAGTCACCTCTGGGCCAGCAGTGGGAAGATTGGTGAGTAGCCCTGACTTCTGTTTTGTGCCGGTGTCGCACGGCCCACGGGGTTTGTCACCCTATGTGAGGAACTTGGGGATACATTATAAATACAAATCGCAATCCCTGTTAGAAATGTCTTAGCAAAGCTGGGTGCAGTGGCTCATGCCTGTATGTAATCCCAGCACTTTGGGAGGCAAAGGTGGATGGATCACCTGAGGTCAGGAGTTCGAGACCAGCCTGGCCAACGTGGTGAAATCCTGTCTCTACTAAATATGCAAAAATGAGCCGGGCGTGGTGGCGCACGCCTGTAATCCCAGCTACTCAGGAGGCTGAGGTGGGAGAATTGCTTGAACCCAGGAGGCGGAGGCTGCAGTGAGCCAAGATCACACCATTGCACTCCAGCCTGGGCAACAGAGTGAGACCTTGTCTCAAAAAAAGAAAAAAGAAAAGAAATTTCTTAGCAAGCTTAGGGCTCAGGATTCACGGTCGAATGCTGAGAGATCCTGGACTCTGCTTCAGTGTTCCCAAGCCCAAGGCTGAGGGCCTCCATAGCCGCCATCTACGTAAGGGCATCTGAGTTTCCAGGCTTCCAGAGCAGCATTGTCCAATATGGTCCATCAGTCACATGTGGCTACAGAGAGCTCTCCAAATGCGACTAGCGAGCTAGAGGAATGGAGCTTTTAACTGTTTAAGGTTCTAATTTCCATTTAAATAGCCACCTGTTGCCAGTGGCTGCCATAATGAATAGTGCAGTTCTAGATGATAACAAGGACAATAGCTGCATTCTTATATTTCTTCATTAATTTTCTTTAAACAATCACAAAGTTACAGAAAAAAATGAAGTACAATAAAAAGGATCTTTTATTTTCTTAAACATTGGAGAGTGAGTTCCGGATCTGATCACCAAAGCCTTCGAATGCTTCTGTTTGTTTCCCACAAACAGCTGCGGCACAACCATCAAAATCTGGAAATTAGGCCGGGCGTGGTGGTGCACGCCTGTAATCCCAGCTACTCGGGAGGCTGAGGCAGGAGAATCACTTGAACTGGAGAGGCGAGGGTTGCAGTGAGTCGAGATTGCACCACTGCACTCCTGCATGGGCGACAGAGCGAGACTCTGTCTCAAAAAAAAAAAAAAAAAAAATTCTGGAAATTGCCTTGCTCCATTTCCAAGAAACGCTCAGGCCTCAGTTAGGGTTCACCAAATGTCCCAATGACATCTTTTGTAGCAAAGAGATTCAGTTCCGAATCAAATGTTGCCTTGAGCGCTCATATTTCTGTAGTCTCCTCAATCTTTCCTTGATAACCTTGACCCTTGCGAAGGTCATAGGCCAGCTGTCTTGTAGAGTGTCCCTCAGCCTGGATTTGCCCGGTGTTTCCTCATGATGGGGTTAGGGTCATGAGGCTTTGGTGGGACTATCATGGAAGCGATGTGGGGCTCTCAGTGCGTCCCACAAGGGACGCAGGATTCCAGCTTCCACCATTCCTGGTGATGTTCACTTCAGTCACCAAATTTAAAAGCACCAAGATTCTCCACTGTGAAGCGACCTTTTACTCCTTTATACTTAATGAAGATTTTGTGGAAAGGCTTTTTTCTTTTTTGATTTAAGATAGGAAGGTGAATACCATTTAGAATGAGAAAGAAATTGCAATAGATTCCCACCATCTATTGAGGACTTCTTATATTTGCTTACCAACGTATACAGATGTTATATAACTTTTGGCAGATTTATCCCTAAGTATTTCTTTTTGTTTGTTTGTTTTTTTGAGATGAAGTCTCGCTCTGTCGCCCAGGCTGGAGTGCAGCGGCATGATCTTGGCTCACTGCAACCTCTCCCTCCCGGGTTCAAGCAATTCTCCTGCCTCAGCTTCCCGAGTAGCTGGGACTACAGGCACACACCACCACACCAGGCTAAAATTTGGTATTTTTAGTAGAGATGTGGTTTCACCATGTTGGCCAGGCTGGTCTCGAACTCCTAACCTCAAATGATCTGCCTGCCTCAGCTTCCCAAAGTGTTGGGTTTACAGGTGTGAGCCATCGCTCCTGCCCAATATTTCACATTTTTGATGCCATTATAAATGGTTTCCAATTGTCTGTTGCTAGCATATAGAAATACAATTGGTTTTTGTATACTCACCTGATATTCTGCCACATTGCTGAAGTCCCTCACTGGTTAGACTAGCTTGTTTGCAGAATCTGTAGGCTTTTTCACAAAGATAATCATCTCATCTGAGAAAAAAGGCAGTTAACTTGCCTTTTCTTCCTTTTTCTTGCCTGATTACATTGGCTAGAACCTCCAGCACCATGTTGAATAGAAGTGGTGAGAGCAGACCTCTTGTCTTGCCCTGATCTTACGGGAAAAGCATTCAGTCTTTGACTGTAAAGCGCCATGTTTGCTGTGGGTGTTGCAGATGCCCTTTATCGAGTTAAGGAAGTTCCCTTGTATTCTTGGTTTGTTGGATGCTGTTGGGTTGTTTTTTTTTTTTAATCATCAAAGGGTATTGGGTTTTGTCAGATCCTTTTCTGTGTCTGTTAAGAAGACTGTATTTTCCTTTTTAGTTAGTTAATTTGGTAGATTACATTGATTGATTTTCAAATGTTCAAGCAATCCCGCATTCTGAGATAAACACAGGGAGTCACTTTGGAGTGATATGAATGTCGGTTCCTCATTAAACTCTTGGTTTATTTATATTCTTACATCTGCATAGACTCAGGGCTCTCCATGTGATTGACTGGGTTATAACCCATTACTGTCATTATGTATTTTGATGCTCAATTTGGCCAGTGAGGGCCCATTTAAACCAGCTTTTGTGTGGTGGGATGCACCTCCATCCTTCTTTGAGGGTTTTCTTGCTTTCTGCCATGGACTGCCCAGCCTTAGAATCAGACATTTCTCCGGGAGCCCTGTTTCTGTTAGTGGAAAATAGAATTTAGAAGTTATGACTTGGGTGCTGGGGTCCTCATTGATGCTGGAGTGTCACTGTCCCCAGGCCCTCAGTGGCAGGAGATAGGGCCTGTGTGCATGTACTGTACATACTTCCCCCACATTTATACACACACCAGGTACACATTCGCTCACATCTATATTTATTGGAACACACTAGGCCAGGCCTAATGGCTCATGGCTGTAATCCCAGCACTTTGGGAGGCCGACGCAGGCGGATCACTTGAGGCCAGGAGTTCGAGACCAGCCTAACCAACATGGCGAGACCCCATCTCTACTAAAAATACAAAAATTAGCCGGGTGTGGTGGTGCACACCTGTAGTCACAGCTACTCAGGAGGCTGAGGCACAAGAATCACTTGAGCCTGGGAGTCAGAGATTGCATGAGCCAAGATTATGCCACTGCACTCCAGCCTGGGCGACAGAGCAAGACCCCATCTCAAAAAAAAATAATAAATAAATAAATATATATATATATATATCTCAACAACAGCAAAACCAGTGTCTTCACCTTTTCTTTAAGTGAAGTCTAGGTCACTTGTTGCTCTGTAAACCCAATTTCCATCCTTGGGCCTAGTTTCTAGAAAATACACTGGGAAGTAGTTTCCAAACATGATTGAAGAAAGGGCAGGGGCAGCCCCTGAGCGACCCTTGCTTCCCACCTCCCACCGGCTCTCAGTCTTTAGGACAGTGTGAGTGGGACTTGTGTCCAGTTGTGTACATGGACTCTCAGCAACCTCTCATTAGGAGAAGCCGCTGCTGCACACCCTGGAGATGGGTTTTGACCTTGGGCTCCCATTAATGTTGTTACGGCTCCAGATGCCTCAGAAATAATTTCCAGAGTCAACACCATCTGCGGAAGTGCTGTGAGACAGTGCATGGGCTGGAGACAGAGAGCTGGTGCTGAACATACTCAGGGCTGCCCGTGCAAACTGGGGCAAGCCGTTCAGCCTCCGTGTGGCTGCTTTACTATGGAGAACAGAAATGATTAGAACCTGAGTTGTGGGGTTATGGTGAGGGTGGCATGAGATGAGCTTTGTAACAACATGTTGTTTATGGGCAGCAAAACCCTGACTCATTGTCTGTGTTACTAATATCCAACAGTTCATCATCAGCAATAATTATTGCCAATAGTCATAACTGCAAAAGTCTCTTTTAAAGCTAAAATGGACGCTGGGCACAGTGGCTGTAATCCCAACACTTTGCGAGGCCGAGGCGGGTGGATCACTTGAGGTCAGGAGTTCGAGACCAACCTGGGTAACGTGGCGAAACCCCGTCTCTACTAAAAATGCAAAAATTAGCCAGGTGTGGTGGCGTGTGCCTGTAATTCCAGCTACTCAGGAGGCTGAGGCAGGAGAATCACTTGAACCCAGGAGGCGGAGTTTGCAGTGAGCCGAGATCGTACCACTTCACTCCAGCGTGGGCGACAGAGCAAGACTCCATCTCAAAAAACAACAACAACAACAACAAAAACCCTGAAAAACAGAGCTGGGGAAAGGCATTAAGGGGAGGGTTTCTCATAACAAAAACTATCACAAAAGACTCTGCAAATCCCACAATGTTGCACAAAGGTCATCATAACCTTTAAAAAAAAAAAAAAAAAACACTTTCTGCTAGGACAGCTGCCCAGCAACTGCCTGTCGAAACCTGGACTGATGCCACCCTGTTATTGATCCTTACAGCCAAGGAGAATTATCACAAAACAATTATGTAATCCTCCTCATTTTTCCTTTATCAACTTTCATCTTCCTTTACCTCCCCGAATACAAACATAATTTACTATGGCACCCGTATTCCCATTGCAATGCCCTATCCCCAAATAAATGTCATTTTCCTTTACAGAACCTCTCTCTGTTTGTTATTTAGGATGATACATTGCTCAAAATTTAATGTAATTGTTAAAGTAATAGTAAATCACTTGGATATAAAGATCATCATTTGACTTTTGCAAATGTCCAAAATGGAAAACATCTAACTCTCCCACCCAGGGAATTCAGAAGTGTTTCCCCCAGCTCACACCTGTAATCCCAGCACTTTGGGAGGCCAAAGTGGAAAGGCTGAATGAGGCCAGGAGTTTGAGACCAGCCTAGGAATCATAGCAAGACCCCACCTCTAAATAAAATATTAAAAAATTAGACTAGTGTGGTGGTGTGCACCTGTAATCCCAGCTACTCTGGAGGCTAAGGAGGGGGGATCACCAGAGCCCAGAAGTTGGAGGTTGCAGTGAGCTGTGATTGCAGCACTGCACGCCGGCCTAGGTGGTAGAGTGAGACCCTTACTCAATAATAATAATAATAACAATAATAATAATAATGGAGTGATTTCTGCCTGTCTGGACCTGTAGCTAAGTGTAAACACCCAGGCACGAGAATGCATGGGTCCTGGGATCTTTTGCTCCCGCATGCTGAGCGCCTCGAGGTTGGGAAACCACGACTCTGAGCACCCTCTTCATGAAAGCATGCGGGAAAGCCTCGGCTCCTGGCCAGGGTCTCCCAAGAGGACTGTTTCCTCTTCTCTCCTTTCAAACCAGCCCCCTTTAGGGAAATTTCAATAAGAAAATGTCTTCCCTTCATAAAAACACCTGGCTCGATTTTAACTTTATTTATTTATTTATTTTTGAGAAGGGGTCTTTCTCTGTCGCCCAGGCTGGAGTGCAGTGCTGTGATCTCGGCTCACTGCAACCTGTGCCTCCTGGGTTCAAGCGATTCTTGTGCTTCAGCCTCCCGAGTAGCTGGAATTACAGGCACACGCCACGACACCTGGCTAATTTTTGCATTTTTAGTAGAGATGGGGTTTCACCATGTTACCCAGGCTGGTCTCGAACTCCTGGCCTCAAGTGATCCAGCTGCCTTGGCCTCCCAAAGTGCTGGGATTACAGGCATGAGCCACCGCGCCTGGCCAGGTGTTTTAAAAAACACACAGGTGACTATATTTTGATTCTGACAACTTTCACAAATGTAATGAGTTAAAATTGAATAACTTCTCAGTGGCAATTAAGCCCTTGTTGACTTAGTTTTGGTTGTTCTTCCCATAGACAGAATCCACAGAGGAGCCCCAGGGGCAGGTGCTCCCGATGGGCGCCCGGCACCGCTTCCGGCTGAGCCACGGGAGCGACATCGAGTCCTCAGACCTGGAGGAGTTCGTCTCGCAGGAGCCAGGTGCCGCCCACCCGCTGAGGTCACCCTGCCCTGGCGATGAGCCACGTGCACAGGCCCTTCTGTGCAAGGGACGCCACTCGTTTGTCATCTGTTACCTGTTTCCTGAGTGGCTGTGAGCTGAAAGAGAAAAATCTTATTAACAGATATGGATAACATTTATTGGGCGTTTACTGTTTTATCTCATTTAATCCTAACAGTGACCGATAAAGTAGGAATCATTCTCCATTTAACAGACAGGTTCCCTAAGGGCATTAAGGAACTGGTCTGATGAAGTAACAGAACGCGGCCTTCGCCAAGATTCAGTGACGCCCAGCCCCATCCCCTGATGGCCATTTCTCGCTGGTTCCTGGTCTCAGAGCGAGACGTGCCGTGACAGCACCCCCAGGCCTGAATCTGTCTGCTGGCTTTCAAAGGCTTTCCAGAACCCCTGTCTTCTTACGTAGTCCCAGTATCCCAGTGTTGTGGACATGGGAGGGCAGATCAGGCAGTTGCAAATTCCCTGTGGTACCGACCAGCAGCCGGTCCAAAACCTTGCATTACTTGCAAATGACATGAAAACAGCGCGTGTCTAAATTAGTAAAAAACAAGCCAGGCGCAGTGGCTCACGCCTGGAATCCCAGCCAAGGCCGGTGGATCACCTGAGGTCAGGAGTTTGAGACCAGCCTGGCCAACATGGCGAAACCCCATCTCTACTAAAAAATATAAAAATTAGCCAGGCGTAGTGGCAGGTGCCTGTAATCCCAGCTACTTAGCAGGCTGAGACAGGAGAATCACTTGAACCTGGGAGGTGGAGTTTGCAATGAGACGAGATCGAGCCACTACACTCCAGCTAGGCAACAAGAACGAGACTCTGTCTCAAAAACAAACAAACAAAAACAAAAAAACATAATTAGCCAAGCGTAGTGGCACGTACCTGTCATCCCAGCTACTTGTCACTCCCGAGGGATTGAGGGAGGCTCAGTCAGAAGAATCACTTGAACCCGGGAGGCAGAGGTTGCAGTGAGCTGAGATCGCACCACTGCACTCCAGCCTGGGCGACAGAGCGAGACCCTGTCTCTAAATAAGTAAATAAATAAATAAATTAGTACAAAACAGAACAGGGATCTCTCCAACCTGGAAGTATGGAAAGGCCAAAACTAGAGCCTCATTTATTATTTCCTTTCTTTTGCAGTCTTATCAGCTGTTTCACATTTTTTAAAAAAATTCAAATCTAGGCTGGGCCCAGTGGCTCACGCCTGTAATCCCAGCACTTTCAGAGGCCAAGGTGGGTGGATCACAAGGTCAGGAGTTCGAGACCAGTCTGGCCAACATGGTGAAACCCCGTCTCTACTAAAAATACAAAAATTACCGGGCGCGGTGGCAGGTGCCTGTAATCCCCAGCTGCTCGGGAGGCTGAGGCAGGAGAATCACTTGAACCTGGGAAGTGGAGGTTGCAGTGAGCCGAGATCACGCCACTGCACTCCAGCCTGGGTGACAGAGCAAGACTCTGTCTGGAAAAAAAAAAAAAAATTGTATCCAATCCTCTAGTTAAGTGGTCACCTTTCTATTCACTCTTTATGTGTAAAGAAAGCCTCTCAAAAATAATTTCCTTCCTGCCTACCTTTAAAACGGGACCCTTTCTCTGGGATGTGTTGAGTCAGTGAGCAGAAGATGGGGTGAATGATGTTTCTGACCCACAGGCCGTTTGGATGCTTTTGCTGTCACTTTCTCATCATGCTGCATGAGGCATGACAGCAGCTGTGCCGTTGATGCCCCAGAATAGAATCACTGAGCCTTCTCTCCAGCAGCTCCTCAATGGTGTCGCTCTCTCTCCCCCCAGTGATCCCCCCAGGGGTGCCCGATGCCCACCCCAGGAAAGAAGACCTGCCAGTGTTCCAGGACCAGATCCAGCAGCCCAGCACCGAGGAAGGGGCCGTGGCAGAGAGAGTGGAGTCCGAGGGGAGTGACGAGGAAGCAGAAGATGAAGGGTCCCAGCTGGTAGTCTTGGACCCAGACCACGTAAGGAAGCCTTCCCAGGTTTTGCTTTTGCCTACACAGATGGAGAATGACTCAGGCCCCTTTCCCTGCCTGCACTGTGGCCCACTCCTGACCCCAAATGCTGTACTCGTATCTCGCCTGTTCACTGCACCGTTTATCGGCACTGATTGACCTACCTCTTCATAGGGTACTCTCCTCTGAGGTTGGTATAGGTAAGGCCTGTGTTTCTCAACCCCAGCACCACTGCCCCGTGGGGCCGGGTTATTCTGTGCTGTGCCTTGTATGGTGTTGAACAGCATCCCTGAGCTCCTCCCGCTACATGCCAGGAGCACCCCACCCTTGGTTTTTATCATCAAAAATGTCTCCAGGCCGGGCGTGGTGGCTCACGCCTATAATCCCAGCACTTTAGGGGGCCAAGGCCTGTGGATCACCTGAGGTCAGGAGTTCGAGACCAGCCTGGCCAACATGGCGAAACCCCATCTCTACTAAAAATACAAAAAAAAAAAAAAAAAAAAAATTAGCCGGGCATGGTGGTGAGCACCTGTAATCCCTGCTACTCGGGAGTCTGAGGCAGGAGAATCGCTTAAACCCAGCAGGCGGAGGTTGCATGCAGTGAGCCAAGATGGCACCAGTGCAGTCCAGCCTGGGCAACCAGAGCGAAACTGTCTCAAAAAAAAAAAAAAAAAAGTCTCTAGTCATTGCCAAATGTTGGGGGTGTGGGGCGCATCTTGGGAGCCACTGCCTTGAGGGCACCAATTGGATCGCAGCTCCCTGCCCCAGCCACTGGCAAGGAAAAGGCAGATGTTGATTTCATTTACCCATCAGGAAAGCTGCAGAGCTCCAGGAGCTGCAGGAAGGAGCTGGGGGCTGCACAGGGAGGTTCTCTCCCCAGACCACTGCTCCACCCCACCCTCTGGCCACAGCTCACCATCATTTTGCCAAAATATGCACTCAGTTCTCTGCAAGTGCCTGAGATAAGACCATGAGGTGCCTTGAATTTGTGGCTTCCAGAGTAAGAATCCCAAGCAGAAGCAGGGAGCACTCCACATGGAAGTCGGCTCTGGCCACCGGAGGGAGACCTGTGGCCACCTGGGCTGAGCCCTGGGTTGGGCAGGAAGGTAACCAGGAAGGTAACTGCCGGTGATTTTCCATTGTTCTAGCCCCTGATGGTAAGATTCCAGGCTGCCCTGAAGAACTACCTGAACCGACAGATCGAAAAGTTGAAGCTGGACCTCCAAGAGCTGGTGTGTATCCGTCCAGTCTCCCACCCCGGCCGGATGCCTGCATCCTGGTGACCTGTTTCTCTCTTTGGTCCAGGTTGTGGCTACCAAGCAGAGCCGAGCCCAGCGGCAGGAGCTGGGGGTGAATCTCTATGAGGTGCAGCAGCACCTGGTACACCTGCAGAAGCTGCTGGAGAAGAGTCACGACCGCCACGCAATGGCCTCGAGCGAGCGCAGGCAGAAGGAGGAGGAGCTGCAGGGCGCCCGCGCACTCTACGCCAAGACCTGCGCGGCCGCCAACGAGGAGCGCAAAAAGCGTAAGCCAACCCGGCGGCCCCACACGCCATTGGGTCCTGGAGGGTTTCCCAGGGGTGTCCCCATGTGCCATGGCCAGGCACCTAGAAAAGTAAGATGTGTGTGCGTCCTGGAGGGGTTCCCACCCTTTTTAGGAGGGGAAGGCACATAAATCAAATGTTTTTTGTTGTTGTTGTTGTTGTTGTTGTTGTTTTTTTGAGATGGAGTCTCACTCTGTCACCCAGGCTGGAGTGCAATGGCGTGATCTTGGCTCACTGCAACCTCCCCCTTCCAGGATCAAGCCAGTCTCCTGGCTCAGCCTCCCAAGTAGCTGGGATTACAGGCACCTGCCACCATGCCTGGCTATTTTTTGTATTTTCAGTAGAGATGGGGTTTCACCATGTTGGCCAGGCTGGTCTCGAACTCCTGACCTCAGGTGATCCGCCTGCCTCGGCCTCCCAAAATGCTGGGATTACAGGCGTGAGACACTGCACCCGGTCATAAATATGTTAAATGGCACCTGTCAGGGCAAAGCAGCAAATGCTGAAGCTGCTAACAGCCAGAGTGTAGAGACTCAAAACTGGGAGAGATGGGTGGGCTGCAGAGGTCCAAGGATAGACAAGACCAGGAAGCAAGAGCAGACCAGGGGTGATGGAGGGTTTCGATAAGTGCAAATGCGAGGGTGAGGCCGGGGCTGGCACGACGGTCAGACCATGGCCCAGGGCCCAACCGCCATAGGATGTGTGCGGCAGGTCAGTGGGTAGCTTCAAATCAGATGAGACAGTGGGGGCTACGGCACGTACTATGCAACATTACTGCTAAAGCAACGTCCTTGCACAGAGCTGGTCATGTAGGTGACTGGGGACAGTGGCTTCCTCTTGTGACTACAGAGTATTTCAGTCTTTATGCTTTTTGATTTTTTCAACTTTCTCAATCAACTGTGTATTACTCTTATAATGGGGAAATGACCTACAGAAACCTGGAAGAAAACAGAAGCACATGGCCATCCCAGCTGTTCTGGAAAGAAACATTTTAAACCCTGAGAAAAGTAGAAGAGGTTTCTGGAAATTTCAGAGTTAGGGTAAGTGGGCACTTATCAAGCACCTCTCTTGGCCGGGCGCGGTGGCTCACGCCTGTAATCCCAGCACTTTGGGAGGCCAAGGCGGGGGATCACGAGGTCAGGAGGTCAAGACCATCCTGGCTAACACCGTGAAACCCTGTCTCTACTAAAACCACAAAAAATTAGCTGGGCGTGGTGGCGAGCGCCTGTTGTCCCAGCTACTTGGGAGGCTGAGGCAGGAGAATGGCGTGAACCCGGGAGCCGAGATCTCACCAGTGCACTCCAGCCTGGGCAACAGAGCAAGACTCCATCTCAGAAAAAAAAAAAAGAAAAAAAGAACCTCTCTCCAGTTAGCATCAAATGAACAGAAAACACCAAAAGGAAAGAAAGTGACATCCACGCTGAACTGAAAGAGCCACATCCTCCAGAAGTAACCAAATTTAGACCCACCTGAAGGAGGACGCATGCCCCTGCCTGCTCCCCACACCTGCAGTGAGGCGGGAGCCGTGGAGCTGGGGTGGAGCACCCGCCGGCTCCCCTCTACTAGGGCTCAAAGAGTAGGTGGGATTCTGAAAAGATCCAAACACTCTGGTGGACTCTGCTTCCTGGAGATTAGGAGAGGGCCGGAGCTGAGGCTCTTCAACCCGGCAAGGCCTGCCTCAAACAGCACCATCTCTGCCTTCTCAGAATTTGGGCAACGGTTCCGGCCCTGACCGGGGGGCAGCCACCACTGGTGAGACGTGGTCCTGGCCCCTGGAGAAAGCCCACGGTCACCTGCCTCATCTGGGAGGGAGACAGAGTCCATCAGTCGCTGTATTAAGGTTCTCTAGAGGGACAGAACTAACAGGATAGAGATATAGAGAAAGGGGAGTTTATTCAGTATTGATACAGGATCACAAGGTCCCACAACAGGCCGTCAGCAGGCTGAAGAGCAAGGAGAGCCAGTCTGAGTTCCAAAAATGAAGAACCTGGAGTCCAATGTTCAAGGGCAGGAAGCATCCAGCACAGGAGAAAGATGTAGGCTGGGATGCTACACCAGTCTCTCTTTTCACATTTTTCTGCCTGCTTATACTCTAGCCGCGCTGGCAGCTGATTAGCTGGTGCACCACCCAGATGGGGGGTGGGTCTGCCTTTTCCCAGGCCACTGACTCAAACGTTAATCTCCTTTGGCAACACCCTCACAGACACACCCAGGATCAATACTTTGTATCCTTCAATCCAATCAAGTTGCCACTCAGCATTAACCATCACCATCACTGAACCTTCACACCAAAATGTGAGTTACCAACCGGAGGTCCCCAGACCTGAGAGGAGACTGAGCTGGACAGACAGGCAAACCGAGCCCTGATTCTAAAAACAGAGCGTGCGGAGGCACCAACTGGTAGTCTCATGAGATTTTAGAGGACGTTGCATCCGTAAAGAGAACAAAGTGTTAGGAAAAGGGGTACGTGAAATTTAAAAATATGATCATCATCCCAGAGTGTGCAGAGGCGCCAACTGGTAGTCTCATGAGATTTTAGAGGACGTTGCATCCATAAAGAGAACAAAGTGTTAGGAGAAGGGGTACGTGAAATTTAAAAATATAATCATCATCCCCCCAGAAGGCACTAACTACACAAATGAATGCAGATGAAAACTGAATTTCTTAACTAAAAAGCCAGTTCGAGGAATCTTCCCCAGAAATAGAGCAAAACCCCAAATGATGGATATCTTGAGGAGGACATAAAAGACGTGGACAATAGATTAGGGAAATCAAATCAGTGTCCGTAAGAGAGATTTCAGGAGATGAGAGGCAATAGCCAATGTCCAGGAGAACAGATGCATGAGTTCAGGAAAGATGAATCTGCACATAGAAAGACTCGTGACCGGCCATGCAGCTGAAAGAGAAAATAAACCTCCGCAGACATAGCTGGTGGGATTTCCAAATGCCATGGCAAAAGAAAAAATGCTGCAGGCTTCCAGGCGGGAAAACCCAGATGGCCTCTTGAGGCTGGGACTGGGCTATGCTTTAATCAAGGTCTCCATCAGCTGCCCCTTGGAGGAACCAGGGAGAGCTCAAAACCACCAGGACCTATCCCAGCCCAGATTTCAGATTGATTTGTTCTGGGAAGGACCAGGCATTGTTTGTTTCTGGCTTTCTTTTTGACCATTAAGCTTCCAGATGATGCTAACATGTGGCCAGGGCTGAGAATTGCAGATCTTAAATATAAATAGCAGGATGTCAATGCGTACAGAATTCTCTCTTTTTTTTTTTTTCTTTTGAGATGGAGTCTCTCTCTGTCGCCCAGGCTGGAGTGCAGTGGTGTGATCTCGGCTCACTGCAACCTCCTCCTCCCGGGTTCAAGTGATATCTCCTGCTTCAGCCTCCCAAGTAGCTGGGACTACAGGGCCCGCCACCACGCCTGGCTAATTTTTGTATTTTTGTAGATATGGGGTTTCACCATGTTGGTCAGGCTGGTCTTGAACTCCTGACCTCGTGATCCGCCCACCTCGGCCTCCCAATGCATACAGAATTCTAAGGGAGAAGGATCATTAGCATTTGACCTACATGTCAGTTATAGACTCTGGAAATTAACAACAACGGGAAGTCCATGCGTGAAGACTTCTGGCTGCAGCCAAATCTGCTCAGACAAAACCCATGACAGAGTTTATTTACATTTCCACAAACAAGCCTGAAAACATACATTCTATTCGAGAAGCTAAAAAGAGGGAAATAAACTGAAAGAAGTAGAAAAAGAAACCAATAAAGATCAAAAGCAGAAGCTGATGAAATAAATCAAAAATGAATTGACTTGATAAATAAAACTGCTTTTTTTTTTTTAAATGACCAATAAACCTTACACACTGCTGGCTTATCTGACAATAAAAAGGAGATCATGCAAGTAACAATGTTGGGAATGAGGACAACTTGGGGGAGGGTTTGTTTTTTGTTTTTTGTTTTTAATTGCAAGAAAGCTATGCATTGTACTGGTTTCATCATGGAAGAATTTGAAAATGTCAAAAATCTGTTTTCCCTAAATGCACCCGTATTGGAAGATGTTATGGAAGCCTTCTAGTAACCTTTCAAGGAACAAACACTTCCTGTGTTATCAAAACTCCAGGGGATGGAAGATTCCGGAAACTCCTCGCAGGCTGGTCCTGCAATGCTTAGTGAAAGGCTGGCTGCAAACGCTGACAGCATACAAACAGGAAACTGTAAAGCGGCCCCACATGTGAGAAGTGAAAATCCTGAACAAAATGTTAGCAAAACCAAGTAGGATTTACTTCTGGAATTCACGAAGGAATAATTCACAATTGGGAAATCTACTAATTTTGTGCATTATATTTATAAATTAAAGAATGGAGGCCGGATGTGGTGGCTCACCCCTGTAATCCCAGGACTTTGGGAGGCCGAGGCGGGAAGATTACCTGAGGTCAGGAGTTCGAGACCAGCCTGGCCAACATGGTGAAACCCCATCTCTACTAAAAAATACAAAAATTAGCCAGTTGTGGTGGCAGGCGCTTGTAATCCCAGCTACTCAGGAGGTTGAGACAAGAGAATTGCTTGAGCCCGGGAGACAGAGGTTGCAGTGAGCCAAGATTGTGCCACTGCACTCCAGCCTGGCCAACAGAGCGAGACACTGTCTCAAAATAATAAATAAATAAAATAAAACAAAATACAAGGATAAAAAAAAAAAGGCTTCCTGGGTGGGTGCCAAATGGGTATTTAATAAAACTCATCATCCATCCCAAAGTAAGATAGAAGGAAAGTTCTAAGTATTTATCAGAAACTAACAAGAAGATGTTACCCAGTGGAAAGACTAGACTTAAAATCAGGAATGAGATGAGGAGGCCTGCTAGCATAGCAGTTACCCCAGACTGTTTTGGAGGCTCCAGCAATGCAAAGAAAACAAGAGAAAGAAATGAGATATGGATCTGGGAATGAAATACTGAAATTCTCAACCTCTACTAATGAAACATAAAAGCCAATAGAAACAGTAAGAAATCAATAAAGTAGCTGGATACCAGCTCTATAGTTTTCTTCTACACCAGTAATATAGTTAGAAATTACAATTTTTAAAAAAGCTCATTCATAATAGCTATAACAACTTTAAAATAAGTCCAGGAATAAATCCAACAAGGAATGAGTGAGCCTATCTGAAGAAAAACAATAAATTTTATGAAAGGTCATAAAACAGATTTAAATAAATGGAGTGCCCACGTTACCAGCTGGGAAGATGCATGATGTAAAAACGCCATTTCCCTCCAAATTAGCAATAAAACCATTGCAATTCCCATTACCATCCGTGGTGAGATGTTTTGGGTGAACTTAAATTTATTCAACCTAATTATTTACTTATTTTGGAAAAGTAATGATTCAAAATGCAAGAGCTCTACAACTAAAAGGAAGTTTTCCTCTCTTTGCCCCTTCCCCCACCCAGCCACCAGGGCCCTCCACAGAGGCAACGTAGATTCCTGTGAATTCTTTCTGTTTTTGTTTTCTTCGAGACAGCATCTTGCTCTGTTTCCCAGGCTGGAGTGCAATGGCACAGTAGCCTCGAACTCCCAGCCTTAAGTGATCCTCACACCTCAGCTTCCCAAGTAGCTGGGACTACGCACACGCCACCAGGCCTGGCTAATTTTCATATATATATATGAAAATTATATATATATATACAATTTATATATATATTATATATAAAATATATACGTATTATATATATGTCTATTATATATTATATACGTATTATATATTATATATTATATACGTATTATATATTATATATAATATACGTATTATATAATATACGTATTATATATTATATATTATACATAATATACGTGTTATATATATTATATATATAATATACGTATTATATATATTATATATTATATAATAGACGTATTATATATATTATATATTATATAATAGACGTATTATATATTATATAATATATAATAGACGTATTATATATATTATATATTATATATAATAGACGTATTATATATATTATATATTATATATAATAGACGTATTATATATATTATATATTATATATAATAGACGTATTATATATTATATATTATATATAATAGACGTATTATATATTATATATAATATATTATGTATATTATATATTATATATAATAGACGTATTAATATATTATATATAATATGTATTATATATATTATATATAATACATATATTTTATATATATTATACATATTATATATTATATAATGTATATTTTATATATTATATAATATATATAATATGTATATTATATATATTATATATTATATATAATACGTATATTATATATTATATATAATACGTATATTATATATAATATATAATACGTATATTATATATAATATATTATACGTATATTATATATATTTTATATATTATATGTAATACATATATTATATATATTTTTTATATATATATATAATTTTTTTTTTTTTCCGTAGAAACAGGGTCTTACTGTGTTGCCCAGGCTGGTCTCAAATTCCTGGGCTCAAGCAATCCTCTTGCTTCGGCCTCTCAAAGTCCTGGGATTACAGGCATAAGCCACTGTGGCCAGCCCTTGTGGAGTCTTTTCAATATTTTTTGGCATGTCTAAGCAAAGTCACGAGGGTGTGTGTATGTGTATCTCTCTCTCTCTCTCTTTAACTTAAATGGCTGCATATTATACCCACTGCTTGGTTCCTCGCTTTCTGTCCCTTAGCAACGCGTGCTGCGGATATGCCACCTCAAAACCAAAAGCACCTCGGGCCAGGTGCGGAGGCTCACGCCTGTAGTGTCGACACTTTGGGAGGCTGAGGCTGGCAGATCGCTTGAGCTCAGGAGTTCGAGACCAGCCTGGGCAATGCGGCAAAACCCCATCTCTACAAAAAATACAAAAATGAAAAATTGGCCAGGCATGGTGGCGTGTGCCTGGAGTCCCAGCTACTTGGGGGGCTGAGGTGAACCCAGGAGGTTGAAGCTGCAGTGAGCTATGATTGTGCCACTGCACTTCAGCTTGGGTGACAAAGTGACACCGTGTCTCAGAAAACAACGAGAGCAACAACACTTTATTCTCAACAAATTGATTTTAAAGTTCACTTAGAAGACTAAATGCACAAAAATATCCAAGAAAATTTTGAAAAGGAAGGATCATGAAAGAAATGTTTAAGAATAATAACAAGTCCTTAGCCGGGTGTGGTGGCTCACGTCTGTAATCCCAGCACTTTGGGAGGCCGAGGCAGGCGGATCACAAGGTCAGGAGATGGAGACCATCCTGGCTAACACGGTGAAACCCCATCTCTACTAAAAAAAAAATACAATTACCTGGGCATGGTGGTGGGCACCTGTGGTCCCAGCTACTCGGGAGGCTGAGGCAGGAGAATGGCGTGAACCCGGGAGGCAGAGCTTGCAGTGAGCCGAGATCATGCCACTGCACTCCAGCCTGGGTGACAAAGCGAGACTGTCTCAAAAAAAAGGAATAATAGCAAGTCCTCAAAGAGAGCTTAGAGGAAATTACTTTGGAATTTAGCTACTGCAAAGTATATTAATGCACAGGTTGCATTTTTTTTTTTTTTTTTTTGAGACAGAGTCTCACTTTGTCACCCAGGCTGTAGTGCAGTGGAGTAGAGACAGGGTTTCACCATGTTGGCTAGGTTGGTCTTGAACTCCTGGCCTCAAGTGATCCGCCCACCTCGGCCTCTCAAAGTGCTGGGGTTACAGGCGTGAGCCACCACGCCCAGCCAAAATGGTTTTGCAAGTTTAAGCTGTATCCTTTGAGCACACCTGGCTCCAGGATGATATGCGTCCAGCAGCCTTTTGGCCTGTAATTCAGTTTTCTGTTTGGATCCAGCCACTGAAAAGGAGTGCTCTGTGCAGTGAGGAAGCAAGTACTGACCCACGTGTAGCTCCCTCAATAAATTTGCACTCTAGCTTTAGAAATCCATCTCATGGCTGGGCGCGGTGGCTCATGCCTGTAATCCCAGCACTTTGGGAGGCCGAGGCAGGCGGATCAGGAGGTCAGGAGATGGAGACCATCCTGGCTAACACGGTGAAACCCCGTCTCTACTAAAAATACAAAAAATTAGCTGGGCGTGGTGGCGGGCGCCTGTAGTCCCAGCTACTCGGGAGGCTGAGGTGGAAGAATGGCGTGAACCCGGGGGGCGGAGCTTGCAGTGAGCCAAGATCGCACCACTGCACTCCAGCCTGGGCGACAGAGCAAGACTCCGTCTCAAAAAAAAAAAAAAAAGAAATCCATCTCATGGAAGTTTTGTTAAAGGAATCAGTTCCTCAGGCCTTGGCCTCCTCTGAGAGCACTGACATAAATCTGTCACTTAACTTGGGGCAGGATGGAAGGTGCTGCCTCTTCTAGCCTCATCCTCTCTGGCCTGCACAGCTGCGTGGCGGTGTCAGTGCAGGGGCGTCCGTGGAGCTCAGCCTGCCCTGGATGTTCTGGTCTCCTCCCGGGGGACTTAAGACTCCACCTAAGGTTGCCAGCCTTTCAGTGGTAAGAAATCTATGCAATCAACCCGAAGCCTTACCACCTGGCACTACTTCAGTGTATCCTTAGACTACCAGGAGGATCTCTGAGACTTGGTGGGGAATGGAACAGCTTGCTGCAATTTGTGGATGTAGATTCGGTATATTTTTGTCTCTTCCATGAGATTGTAAACTCTTTGCTGACAAAGTCTGTGTCTTGATAGTTTAAAAGCAGTTTCCCAGTCTTACCCAAAAATGGCAGGAAGGGTGCCCAGAACGGCTGTTCCCTGCTTCCTCCTCGGTCTCTGCATGAGGGACGCTGGGACAGCCTCCCCACTCACTCTCTCTCTCTCTCCCCCGCTGCCCCCCGCAGTGGCAGCTCTGCAGACTGAGATGGAGAACTTGGCCCTGCATCTCTTCTACATGCAGAACATCGACCAGGACACGCGTGACGACATCCGTGTGATGAAGCAAGTGGTGAAGAAGGCCGAGACGGAGAGGATCCGGGCGGAAATCGAGAAGAAAAAGCAGGTATTCTGCAAACTCGACACATGTTTAATGATCACCAGACTGTGGAGCTTCAAAAAGGGGCTCAGCTTTGCCTCCTGCATGAAGGCTTCCGGCCGGAGGGGTGGCGGCCGGCCTGGGTGGTGTCGACTTGTATCAAGGGTTGGGGGAGAACAGGCCCTCAGCCACGGGCACCTCCTGACGGGGCTGCTTCTCATCCTGTTTCCCAGGACCTGTATGTGGACCAGCTCACCACTCGAGCCCAGCAGCTGGAAGAAGACATTGCCCTGTTTGAGGCCCAGTACTTGGCCCAAGCTGAGGACACCCGGATTTTAAGGAAAGCAGTGAGTGAGGTAAGAGCAGTCCCCGCAGCTCTCAGTGTTTGACCCACCAGTGAGTGTCCATGCACAGGGTGCTGGTGGGTCTACTAGACTGCACCTGCCTGTCTGCTGGATGAGTGACTGCAGCCAACTGACATCTCCTTCAGCATCTGCAAACATCGGGCCCTCCCCATGGTGGGGCCACAGTAGATACCGACAGGTGGACGGCCCGGATTCCTGTTCCTTCCCTGGCTAGTGGGTGACAGAAGGCCTCGCAGGGTTCAGGTACTCTAGTCTCTTCATGACTGCCAAGGCCAGCTTGCTGGGGGAGATGCTCAGCAAGTTCCTTAGCCTGCAGGGACCTCTTCTGGGGAGGACTGAAGTCTTTCTAACAGTTCCCCCCGCCCCCACCCCGGGCAGCGGGCCTTCCGGGTAGCACCTACATCTCTGCACCTTGTGGAGTAGGGAGTGGAGGGGACGAAGAGGGTGGAAGCTGCTCCCTCTTGGCCCCAGATTCAGGTCTGTAGTGGTAGCACCAGAAACCAAAGTTACTGCAACTTAAAAAAAAAAAAACTATGAGTCAGCATCTTCATTCACGGGTGTGGGAATGACATGGAGGAAACAACTTTTTTTTTTTTTTTTGAGACAGAGTCTCGCTCTGTCGCCCCGGCTGAAGTGAGTGGCACAATCTCAGCTCACTGCAACCTCCGCCTCCCAGATTCAAGCAATTCTCCTGCCTCAGCCTCCAGAGTGGCTGGGACTACAGGCGCCCACCTCCACGCCCGGCTAATTTTTGTATTTTTAGTAGAAACAGGGTTTCACCATGTTGGCCAAGTTGGTCTCAAACTCCTGACCTCAGGTGATCCACCACCCTCGGCCTCCCAAAGTGCTGGGATTAAAGGCATGAGCCACCGTGCCCAGCCAGTGAAAAAGAAGGAAGAGGACTTGAAGGAACGGATGAGCATGCTGGGCTTCCAGGGCAAAGGGAGAGCCTGGGGCTGGGAGTTACTCAGCACTGGTCTCTCCAGCTACAAATGCAACTAAAGTAGAGCACGTCCCAATCAGAATCTCAGGAACAAACAATCCCTTAATTAACAAAACAATTCTGCAGTTTTATCTGAAAAATAGGAAGGCTAGCCAAGAATGGTTTTGGAAGAGAAGATTCAAATGGGACAAGCAGCCATCCCAGTCTGCTCAGGACTGAGGGGTCCCCAAGACAAGGGACTTTCCATGCTAAACCCAGGGGGTCCTGGACACAGCAGGATGGCAGGTCACCCTAGCATCGCCCCACCAAATATTAAAAGTATACAGTAAAGCTCTGGCCAGGCAAGGTGGTGCACACCTGTAATCCCAGCACTTGGGGAGGCTGAGGCAGGAGGATGGCTTGAGCCCAGAAGTTCGAGACCAGACTGGGCAACATGGTGAGACCCTGCCTCTACAAAAAATAATAATAATAATAATAATAATAATAAATAAAACATTAGCCCACCATGGTGGTGTGCACCTGTGGTCCCAGCTACTCAGGAGGCTGAGGCAGGAGGATCACTTGAGCCCGGGAGGAAAAAAAAAAAAAAAAAAAGAACAACAACACTTTATTCTCAAAAAATTGATTTTAAAGTTCACTTAGAAGACTAAATGCATAAGAATATCCAGGAAAATTTTGGAAAGGAAGGATCATGAAAGATCCAATGAACTATGATCATACCACTGCACTCCAGCCTGGGCTACGGAGCAAGACCCTGTCTAAAATAAAACAAAACCGTAAAGTTCTAGAGGCTAAAATAATGTGTTACAAGATAGACAGGCAAGACATTGAAGCCTATGAGAGAGCCCCAAAGCAAGCCAGAGTTTATATAAAAACCTAGTAGATTATAAATTACCAGAGAGCTAATGAATTATGCATCCAATGATGTCGGGACATTTGGTTAATCATTTGGGAAAAAATTAAATCTTTTCCTCATACCAGACACTAAAATAAATTCCAGATGGAATCAAGTATTTAAATGGGGGAAAATGTGCCAGACGAAAACAAATGAAAATATTTATATAATCCTGGGCTGGGGAGGCCTTTCGAAGTATAACACCAAAAGCAGGAACCTTAAAGGAAAAGACTAGGAGGTGCCGGGTACGGTGGCTCACGCGTGTAATCCCAGCACTTTGGGAGGCCGAGGCAGGCAGATCACCTGAGCTCAGGAGTTCGAGACCAGCCTGGCCCGCATAGCAAAACCCCATCTCTACTGAAAATACAAAAATTAGCTGGGCGTGGTGGTACACGCCTGTAATGCCAGCTACTTGGGAGGCTGAGACAGGAGAATCACTTGAACCCAGGAGGCAGAAGTTGCAGTAAGCCGAGATCATGCCATTGCATTTCAGCCTGGGCGACAGAGCCAGAATCCGTCTCAAAAAAACAGAACAAAACAAAAGACTAGGAGGGCAATCACACCCTCAGTAAAACCTTTGTAGATTAAGGACACCACAAACCAGATGAAGGCGGGGAGGGGGAGACAGGCAGAAGACAACTCGCAGCCATTAGTAAATCCAGGGGTGTGAAGAGATGCTGAAAGCCAAGGAGACGCACCCTGTGTGCTTGCACACCCTGGAGGCAGGTGGGCTACGTGGCAGATGCTTCATTTTGCACCTCCCGCCCTCCCCTCGATGCAACTCCCCCAGGGAAGGGGGCCGCCCACACTTCCTTCATTTCCCATTTCCAGCACCCAGAACAGTGCGGGGGCAACAGCAGGGCCCCCGTTCATCCAGTGAAGTCACAAGTAACCAAAGGACAGGGCGTCCCCTACGGAGTTGTCAAAGATAAGGAGAGATGAGCCCTCCCTGCTGTCGGCCATGAAAATAGATTGGCCTTTATCTTTATCAAGATCTTTTTTTTCTTTTTTTTTGAGACGGAGTCTCACTCTGTTGCCCAGGCTGGAGTGCAGTGGCGCAATCTCAGCTCACTGCAAGCTCCGCCTCCCGTGTTCACGCTATTCTCCTGCCTCAGCCTCTTCAAGTAGCTGGGACTACAGGCGCCCGCCACCACGCCAGCTAATTTTTTTGTATTTTTAGTAGAGATGGGGTTTCACTGTGGTCTCGATCTCCTGACCTGGTGATCCGCCCGCCTCGGCCTCCCAAAGTGCTGGGATTACAGGCGTGAGCCACCGTGCCCAGCCTTTATCAAGATCTTTATCCAGGGCGATATGATCATATGCAGCCACTCCCTCCCTAACCCTACCCCTAACCCCGCACCCTGTCACTGCTTAGACTCCATTCCAAGGAACCTAGCAAAGACGTATGTAGATAACATTTTTATATGTTAAAAATGGTAAAGCCAGGCTTGGTGGGGCGCACCTGTAGTCCCAGCTACTCAGGAGGCTGAAGCAGGAGGATCACTTGTGCCCAGGAGGTCAGGGCTGCAGTGAGCTCTCATTGCACCACTGCACTCCAGCCTGGGTGACAGAGTGAAATCCCCGTCTCTAAATAAATAAATACAGTGAATAGAGACTCATGGGGGAGATGATGCTCATTACCGTGTTGTGTCATCAGAAAGAAAGACCCCAAGAAGAAAACGTTAGTGACACCCATTTTCATACACCTGTGCATCAGAATACACCACACCAGAAAGAGCTCTACTGACATGGAAACCTGTCTCGATATTAATTTCTTATTTTCATTTTTTTAAAATTATACTTTAAGTTTTAGGGTACACGTGCACAACATGCAAGTTTGTTACATATGTATACATGTGCCATGTTGGTGTGCTGCACCCATTAACTCGTCATTTAGCATTGGGTATATCTCCTAATGCTATCCCTCCACCCCCACACCCCACAACAGGCCCCGTTGTGTGACGTTCTCCTTCCTGTGTCCATGTGTTCTCATTGTTCAATTCCCACCTATGAGTGAGAACATGTAGTGTTTGGTTTTTTTGTCCTTGCGATAGTTTGCTGAGAATGATGGTAGAGACTAAGTCTCACTCTGTCACCCAGGCTGGAGTGCACTGGGGCCCTCATGGCTCACTGTAGCCTCAAACTTCTGGGTCCAAGCAATCCTCCCACCTCAGTCTCTCAAGTAGGTAGGACTACAGGCACATGCCACCACACCCTGCTAATTTTTTTTATTATTATTCTTTTTGTAGAGACGATGTTTCTTTTTGTTGCCCAGACTAGTTGGGAACTCCTGGCCTCAATCAATCCCCCCGCCTCAGCCTCCCAAAGTGCTGGGATTACGGGCATGAGCCGCCGCACCTGGCACAATACATTAATTTTTAATATGGCTGGGCGTGGTGGCTCACACCTGTAATCCCAGCACTTCATGAGACCAAGGTGAACAGATCACCTGAGGGTCAGGAGTTCGAGACCAGCCTGGCCAACATGGTGAAACTCCGTCTCTACTAAAAATTTGAAAATTAGCCAGGCGTGGTGGCGAGTGCCTATAATCGCAGCTATTCAGGAGGCTGAGACAGGAGAATTGCTTGAACTCAGGAGGCGGAAATTGCAGTGAGCCAAGATCGTGCCATTTTCCTCCAACCTGGGTGACGAGAGTGAAACTCCGTCTCAAAAAAAAAAAAAAAATTTAATAGGAGCTTATGAAACAATATATAGAATTTGATTTCGCACACACACACAATCACAGGTGTAAGAAGTTAGAAATGGTTATCTCTAAGTGGTAGGGTTATTGGATTTTCATTTTCTTTTTGCTTATTTGCACATTCTATTTGCATAGGCTGAACACTTGCCTTTGTGAAAAACTGGGGTCTAAATGCACAGGTGACTGAGCCTGGCAGCCATCTTTCCATCCTTATGCCTTGACCTGCACCTCAGTGAACCAGGCCGCAGCCGGCAGCCTCGGGGCACCATGGGGAGGCCCCGCACAGGCTCAGTTTAAAGTGCATCCTGGCTGGCTTTGGGTCCCCACCTGCTGCCTGGGCCGGCTCCCACTGCCCAATGGCACAGAGTAGCCTCCTTAGTGAATAACTTACCCCAGTACAAAACTGTGACCCAGCAGTCCCACGACTGGGCATTTATCCAAAGGAAAGGGAATCCGTGCATCCAATAGACACCTGCACCCCCATGGCTAGGCTGGCCTCGGACCCCTGACCTCAGGTGATCCATCCGCCTTGGCCTCCCAAAGTGCTGAGATTACAGGCATGAGCCGCCGCACCTGGCCCAGTTAACAATAATTTATTGTACATTTTCAGATAGCTAGAAGAGAGGATTTTGAATGTTCCCAACTCAAAGAAATAACAATTGCTGGAGGTGATTGATATGCTAATTACCCTGATTTAAGCAGTACACATTGTACATGTGTCGAAATATCACTGGGTACCCCAGAGATATACAGCTGTAACATGTCAGCTAAAATAAAAGGAAATACTACAGACAAAAGGGAAGTCAGTCCCCGGATGTATACAGTGTCCCTTCCTAGGCTGCCCAATAATCCTAAGTAAGCATCTGTGAGAGGAAAAAAAGTCCCCCTTATCGTGGTATACTTAATTCACACCATTTTAGGTTACGTCGTAATGAATAGATGGTTCAGAAACCCTCACAACCAAGCGTGGTGTCTCCAGGGCGATGGCCTCTCTCATGCCTGGCGCTGCCCTCGGCTCCCCCGTGATGTTCTAGCGCACTGCGGTTCAGTCACTGTCTACCAAGCTTGCCTGGGTGTCACAGCATGCAGGCACTTCTGGGACTTGGCGTTCTACAGGATGCCCCAGTTGGCTGACTCAGGCCGCCAGCTTGCTAAAGTCACAATGCTTGCATTAGGGGATGACTCATCAAGAATCCCAGACACCACTCAAAACAAGACCGCGATCCAGGCCGTGCTGGGCATGCAGGCATCAACTCACTTGACCCAGCAGCCCCGGGACGTAGGTGCCACTCTTGGACCCATGTCACAGCTGGGGACACTGAGGCACAGCGGGTGAGATTCAGCCCAGGCAGCCATACCAGCCTTAACCTCTGTGCCCCAAGCATAAAGGAACTCCCCGTTCCCTTGGAGTAAATTCCTGAACCACCCACCTAGTTTTCAAGCCCCTCCCCTACATGGGCCCAAGCCCTTACTGCGGTTGGCCCCTCACCGCCCCCCACGATGCCCCTAGACTTCCAGCCTGCACTCAGCCTGCCTGACCTGCCCACCCCTGGCTGTCCGGTTGTGCCTCCTCATTCCCAGTCTAGGCAGCCCTGCTTCCCCCAGCTGGACGAGAGCATCCAGCCCTGGTCATTCTTGAGACAAACACCTCTTTCCATCATGGGCTCCCTACAGGAAGCGGTGCTGGGCCCGTCCTGTGGGACCTCAGCCCGAATCAATGACACCACCAACCCTGCAGTGGTGTTTCACGGATGCTAGCCAGGATTCCCCTCCTCCTCTCCTTCCTCCTCTCCCTCTTCCTCTCCCTCCTCCCCCTCCTTCCCCTCCTCCCTCTCCCCCCTCCCTCTTTCATCTCCCCCCTCCTCCCTCCTTCATCTTCCCCCTCCTCCCTCCTTCATCTTCCCCCTCCTCCCTCCCCCTTCCTCCCTCTCCTCCCTTCCCTCCTCCTCCTTATTCCCAAGCACTGAGCACCACAGGCCCTGAGCAAAGGCTCAAAGCGGGTACGGGTTATCTTGAAAGCTACATTCAGGCTCATGTTTACCCCTCTGCGGATGCATGATCAAGGAAAGTACAGGTGATAGAAGGAAAAGAGGAAGATTTGGGAATGTGAGGCTCTGGTGTTCTTGGGCTTTGCTCACAAATGAAATGAGACAGCCGTTCCTGCCCCCTCCCTTGTTGGCTGCAGGCCTGCACAGAGATTGATGCCATCAGCATGGAGAAGAGGCGCATCATGCAGCAGTGGGCCACCAGCCTGGTGGGCATGAAGCACCGCGACGAGGCACACCGGGCGGTGCTGGAGGCGCTCAGGTACTGCGGGGCCACAGGCGGCGAGGACGTGCGGGAACCCCAGGGGTCCGTGGCAGGCCCGCCCCACACCCCCTCTCTCTGGGTCCACCGGATCTCTGGGACAGAGGGTACACCTGGATCCCTGGGTCCCGGCTTCCATCCGGGAAGCTCCCTCATTGTTTGATAAGATTTCAGCGATTCTTAAATCCTTTCCAACACTGCGGCGCTGGGAGGAGAGAGGCTTTTCTGCTCAGATTTCCTGGCAGGATTAAGTAGAAACAGAGAGAGCAGAAGAGAAAGCTCTCTTTGGGAGGTAAAGGTGTCCCTTTGATTTGCAGTATCACCACCTGAGTGCGGAAACCCCATCCCTTCCCAATTGTTCTGCCTGAGGGCTGCATTCCAACCGAAATCCTATTTTAATCTCCAAAGGAAGGGGAGGAAGAGGCCTCCTCTGGGCATCCCGTCACTTCTGGGAATGGATGCATGGCTCAGGGTGGGGCGTTGGAGACACAGGTGCTGCCTTCATTCCTAAAACCACCCAAGGTGACGAGGTCTCAGGACCTGGAAAGCAAAAGCCAGGCACTGTGGTGGCACATGGCTCACCCGCTGAGCTTTAACTTCCCCTCCACCTTTCGTAGTCTCCACCTCTTGTGCCCTGCACAGAGCCTGGCATACAGCAAGCGCTCAAGAAAGGCTGGACCAAGGAAAGAGGGACTGGGTGGCCCCGCAACACCTGCAGCCAGGCAGCCAGCAGCAGTCACACAACCAGGAGATGCTTTTCCTTTTGGGTCCTGTGATTAAAGAAACAAAATGAAACCGTTTTGTTTTTAAAAGTTTTTAGACCAAAACATTTCAAATGAATAATATTGGATTAAACATACTCATTTCTGGCCAGGCGCGGTGGCTCACGCCTGTAATCCCAACACTTTGGGAGGCTGAGACAGGTGGGTCACGAGGCCAGGAGTTCAAGACCAGCCTGGCCAAGATGGTGAAACCCCGTCTCTACTAAAAATACAAAAATTAGCCAGGCGTGGTGCGGGCGCCTGTAATCCCCGCTACTTGGGAGGGTGAGACAGAGAATTGCTTGAATTGCGGAGGTTGTAGTGAGCCGAGATCGCGCCACTGCACTCTAGCCTGGGAGACACAGCAAGACTCTATCTCAAAAAAAAAAAATAATAATAATAATAATAATACTTATTTCCTTCACTCCCTTGAGTCAACAATATAAAGCCAAAGGCAACACTGTGGTTTGATACAGGCGATGTTTGGCTGAAGCTTGGTTTCCCCTGTAAAGATGCAGGTCGAGGAACCGGAGCCAGCTGTGGCCGGGCAAGGGCTCCTCTCCCTGTGTCACTGGGGTTGCCTGAACACCAGGACGAGAGGACTTGGCCATCCGCCCACTTGGGCGTCTTTTTCTTCCTGCCCCAATGCTAGGACTTAATACCTGACTGTTTAATTACACAGCTCAGCTGCCACGGGCCTTAAGAAAAGTTAAGGCCAGGTTCTCTCTGAGGGTCCAGCGCCTGGCCTGGCTCTCCAAGGCTCATAGCCTGTGAACCCTGCAGCGTCCCCAGGGGAAGGCATCACCTCTGAGACATTCCTGTTGTCCAGCTCTCCCCTGCATCCCAGACTAACCAGCGTCCTCTCTGCAAACCGTCCTCATTGCCCTCAGAGACATGGCTTCCTTTTGGTTGCAAACATTGTAAAAATCGTATTTGATCAGGTCTCCTCCCCCTCGGCCCACAGTCACTCGCACCCCCTCCCACGACAAGCAAAGGCTCCTGGTTTTCTGGGGTCCCCTGCCTAACTTCTGTGCAATGGCAAGACAGCATATGCGTTCATCCGGAGTCTTCCTTCTCTCTCTTGCTCCGTGGGGGCACACTACACACACTGTTTTGTACCTCTTTGCTTTTTCCACTTAACAGCATGTCCTAGAGCACTTCCCAAGTCAAAATATAAACACCGCTCATTCCTGCCTTTCCACCACATGGCATTCCACTGGGATACTTCTACGGGGAAGCTTCCTGCCCGGGGCATCGAGGGTGTTCGCGTTCGTCTGTTATTGCGGTGCTGCTGTAGATAACCAGATCCAGGAATGCTAATGCTCACCAGGATGCTATATAGTTTTTTTTTATATTACTCATCAAGCCCGGAATGTCTGGGTCTAGCGGGTATTGCTAAGTAGGATTGTGACAGTCACACCCCCGGCAGCAGTGTTTCAAAGTCCCCTGACAGCTCAGCATGTTGTCACACTTTAGGACTGTGCCAGTCTGATTGATGAAGAAAATAGATATTTTGTTTTATAAAACGTGCATGTGCAGAATGTTGAGTGAATATTTTAGCGGAATATGTACACGCACAAACACTTCACAACGAGTGAGAGAGCCTCTGACTTCACCTGCAGCTCCCCGCACCAAGGCCCCAGGGAGGAGTGAGGCCCGTCTTTTATTCATTTTATTTTTATTGTTTTTGCAATGGCGTCTCGCTCTGTCCCCCAGGCTGGAGTGCAGTGGCGCCATCTCTGCTCACTGCAACCTCCGCCTCCTGGGTTCAAGCGATTCTCCTGCCTCAGCCTCCCAAGTAGCTGGGATTACAGGCGTGCACCACCACGCCTGGCTAATTTTTGTATTTTTAGTAGAGACGGGGTTTCACCATGTGGGCCAGGCTGGTCTTGAACCCCTGACCTCAGGTGATCCACCCGTCTTGGCCTCCCAAAGTGCTGGGATTACAGGCGGGAGCCACTGCGCCCGGCCAGTCTTTTAAAAGTGCAGGCCGTGTATGACATTGTGAGAAGTATAAACTGTCATTGCAGAGATTTGCTGTTTGCACCCAGATAGATTTGAAGAAGCAACTTGGAGACAGGTTTAATACATCAGGGCCATTGTTACAGAAATAAATTATTGCGTAGCTTAGGACTTCCAAGCTGGGAGTGCAGTGACGAACTATACCTCAAATATTGACCTTGAGATGTTCAGATTTGTAGAGCATCTTAGAAAATGGTGACATTCCTGGCTGATGGTCAGGATGGTGCATACCAGGCCAGTACCCTGGTGGCTGTCTGGGCATTTCTGGAGCCTTCACCCTGTGAGATCCCCATGGGACAGGACCCCCTGGCCCAGAAGCTTGGTTTTGCCATCACACCGAGAAGGCACACTTGTCTGGAGTTAGTTTACATGAATCGAGCTCACCAGAGCCTGACGTGTAACTGAGAATAATAGCCCATTTATGTGCATGATGAAATATAAACAACAAAGAACCGAATGCTCCGTGCTCGGACTAGCAGATTCTAATCTGCGGGGGAGGACACAGGAGCCAATGACACAGACCCCTGTTCAGGGACCGGCTAGAGGGCGGAATGCCTGGGCCCCGGCCCTGTCTGCTTCCTGCTTCTTCCCCGAAGTTCATGGCCAGTCCGTCCACATGCGCGGGAGGTGTCCCCCGAGCAGCCCTCAGCCTGACCTTGGCTGCTTTCTCCATTCCATTCCCCACCCCTCCTGCCTCCTGACGCCCATGGCATTTTTTCAGATAAGTTAATACCTTTGATTAGGTTCCAGCCAATCCTCACCCTGTCTCTTTTCCCATGCCTTTGTGTCTCTCTTCTTCTGATGTCGCGTCTACAACCTAATGCTTTGAAGACAGTCTGACTTCCCTGTCCTTGGTCAGGGGGTTGCTGCGGTGGGGGAGGCGGTAACCGTAATCTTGCCCCCGTGTCTCATACACAAGCCACAAGCTTAGCTCAGAAGCTGAAGCTGTGCCTGTCTTGGCTACTTTTTCTTGCTGTCTTCCCTATTTTTGCAGGAGTTTTGCACACGGTCATAAAAGTTCAGGAGAAATATGAAACGTGTTATTCTGTTTCCTGTTTAAGTCGACCCAAGGAAGCTGAAGGGATCAGGCGCGGTGGCTCACACCTGTAATCCCAGCTCTCTGGGAGGCCGAGGCGGGCAGATCACGAGCTCAGGAGATGGAGATCGAGACCATCCTGGCTAACATGGTGAAACCCCATCTCTGCTAAAAATACAAAAAACCAGCCAGGCGTGGCGGCGGGCACCTGTGGTCCCAGCTACTCAGGAGGCTGAGGCAGGAGAATCGCCTGAACCTGGGAGGTGGAGGTGGCAGTGAGCCAAGATAGCGCCACTGCACTCCAGCCTGGGTGACAGAGCGAGACTTCGTCTCAAAAATATAAAAAAAAGAAAGAAAGAAAACTGAGGGCTTGCCCTCATCTCCTAGACTTCCTTTTCCCTCAATCCTGATGATGGCAGAGATGACTCCTCAAAGGCTCTTCCCCTTAGCATGGAGCGCTGGAGCCTGCTCTAGGGAGGGAGGACAGGACGGAGCAAGACACTGTGAATGCAGAATCAGAGCTAGGCAACAAGCGGGCAATTTCACTGTTTCCTGGGTAACGGGCCCCAGGCTCAGCTTGGTCTGGTGTAGCCCCTCAAAGGGGACACTGTCCTTGCCCCCAGTTGATGGAGGAGGAAGGAGCGGAAGGCAGTGTGGGATGGGTTGGGTGTGGGTGTTGTCACAGTGTCCCCAGCAGGCCTCCTTCTAGCCTGGGGATGTGGCAGGTGGGTCCCAGTCACCACCAACACCCCATATACCCAAGGACACTGGTGACCCAGCAGACCTGAGGCCACAGACCAAAGACAGAGTAACAACTCCATTAAAAATGTGCCCCCATGGGCGGGCATAGTGGCTCCTGCCTGTAATCCCAGTGCTTTGGGAGACTGAGGCAAGAGGATCCCTTAAGCCCACGAGTTCAAGACCAGCCTGGACATAGTAAGACCTTGTCTCTAAAATAAAATATAAAAAATAGTTAGGTGTGGTGGTGTGTGCCTGTGGTCTCATCTACTTGGGAGGCAGAAGCAGGATGATCGCTTGAGTCCAGGAATTTGAGGCTGCAGTGAACTGTGATTGCATGAATGCACTCCAGCCTGGGCAACAGAGCAAGACCCTGTCTGTCATAAAATTTTTAATTAGCTGGGCATGGTGGTGTGCACCTGTAGACCTGTAGTCCCAGCTAATCGGGAGGCTGGGTGGGAGGATTGCTTGAGCCCAGGAGGTTGAGGCTGCAGTGAGCAAAGATGGTGCCACTGCACTCCAGCCTGGGCAACAGAGCCAGAACCTGTCTCAAAAACATAAAAAAGTGTCCCCAGACACAGGGGCATGGGTGAGGCCCGTCAGGACTGCTGTGGTAGCTCATGGTGTCCTGTCCCTTCTTCCCACCGGGGAATGACCATAGCTGTGGGCACACCCCCTGTCCATCTGGGCCTGCCTGTGGGAGCTGGACACTGCCCTCCCCAGCAGCCAGAAGTCCTGAGGGAGCCATGTGTGACCCTCGAGACCAGACCGGGCCTGCCACACCAACCCTTCAAAGACCCCAGCGGTCCACGCAACCCAACGTGGGTCCCAAAGCTAGGTGAATAACCACGAGGAGCCCACGGTCAGCCCCTTCCCATCACATATGCAGGGAAACGGGTCACTTTCACTTTCAGAAAACAAAGCCTGGACCACACTTAACTTGGAGGCAGATAACCTAATCAGAATTCACACACCCTTGGGACTTGGAGCCAAAAACACCCGTGCTCTTACCCGCCTTTGTCCTATTTCCCGGCAGGAAATACAGAGGGCAGACAAGTCTTGGCCCACAGCCACAGCCCCTTTACCCCGAGATATGAATCGGTCAGCCACACAGCCTCGCGGCCTCCTCCCAGGCCCTCAGCTGTGGCCACGGCAGCCAGGCAGGCCGACCCGAGGACAAAAGCTGTGGGCAGCGTCCTGGGAGAGAACCTGGCCTTGACCACAAGCTGCTGGACACCTCCTGCGTCCCCCGCTTAATCCTCGGGCACAGGGCCCAACGCCTGGGCCATATTCTAGATTCCATCTTTTCTTTTTGTTTCATTTACAGACAGTCCCCGACTTCACGATTTTTGGACTTTACCATGGTATTAAAGCAACAGGCAGGCAACAGAAACTGGGCTTCGAGTCCCACACAACCTCCCTGGTTTTCAGCACGGTATTCAATAAATTACATGGATGCTCAACACTTTATTATCAAACAGGCTTTGTGTGAAATGATTTTGCCCATCTGTAGGCTCACTGGAGTGTCCTGAGCACGTTTGAGGGAGGCTGGGCTGAGCCGGGGTGCCTGGCAGGCAATCTGCAGGAAGTGCATTTTGGGTTTTTTCAGCTTTTTTTTGTTGTTGTTGAGATGAAGTTTCACTCTTGTCGCCCAGGCTGGAGTGCAATGGTGTGATCTCAGCTCACTGCAACCTCCACCTCCTGGGTTCAAGTGATTCTCCTGCCTCAGCCTCTCAGGTAGCTGGGATTACAGACATGCACCACCACCATGCCCGGCTGATTTTGTATTTTTAAAAGAGACGGGGTTTCACCATGTTGGCCAGGCTGGTCTTGAACTCCTGGCCTCAGGTGATCTGCCCCCACTTGGCCTCTGAAAGTGCTGGGAATTACAGGCGTGAGCCACTGCACCAGCCTGCGTTTTGGACTTAGAATATTTTCAACTTACAACGGGTTTGCCGGGCTGCACCCCCACCATAAGCTGAGGAGAACCTGTACTTTCTATTGGTGCCTGATAATCTATGGAGTTTTTAAAGTACAATTTAAAAAAATAATAATCCTTATCAAGGATAAGTGATTGCGTTACAGGACATTTGAAAAACAGAGAAAAGGATTTAAAAATACCATCGTCTTTCTCTTTTTGTGACAAGGACTCATTAGCATGTCAGCGCACTCTCAGGCACACGTTTCCCCGAGTGTTAGGAGTTCTGTTGCACAGTTTGTAACTATATCTTTTTAAATTGGGCATCTTATTTTTATTGTCAAATTTAAACATTTATAAGGCTGCTCCTTCCTAAAAAAAGAAAATGAGTAACTTATTTACTTGAAGTCAGGACTACTGGGGATAATTTATGTACAAAATTGCATACCTCCAGCCCTGGCAACCGCTGTGCCGCCTTCTGTGCCTATAGCTCTGCCATTTCTAGAATGTCATATAAATGGAATCGCGCAGTCTGTAGCTTTTCTTGTCTGGCTTCTTCCACTTGGCATCATGCTTTTGAGACCCACCCATGTTGCAAGATCAGTAGTCTGTTCCTTTTTATTGTTGAATAGTATTCCCTTGCACGGATATATCAGATGTATTTGTCCATCCACCAACTGGTGGACATTTGGCTTTTACCTTTGGAATACCATGAAGAAAGCTGCTGTGACTGTTCTGAACAGATCTTTGCATGGATACGTGTTTCCGTTTCTCCTGGGTAAATACAGGCGCATCTCGTTTCAGTGTGCCTCGCTTTCTCCTACTGCGTGGAATCGCTTTTTTTTTTTTTTTTTTTTTGAGACGAGTTTCACTCTGTCACCCAGGCTGGAGTGCAGTGGGACGATCTCGGCTCACTGCAACCTCCGCCTCCCGGGTTCAAGCAATTCTTCTGCCTCAGCCTCCAGAGTAGCTGGGATTACAGGTGCATGCCACCATTCCCTGCTAATTTTTTGTATTTTTTAGTAAAGACGGGGTTTCACCATGTTAGCCAGGATGATCTCGATCTCCTGACCTCATGATCCACCCGCCTCAGCCTCCCAAAGTGCTGGGATTACAGGAATCACATTTTTTACAAATTGAAGGTTCATGGCAGCTCCGTGTGGAGCAAGTCCATTTCTCCAGCGGCGCATGCTCACTTCCTGCCTCTGCACCACATGGTGGTCATTCTCATAATATTTCAAACTTTTTCGTTGTCATCGTCTGTTATGGTGATCTGTGATGAGTGACCTTTGATGTTAACTATTGTAATTGGTTTTTGGCAAAGCCACGGACTACCCTCGTTTAAGACAGCAAAAGACACGTTGTGTGTGTACTGACTGCTCCACCGGCCGGCGTTCTTCCATCTCTCTCCCTCTCCTTGGGCCTCCCTATTCTCCAAGACTCAACAATATTGAAGTTAGGCCTACAATGGCCGCTAAGTGCTCAAGTGAAAGGAAGAGTCTTATGCCTTTCACTTTATTTTTATTTTATTTATTTATTTTTGAGACACTCTGTCGCCCAGGCTGGAGTGCAGTGGCATGATCTTGGCTCACTGCAACCTCTACCTCCCGGGTTCAAGCGATTCTCCTGCCTCAGCCTCCCGAGTAGCTGAGATTGCAGGCGCCTGCCACCATACCCGGCTAATTTTTGTATTTTAGTAGAGACAGGGTTTCACCATGTTGGTCAGGTTGGTCTCGAACTCCTGACGTCAAATGATCCACCTGCCTCGGCCTCCCAAAGTGCTGGGATTACAAGCGTTAGCCACCGCTCCCGGCCGCCTCTCACTTTAAATCAAAAGTAAGAAATGATTAAGCTACATGAGGAAGGCATGTCAAAAGCTGAGATAAGCCAAAAGCTAGGCCTCTTGCACCGAAGGGATAGCCAGGTTGTGAACACAAAGGAAAAGTTTCTGAAGGAAATTTAAAGTGCTGCTCTAATGAACACACAAAAGAAAGGGAAGCAGCCTAATTGCTCATCTGGAGAAAGTTCAAGTGGTGTGGACAGAAGATCAAACCTTCCAGCCGGGCGCAGTGGCTCACGCCTGTAATCCCAGCATTTTGGGAGGCTGAGGCGGGCGGATCACAAGGTCAGGAGATCAAGACCATCCTGGCTAACGCGGTGAAACCCCGTCTCTACTAAAAATACAAAAAATTAGCCAGGCGTGGTGGCGGGCACCTGTAGTCCCAGCTACTCAGGGGGCTGAGGCAGGAGAATCACTTGAACCCAGGAGGCAGAGGTTGCAGTGAGCCAAGATCGCGCCACTGCACTCCAGCCTGGGCAACAGAGTGAGACTCTGTCTCAAAAAAGAGAATGCACCTGGTGGGCATGCTAGCTCAAGTAATCTCAGCACTTTGGGAGGGCAAGGTGAGAGAACTGCATGAGGCCAGGAGTTCTAGACCAGCCTGGGCAACATAGCAAGATCCTGTCTCTAAAACCAAAAAAAGGAAAGAAAGAAAATGTACCTGGTCACCCAAGAGTTTTGATGGAGCTGGAGCTGTGCAAGATGAATGTTGTTTCCGCACCTGTAACACAGCATTTATTCTGCAACCCATGGGTCGAGGAGTAATTTCAACTTTCAAGTCTTATTATTGCAGTAATACAGTCTGTAAAGCTATAGCTGTCATAGATAGTGATTGCTCTGATGGATCTGAGCAAAGTAAGTTGAAAACCTTCTGGAACAGACTCACTATTCTAGATAACGTTAAGGATATTCGTGATTCATGGGAGGAGGTCAAAATATTACTCTTGGTTTGTTTGAGGTGGAGTCTTGCTCTGTTGCCTGGGTTGGAGTGCTGTGGTACGATCTTGGCTCACTGCAACCTCTGCCTCCCGGATTCCAGTAATTCTCTTGCCTCAGACTTCTGAGTAGCTAGGATTACAGGTCCCTACCACCACACCTGGCTAATTTTTTATATTTTTAGTAGAGATGGTGTTTCAACCCTGTTGGCCAGGCTGGTCTTGAACTCCTAACCTCAAGTGATATGCTCACCTCAGCCTCCCAAAGTGCTGTGATTACAGGCATGAGCCGCCTCAGCCTCCCAAAGTGCTGGGATTACAGGCATGAGCCACCGTGCCTGGCCCAAAATATTACCTTTTTTTTTTTTTTTTTTTTTTTTTGAGGTGGAGCTTCTCTTTTGTCGCCCAGGCTGGAGTGCAGTGGCACAATCTCAGCTCACTGCAAATTCCACCTCCCAGGTTCAAGCAATTCTACTGCCTTAGCCTCCCAAGTAGCTAAGATTACAGGCGCCCGCCACTACGCCCAACTAATTTTATTTTTTTAAGGTTGGAATTGCTTTTATTGGGGACAGATGTGCAAGTCCCCGCTCATGGTCAGGTTAGTGTTCTGCCCTTGCAGAGGCGCCAGCAGCCTGACACCTCCATCTGCCGCCCACCCCGGGTTAGTGGAACATGCAAAGCTCAGAGGGTGGAGGCAGGGGTGGTCGCTGCTGAGGCCAGACATCCAGCTAATTTTTGTATTTTTAGTAGAGATGGAGTTTCACCATGTTAGCTAGGCTGGTCTCGAACTCCTGACCTCAGGTGATCTGCCTGCCTCAGCCTTCCAAAGTGCTGAGATTACAAGCGTGAGCCACTGCGCCGGATCCCAAAATATCACTTTTAATGGCAAAACCACAATTACTTTTGCACCAACCTAATATCAACATTAACAGAAGTTGACTGTAACGCCTATGGATGGCTTTGAGGGCTCAGGACTTCAGCGCAGAAAGTCACTGCCGACGTGGTGGAAACAACAAGAGCTAGAATGAGAAGTGGAGCTGAGATGGGATGGAATTGCTGTGTTCACATGATCAAACTTTAATGGATGAGGAGTTGCTTCTTATGGATGAGCGGTTTCTTGAGGTGGAATCTGCTCCTGTGAAGATGCAATGCGCATTGTTGAAATTAACAAAGAATTTAGAATATTCCATAAACTTGGTTGATAAAGCAGCAGCAGGGTTTCAGAGGATTGACTCCAATTTTGCAAGAAGGTCTTGCGTGGGTAAAATCCTATCAAACAGCATCACATACTACAGAGAAATCTTTCATAAAAGAAGAGTCAATCCATGTGGCAATGGATGTGGCAAGAAGAGTCAATCCACTGTTTTCTTATTTTAAGAAATTGCCGTCCAGGTGGGGTGACTCACAGCTGTAATCCCAACACTTTGGGAGGCCAAGGCAGGCAGATCACCTGAGCTCAGGAGTTTGAGACCAGCCTGGGCAACATGGTGAGACCTGATTTCTACAAAAAATACAAAAATTAGCCAGGTGTGGTGGTGTGTACTTGTAGTCCCAGCTACTCGAGAGGCTGAGGGAGGAGGTGGCTTGAGCCTAGGAGGCTGAGGTCGCAGTAAGCCAAGATCACACCACTGCACTCCGGCCTGGGTGACAGAGCCAGAGCCAGAGCCTGTCTCAAAAAAAAAAAAAAAAAAAAATTGCCACAGCCACCCCAGCCTTCAGTAACCACCACCTAATCAGTCAGCAGCCAGCAACATCAATGCAAGACCCTCTACCAACATACTTTATCAAGTATGACTTGATAAACACTCAGGTGATTGTTAGCATTTTTTAGCAATAAAGTTGTTTTTTTTTTTTTCTTTTTTAAAATAGAGTCTCATTCCATTACCCAGGATGGAGTGCAGTGGTGTGATCTCAGCTCATTGCAACCTCTGCCTCCTGGGTTGCAAGGGATTCTCCTACCTCAGCCTCCTCAGTAGCTGGGATTACAGGTGCCCACCACGATACCTGGTATTTTTAGTAGAAACGGGGTTTCACCATGTTGGCCAGGCTGGCCTTGAACTTCTGACCTCAGGTAATCTGCCTGCCTCAGCCTCTCTAAGTGCTGGGATTACAGGTGTGGGCCACCGTGCCCAGCCTAAAGTATGTACATTCTTTAGACATGATGCTATTGCACGCTTGATAGACTGCAGTAAAGTATGCACCTTCTGTATGCACCGGGGAACCAAAAAAGATTGTGTGACTTGCTTTACTGTGATACTTGCTTAATTGCGGGGGCCTGCAACTGAACCCGCAGTATCTCCAAGGTTCCGGCTCAATGTAACAAATGCTTGCCGGCCGCAGCAGCTCACACCTGTAATCCCAGCACTTTGGGAGGCTGAGGCAGATCGCTTGAGCTCAAGAGTTTGAGACCAGCCTGGGCAGCATGGCAAAATGCCATCTCTACCCAAAAATACAAAAAATTAGCTGGGTATGGTGGTGCATGCCTGTAATCCCAGCTACTTGGGTGGCTGAGGCAGGAGAATCGCTTGAGCCTGGTAGGTGGAGGTTGCAGTGAGCCGAGATTGCACCACTGCACTCCAGCCTGGGTGACAGAGCAAGACTCCGTCTCAAAAACAAACAAAAAAGCAGCTGCTGCAGTGTTTTCCCAAGTGACTTGTTCCAATTTGCATTTTCTCCAGCAGTTGATGAGAGTCCCAGTTGCTGCACGTCCTCGCCAACATTTGGTATTATCAGTCATCTAATTTTAGCCATCAAATATAGCCATTAGCAGATGTGTGGTGCATCGCATTGCGGTCTGAGCCTGTGTGTCCCTAATGACTAGCGATGGTGAGCATCTCTTCCCTGGCTTATTTGCTATTCCTGTGCCTTCTCTGGTGAAGCAACTTCTGCCCATTTTTCCGCTGAGTGGCTTATCATTGAGTTGTAAGAGTTCTTCATATCTTCTGGAGACATCTTTTATCAGACGTGTGCTTTGAAAATATTTTTGTCCCAGTCTGTGGCTTTGTCTTTTTTACCTCTTTACAGTGTCTTTTGAAGAGCAAAAGTTTTACATTTTTGTGAAGTCCAGCTTATTAAATTTTTTCTTTCCTGATTCATGCTTTTTATGTCTTCTCTAAGAAATCTCTAAGGGTCAGGCCAGGCACGGTGTGGCTCACGCCTGTAATCCCAGCACTTTGGGAGGCCAAGGTGGGCGAATCACGAGGTCAGGAGATCGAGACCATCCTGACTAACACAGTGAAACCCCGTCTCTACTAAAAATACAAAAAATTAGCTGGGCATGGTGGCAGGTGCCTGTAGTCCCAGCTACTTGGGAGGCTGAGGCAGGAGAATGGCATGAACCTGGGAGGCGGAGCTTGCAGTGAGCCAAGATCGCACTGCTGCACTCTAGCCTGGGCAACAGAGCGAGACTCTGTCTCAAAAAAAAAAAAAAAAAAAGAAAGAAAGAAAAAGAAATGTCTAAGGGTCACAGGGTCACAAAGATTTTCTCCAAAGTTTTCCAGGTCTTGCTTTTAGGCATCTGGTCCATGTCAAGTTCACTTCTGTTGTGGTATGAGTGGAGTCCAGGCTCAGGTTTTGTGTGTCTCTCTCTAGTTGTCCCAGCACCACTTGTTGAAAAGACTGTCCTTTCCCTATTGAAATCCTGTGACACCTTTGTCAAAGATCAATGTATCGTGTGTGTGTGTCTGTTTCCAGACTCTCTATTCTGCTCTGTTGATCTTTTTGTCATTCTTTCACCAATACCACATTGTGTTTCTAACTAGAGCTTTATGGAAAATCTTGAAATCAGATAGTCTGAGTCTTTGATGTTGTTTTACAAAATTATTTTGGTTACTCTAGGTCCTTTAGGTTTCCATTTAAATTTTAAAACTTGCTTGTCAATTTCTGGGGAAAAAAATGCCTTCTGGGATGTGACTGAAATTACATTGAGTCCATAGATCAGTTTGAGGAGAACTGAGGCCTTAATAATATCAAATCTTCTGCTTCATGGACATGGCAAATCTCTCCAGTATCAGTATCTTTTTTTTTTTTTTTTTTTTTTTTTTTTGAGTCAGAGTCTTGCTCTATCACCTGGGCTAGAGTGCAGCGGAACAATCTCAGCTCACTGCAACCTCCACCTCCGCCTCCTGGGTTCAAGTGATTCTCATGCCTCAGTTTCCCAAGTAGCTGTGAACACAGGCACACACCACCACGCCCGGCTAATTTTTTTTGTATTTTTAGTAGAGATGGGGTTTTGCCATGTGGGCCAGGCTTCCTTTCTCTATTGATAGTGTCTTATCCTTTAAATAAGTTTTTATTCAAATATTCAAAAAGTACTTTCTTTTTGGACTAGAATAATACCTTCCATATTTTTCTCACATCTCTCCCCAGTCTTTCAATTCTCTTTCCCAAGCAACCTGTTACTGTTTCATAAAGGCCTTTTCGGATAGATTTCGTGCATACATATGCATTATTCTCGGGTGTTTATCTCTCCACTTAAAAAATCACCCGCGGCCGCTTAGTGTCTCCCGCTCTGCACCTTGGTTTTTCTTGTGCTGTGTCTTAGAGTTATTCCATATCAGAACACATAGAAATCGCCGTTGTTCTTTTCAGTTCTCTTCACACTGTGTTCTAAATGATGCCTGTGCCATAATTTAATCATCCTCATCCATCCATAATGAGGCCCTTTCCTGTTTTTTGGCTTTTTCTGATCTCATCAGTGCATCAACAAATATCCACACACATTAAAAATAGATACTGGATCGCCGGGTGCAGTGGCTTACGCCTGTAATCCCAGCATTTTGGGAAGCTGAGGTGGGTGGATCACTTGAGGTCAGGAGTTTGAGACCAGCCTGGCCAACAGGGCAAAACCCTGTCTCTACTAAAAATACAAAAAAAAAAAAAAAAAAAAAAATTAGGCAGGCGTGGTGGCACACGCCTGTGGTCCCAGCTACTCGGGCGGCTGAGGCATGAGAATCGCTGGAACCCAGGAGGTTGCAGTCAGCCGAGATCACGCCACTGTATTCCAGCCTGGGTGGCAGAGCGAGACCCTGTCTCAAAAAAAAAAAAAAAAAAAAAAAAGAAAGTTACTGGACGTCCAGGCGCAGTGGCTCACACCTGTAGTTCTAACACTTTGGGAGGCCGAGGCAGGTGGATCACTTGAGGTCAGGAGTTTGAGACCAGCCTGGCCAACATGGCGAAACCCCCATCTCTACAAAAATACAAAAATTAGCCGGGCATGGTGGCACACACCTGTAATCCCAGCTACTTGGGTGGCTTGAGGCTGCAGTGAGCTGAGATCATGCCATTGTACTCTAGCCTGGGTAACAGAGTGAGAGACTGTCTCAAAAAAAAAAAAAAGAGAGAGAGAGAAAGGAATGAAAGGAATGTTTAGAGTACAGCAGAACATCTCAGAATAATAGGAAAACATGCCTCACACACACAAAATTCAAATCCTCATGCTGAGGCCTGAGAATGACTTGAACCCAGGAGGCAGAGGTTGCAGTGAGCCAAGATCGTGCCGCTGCACTCCAACAAATACAGGATTTGAATCTGATTATTTTATTTGAATCAGTATTTTAGATCTGATTATCCGATATCTGTGTTTTAGAGCTTGACGTTAATTACAGGTATCTCATCCCAGCATGCTGAGAGGAAAGACAATAGAATTTGAAGTGGGCCCACTGGTGTTCCCTCAGCCACACCGTTTCCCGCGGACCTTGGGCTGGTGATTGAAATGCTCTGAGTCTCAATGGCCACATCTGTAAAGCTGGACTATTTCCTTTCTAGGATTATTGTCATGGTTAAGGAAGATAAGCAGATGAGAACCCCCAGCCCAACGTCTGACCCACGCGTCACTTTCCTTCTCCCCATAATCACAGTACAAAAGAGTTGTCAACTTGGGCTTTCGATAGGTAATAGTTCTCTTGATCTATTTGAAAATAATAGTCAATATTTGGCTATTGGGTGCAAAAATACAGTGAGAGAAAAGGAATGAGGCCCAGTGTTCGATGGCACATCACGGTGACTATGGATCACGGTAAGTTATTGTATATTTCTGAATAGCTAGAGGAAAAGATCTGGAATGTTCTCAACACAAAGGAAGGATCATGTGTGAGGTGATAGATGGCCGGTTCTCCAGATTTGATCATGACATGCTGTATGCTTGTGTCAAAATATCGCATGTACCTCTCAAATATGTACCAATCTATCCATAAAAATTTTTAATACAAAAATTTTTTAAAGATTTGGCTGCTATTGAAAGAGTTGGTTTCCTGCTGGGTGCAGTGGCTCACGCCTGTAATCCCAGCACTTTGGGAGGCCAAGGCAGGCACATTGCTTGAGCTCAGGAGTTGGAGACCAGCCTGGGCAACACGGTGAAACTCCATCTCTACAAATAGAGTTTAAAAATTAGCCGGGCATGGTGGCACACACCTGTAAACCCAGCCACTCAAGAGGCTGAGGCAGGAGACTCGCTTGAACCCGGGAGGCGGAGGTTGCAGTGAACCGAGATCGCACCACCGTATTCCAGCCTGGGTTACAGAGTGAGACTCTGTCTCAAAAAATAAATAAATAAATAAATAAATAAGAGTTGGCTTCTTAATTTATTTGTGCATTGAGTTCACCTTAGTGAGCTCCCTTGTGCGGGGCGCAGCTCTGTGCACTGGCTCTCTGATGTCTCACACGTAACGGGCTCTCCCCGCTGCATTTCTGCAGAGAATGCCAGCATCAAGCCAAATCCATCGACAGCGAGATTGAGGCCTGTAAGAAATCCATCACGAAGGAGGAAGAAAAGAACGAGAAGCTGGCGAGCATCCTGAACCGGACAGAGACGGAAGCCGCGCTGCTGCAGAAGCTCACCACCCAGTGCCTGACCAAGCATGTGGCCCTGCAGAGCCAGTTCAACACCTACAGGCTCACCCTGCAGGACACAGAGGATGCCCTCAGCCAGGACCAGCTGGTGAGGCCGGGCCCGCCCCACAGGTCACACCTGGCACACGGTGGTGCCTCTTCAGGCACGTCCACCCTGTGGCTCATCCTCTCCAGGAACAAATGATACTCACGGAGGAGCTGCAGGCCATCCGCCAAGCCATCCAGGGCGAGCTGGAGCTCAGGAGGAAGACGGACGCTGCCATCCGGGAGAAGTTGCAGGAGCACATGACCTCCAACAAGACCACCAAATACTTCAACCAGCTCATCCTGAGGCTGCAGAAGGAGAAGACCAACATGGTAGGCCCCTGCCCCGGGGGGGGGCTGTGCGAAGCCCCCTGCAGCCTGGGCATATGAGGGCAAAGCCGTCCTGCGGGCGGAGAGGGCGGAGTCAGTGTGAGCAGAGGGCCCTCCTGTGCTCACTCCTTTCCATGGTGTTCAGGTTGTAAGGGTGATACATTTTTACTGTAGAAAACCTAGAAATAGGCCAGGCGTGGTGGCTCATGCCTGTAATCCCAGCACTTTGGGAAGCCAAGGCAGGTGGATCACCTGAGGTCAGGAGTTCGAGACCAGCCTGGCCAACATGGCGAAACCCTGTCTCTGCTAAAAATACAAAAAATTAGCCAGGTGTGGTGGTGTGCGCCTATAATCCCAGCTACTCGGGAGGCTGAGGCAGAAGAATTGCTTGAACCTGAGAGGCAGAGGTTGCAGTGAGCTGAGATCATGCCACTGCACTCCAGCCTGGGTGACAGAGCGAGACTCTGTCTCAAAAAAAAGAAAACTTAGAAATACAGAAAGGCATAAAGAAGAAAATGAGACAGCTCTAGGCCCACCATCCAGAGGCAACTTTTTTTTTAATTTGGTAAACTTCCTTCTGGAAATTTTTAATACAGAAACACATTTGCTCCCACCCACAAACACACACGTAGTCATTCTCACACACACAAACACATTCGCACACACGAACACACATGCAATTGCACATGCCCCCATGCACACACAAGCAAACACAAACTCATACAAACACACACAAACTCCTACACACACACACACACACACACACACTCAAACTCCACACATACAAACTCCTACACACACACACTCAAACTCCTACACACACACTCAAACTCCTACAAACACACATACACTCAAACTCCTACACACACAAACATACACTCAAACTCCTACACACACAAACATACACTCAAACTCCTACACACACACTCAAACTCCTACACACACTCAAATTCCTACACACATACACACTCAAACTCCTACAAACACACACACATACACTCAAACTCCTGCAAACACACACTCAAACTCCTACACACACAAACGCCTACAAACACACACACTCAAACTCCTACACACACACATGCATACACTCAAACTCCTACAAACACACAGACACTCTCAAACTCCTACACACACATACACTCAAACTCCTACAAACACACACTCAAACTCCTACAAACACACACACACACTCTCAAACTCCTACAAACACACACACACACTCTCAAACTCCTGCAAACACACACTCAAACTCCTACACACACAAACGCCTACAAACACACACACTCAAACTCCTACACACACACATGCATACACTCAAACTCCTGCAAACACACACTCAAACTCCTACACACACAAACGCCTACAAACACACACACTCAAACTCCTACACACACACATGCATACACTCAAACTCCTACAAACACACAGACACTTTCAAACTCCTACACACATACACTCAAACTCCTACAAACACACACTCAAACTCCTACAAACACACACACACACTCTCAAACTCCTACAAACACACACACATACACTCTAACTCCTACAAACACACACACACACTCAAACTCCTACAAACACACACACACACAAGCACACACCTTACACAACACTCAGGCCCATTTTCTTTTTCTTATTTATTTATGTATTTTATTTTTTGACACAGGGTCTCACTCTGTCGCCCAGCCTGTGGCACAATCACAGCTCACTGCAGTCTTGAATCTCCCGGGCTCAAGTGGCCCTGCCACCTTGGCCTCCCAAAGCCCTGGGATTCTGGGCCTGAGCCACTGTGCCCAGCCCCCAGGTCTGTCTGCATCCATTTGTGATTAATATCACTGAACTATGACACAGAGAGAATGGGAGCCAATGAATCTTTGCTACTTGTGTGGTTTTTCATTTTGTTGTATTGACCATATTCAACATAACATTTCCTCATGCCACCAAATAGTCTTCAAAAACCTAAATTTTCATTTCTGTATAACATCTTATCCTACAAATGTACATATTTTGTTTACTAAGTCTCTTGTTAGGCACTTCAGGCTGTTCCTAGTTTTTATTTTACCTTATTTTATTTTGTTGTTATTTACTTATTTTTTTGAGATGGAGTTTCGCTCTTGTCACCCAGGCTGGAGTGCAGTGGTGCCATCTTGGCTCACGGCAACCTCTGCCTCCTGGGTTCAAGCAGTTCTCCTGCTCAGCCTCCCAAGTAGCTGGGATTACAGGCGTGCGCCACCATGCCCGGCTAATTTTTGTATTTTTAGTGGAGATGGGGGTGTCACCACGTTGGCCAGGCTGGCCTTGAACTCCTGACCTTGTGATCCACCCGCCTCGGCCTCCCAAAGTGCTGGGATTACAGGCGTGAGCCACCGCATGGCCAGCTGCCAGCCAAAGGCTGATTTCCCTGAGGGGCCCTGGAGTGTGACTTTGACGTCCATGGCAGGGCACCCCCGATGGTGAGCTCACGTTCGCATCCCCTGGGATCTTGCTTTATCCTTTATCACCTGTGGTGGGGGTGGAGGGGACTTGTGTCCTTAGAAAGAACAATTCCTTACTCGAATTGTTTTTTCTTTGCCTCTTCCCGAGGGGTAACCACCTCCCCGCCACCCCGCCTCAAGCAGGCCCCTTTGGAGGACCCCTAGAGTCTACCACAGGCTCCACCATTTCCAGGGCACATCCTAGCAATGGGGCCTGCCCAACAGTCCCCATTTTAGTCTCAGAGGAGGGTGACGGATTCCCGATGCCAAGCTCTGCCAGTTTTGCCCTCCTGAGGGGTGGGAGAGGAGCTGGCCAGGCAGAGCTGAAGGGCGTGGTGGGTGTCAAGGAGCCCATCCAGCCGTGCTGCTACCAGCCAAGTCCAGTTCCCAATCCCCAGGCCCCAGGCCTCCAGGCCTCCAGGCCCCCAGGCCCCCGGGCCCCCGCCCAATAGGTCATACATGTTCTGCTGCCAGTTTCCAGAAGAGGGCAGCAAAGAGTCTTGGACCAACAAATTCGTCTATTAGGACAATTTTCCAACCGATGCCAGTCCAGCTGTTGAAAAGAGTACCCCCCACGCGATGTTTGAATTGCTCAAAGCCCCATGGGCTGATAGAAGGTGGGGTGGGGAGGCATATCTGGGAGGAGGAGCAAAGTGTGGATGGGCGGGACCACCCATCTGGAGCTGCGGTCAACCATGGGGTCCAGGCAGTTAATCCAGGGATGGTGTAGATGCCTGGGGGGAGCCAGGGTGGGCTCCAAAGGGACCACAAACAGCCAGGAGTGGAGCGGGGCGGGGGGCAGGCCTGGCTGTGACAGGGGGAGGGACTGAAGGGGACTTGGAGCCACAGCCCCTGCAGGGCAGTTGGGGAGGGGGGAGGCAGGGAGTCCTTGGGGGGCCCAGATCTCAGGGTGACCTTGGCAGAGGAGGAGGCTGCGAGATGACATTCCCACGCAACTCCAGACGCTGGAAGCTTCCACTCTAGGTGGGCAGAGACTGGGTTCCACAACCTGGGGACGTTGGGTCTCCTGGGAAGTCACCCATGGTGGCCGGTGAGAGACATGGAGCCCACAGGCGTGGCAGGAGGAGAAGCTCAGATGGCCCTGAGGAAGCTGGGGTAGGCGGGAGCCACAGTCCTGAGAGAGCCGAGGCCTTGTGTGGCAGGAGCCGACGGGCAGAGGTGGTCAGGGCAGACACGGGGCCCGAGGCCACCTGTCAGAGTCATGCCCTGGGAAAGAGGACCCTGTCCCGGTGGTGACAGCATCTCCCTGTTCCCAGAGCAGCTCTGGCCACACCACTGCAGCTGTGACTGCCACTGCCTCACTCCTGATTCTCACAAACGTCCTCTCGGTAAACCCCCCCTTGCCAGAAGGGATCCAAAGTCTGTCTAATGCCTCCAAAGAGCCCACAGAGGAGGCCAGCACTGGCTTCTCAGACCTGCCGGACAGCAGGAGGGGTCAGAACCCATGGAGGAACCAGTGGGTAACAATTGTTTCTTGCTTCATAAACTGCTGCAAATGTGATAGAGTATAGCACAGGCATTACAACTTACAGAGCGTAGGAACATAAGACACGAGTTACCAGATTAAAAAGCAGGTTAGCATCCAGTGTGTAGGGTGTGATCCTATTTTTATTTTGGAGACTTATATAGAAAAGACTGGAAGGAAAAATGGATTCAGATGGGAATGGTAGCTAACTTGTGTCAGAATTGCAGGCAATTGAATGTGTTCTCTGTCCTGGCCTGTATTTTCACATTTCCTCACAATGTGTGTGCTACGATTTAAGAAGTGTGTTGGTCTGTTCTCACACTGCTGTAAGGAAATATCTAAGACTGGGTAATTGATAAAGGAAAGAGGTTTAATTGACTGACAGTTCCGCATGTCTGGGGAGGCCTCAGGAAACTTACAATCATGGCAGAAGGCGAAGCAGGCACCTCCTTCACAAGGCGGCAGGAGAGAGAGAGTGTGTGAAGCAGGAACCGTCAAACACACAAAACCATCAGATCTCATGAGAACTCACTATCAGGAGAACAGCATGGGGGTAACGGCCCCCATGATCCAGTCACCTCCCACAGGGGCCCTCCCTTGACATGCAGGATTATGGGGACACAATTCAAGATGAGATGTGAGTGGGGACACAGCCAAACCACATCAATAAGAAAAGCTAATACTATGATCTCTGTTTTTTGTAAAAAGCCGACATCTGGGTTCCAACAAGTAGGTCCCTTCCTGGGTCCTCGAGACGGCGGGAAATCCAGCCTCCTGCTCTCGTGACTGTGCGTTTGGAATTTCTCCAGAGGAACATCCCGACCGTCAGGGAACGGTGGATCAGCAAACTCGTCTCGGGCCTCTGGTGGAGGCAATATTCACAGGTATTTATTTTCATCAATTCAGATGACACATCTTTCCAAAATCGACGGTGACATTGCCCAGACCACCCTGGACATCACACACACCAGCAGCAGGCTGGACGCACACCGGAAGACACTGGTGGAGCTGGACCAGGACGTGAAGAAAGTCAACGAGCTCATCACCAACAGCCAGAGCGAGATCTCCCGGCGCACGATCCTGATCGAGAGGAAGCAAGGGCTCATCAACTTCCTCAACAAGCAGCTGGAGCGGATGGTCTCCGAGCTGGGGGTGAGGTCCCAGGCAGGGAGACGCGGTCCCCGGCTGACTGTGGTGCCTGGCGGGGCAGAGCCCCCTCAGATCCCCCACGGTCAAACATGAACTCCTGGAAGGCGCAGAACTGCCTCTTTCCCTACCCGCTCTACAGACAAAATGGCACGTGTGCCAAGCGCTCTAAGTCACACTTTTCTGCACAGGGCCAGAGAGTATTCAGGCTTTGTGGCCAGTTGGTCTGTCTGGCAGTGACATGGCTCTGCCTCCATAGCGAGAAGGAGCGTAGGTAAAAGGTAAAGGAATGGGCACGGCTGTGTCCAATCAGATGTTATTCAAGGCCACTGAAGTCTGAATTCCAAATAATTTTCACCCAGCACGAAATATTCTGCTGCTCTAAGAAAAGTGGCCTAATGCGTTTGAGGCCTGATGCCATAGACGTCATCCAGGTCCCTGTACTCTCAAAGCCCCTTTGGGTCCCAGAGGCCCCACCCACCCTGCTGGTGCACCCACCATGGGGAAGCTAGAGGGGGCTCCAGAGCCCCTTAGCCGTATTTCCTCCAGCAGGGTCTGTGGCTTGCGGCCCTGCTGAGAGCTAACTTGAGCCCCTCAGCCTTCGTCCAGTTTCATGACCTCAGGGGTCCAGGCACTCTGCGGCCCACTCACAAAGACCTTTGAGCCCAAGAAGGCTAATTTTATTTTCCTTTTTTTTTTGAGACGGAGTCTTGCTCTATTGCTCAGGCTGGAGTGCAGTGGTGCCATCTCGCTCACTGCACATCTGCCTCCTGAGTTCCAGCGATTCTCCTGCCTCAGCCTTCCAAGTAGCTGGGACCACAGGCGTGCACCAGCACACCTGGCTAATTTTTGTATTTTGGGTAGAGACGGGGTTTCACCCTGTTGGCCAGGCTGGTCTTGAACTCCTGACCTCGGGTGATCCACCCGCCTCAGCCTCCCAAAGTGCTGGGATTACAGGCGTGAGTCACTATGCCCAGCCCTAATTTTGCTTTTTGATGAATATCCCGTCTAGGGGGAAGAAGTGGGGCCCCTGGAGCTTGAAATCAAAAGGCTGAGCAAGCTGATCGACGAGCACAATGCCAAGGCGGTCCAGGCCCAGGTGACCTGGCTGCGCCTGCAGCAGGAGATGGTCAAGGTGACACAGGAGCAGGAGGAACAGCTGGCCTCCCTGGACGCATCCAAGAAGGAGCTCCACATCATGGAGCAGAAGAAACTACGAGTAGAAAGTAAGAGCCGCCGTGCCCAGCCCTGCAGTGATGCTCAGACAAGCTCTGGGACACGGGCACCTCCCAGGGGAGGGGCACTCAGTGGGGCACATCGCTGGATTTGCACGCAGCCTTAAAAGCAAATAACAAACATGCATACTCCCCGTATTTTGTAAATGTGAACCACTGCCTGCCCAGCTGCCCAGTTCGCAGTCACAGCGGGAGGGTTGAGAAATGTCACGAAATGTCTTCAAGCTCACAGACTTCAGAGCTCTCCTCGAGACAGAAGCATGGAAGGTTATCATCCCCGCCAAGCCAGGGTACTCAGGTGGAAACACTGGCACGGGAAGAGCCAGGGTCCTGCCAGGCAGGCTCCTGGTGCTGTCCCCACATCACCTCCAGTTGGGCTTAGAAAACCATTCCACCAGGGCTCTCCAACCCTTCTGAGGCCCAAGGGGCTGCCAAAGTGCCAGGGTGCCTGGAATGAGGGAGGTGGGCATCCTTCCTGGACCACTGTGCACCCACATGGGCCACCTGCGGAGACATCCCGGGTCCCGCCTGGTCTTGGGTTGGGGATCCATGCTGGTCAGGCCTGCAGCAAGGCCCCCATGGGAAATGCTGCCCAGACACGTCGTGTGCCCTTCTCGGAGGTCCTGTTGCCTCTCGCCCTGCCCTTCTTGGGTTGCCCAAACCCATCTGTTGGTGAGTAGCAAGTCCCAAAAGACCCTGTGGAGCTGTCAGCTGAGTATCGGTGTCCCAAGGCAAGAGCTGCCGAAATACCATGCTGTGAGATGGGGAGGATCACCCATGGAGAGGGCAGAGAGAGGGGCTCACATGCCCATGCCCATGCCCTGGGGCAGTCAGAGCACACCGTGGGGACAGCAGGAGGAACCGGAGAAGCCCTGTGAGGAGTGGCCAGCGGATGAACCAGCTGTGGCCTCTTGTGCCCTCCACCCATCTTAACATCAAGAAGAGCTGTTGTTTTCTGCCCCTACCCCTGAGCTTGGCTGGGGCAGGGCAGGGGTCTAAGGGCCCCCCTCTCCTGGAGATTCACAGTGTCTGAGCATCAACCAGGTCCCTGTGCTCCACAGATTTGCAAGTGTCCTGGGGGAGGGAGCCTGGAACCTCCCACACGCCCTGCCCACACCTGCTGGCTGTCTCCACAGGCGGGTCCTCTCAGTTCCGTTGGAGGACCAGGCTTTGGGAGCTTAGCAGCCAAGAAGAGACCCCCTCTCCTCTCCTCTGTCCTGGCAGGGATGAGATTCAGGCAGGAGCGCCAGGAACGACAAGAGGGAGGGGATGAAGGGAGCTACAGGGAGAGACAAACCCTGGCTCACCTCTCGGACACTGCTGCCTGCGGGCGAGGACCCATACCCTCCCGGGGTCTCTCCCTGAGTCTGTGTTCTCTGCCGTAGGCAAGATTGAGCAGGAGAAGAAGGAGCAGAAGGAGATCGAGCACCACATGAAGGACCTGGACAACGACCTGAAGAAGCTCAACATGTTGATGAATAAAAACCGGTGCAGCTCGGAGGAGCTGGAGCAGAACAACCGGGTGACGGAGAATGAGTTCGTGCGCTCGCTGAAGGTCCGGCCGTGTCCACGCGGTCCCGGGGCTCGGGACGATGGAGGGCGGGGGTACAGTCCTTGCGGTGGGTGTTCTGCACCAGGACGTAACTGCCACATCCGTTCAAGATGCTTGTGGGGGGATTAGAAATCCAGCCCGCAGCCCTGCCCTCAGTGCCAGGACGGAGGGCACCAGCCCCAGCATCTACAATCCCATGGCCCTCCCGACAGCTGTCCCGCCCCACCCCCCACCCGCCCCATGCAGGCCTCTGAGAGGGAGACCATCAAGATGCAGGACAAGCTGAACCAGCTCAGCGAGGAGAAGGCGACCCTCCTGAATCAACTGGTGGAAGCAGAGTGAGTCCCAGTCTCCAGCCACACGTGGGTCATGACGGTCACTGCACCTGCAGGCTTCTGTCCATTGAAGACCAAGTAGGAGGCCGGGTGTGGCAGCTCACACCCATATCCCAGTGCTTTGGTCGTTTTTTGTTGTTGTTGTTTTGTTGTGTTGTTTTTTTTGTTTTGTTTCATTTTGTTTTTAGACAGTCTTGCTCTATCCCACAGTCTGGAGTGCAGCCGTGTGATCTCAGCTCACTGCAACCTCTGCCTCCCGGCTTCAAGTGATTCTCTTGCCTCAACCTCCTGAGCAGCTGGGATTACAGGTGTTCGCCACCATGCCTGACTAATTTTTGTATTTTTAGTAGAGATGGGGTTTCACCATGTTGGCCAGGCTGGTCTTGAACTCCTGACCTCGGGTGATCCGCCCGCCTCAGCCTTCCAAAGTGTTGGGATTACATGCATGAGCCACCGTGTCCAGCAATCCCAGTGCTTTGGGATGCCAAGGCAGGAGGCTCCTTTGAGGCCAGGAGTTCAAGACACGACTGGGCAACACAGTGAGACCCCATATCTACAAAAATGTTTTAAATTGGCCAGGCATGGTGGTGCACGCCTGTAGTCCCAACTACTTGGGAGGCTGAGGTGGGAGGATTGCTTGAGCCCAGGAGGTCAAGGCTGCAGTGAGCTAGGATTGCACCACTGCACTCCAGCCTGGGCAACAGAGCGAGACCCTGTCCCTAAAAGAAGAAAAAGACCACCTGGGCATGGGTCTGGAACCCACCCTAGTGGATCCCAGATTCCCCACAGAGTCTGTCTACCACCCTTGGTGGCAGCTCTTGAGCCAAACGAGTTACTGCTAGAAATTGAAGGGCTTTCTTTGTGATAAAGTTTTTAAATATCCATTATTTTATGGTGTCTGATTATTTTATTTTAAATATCCATTATTTTATGGTGTCTGATTATTAAAGTAACACACACCCAGCTCTAAACATTTTAAACTATAAAATGCATGCAAAGTAACCAGGGAAAATTGCATATAATTCCAACACCCTTGTCTTCCCAGAAAACCAATGTGTAGCTATATTCCTTTCTTGTTTTGCTCTGTTTTTTTACACAAATGGGATTGTTTCAGAAGTTCCCCCTTGAAGCATTTTAGTATTTTCGTGGCCATCTTTCCGTGTCACACACGTGGGCCCACAACTCCCTGTGAAAAGAGTGTGGAGCAGGCATGGTGTGGAGGCACCGTCCTTTTTTCAGCGTGCTCCGGAAGGGATGAATAGCTCAGGGATCGCCTGTTCCTTGCGGTTTGATAGAATCTAGGCAAAAAACCATCTGGGACCAATGCTTTGGGGGGCTTGTATCTTTGGTGACATTTAAATAGCTTTTAGACTATTGGTGTATTCAGGCTTTTTACTTTTTCTTACGTCAGCTTCTATCAATTATACTGACTTTCTCAGCTCCTACAGTTATATATCCCTGTTCTCTCTCTCTCTCTGTTTCTTCCCCACCCCCATCTCCCTCCCTCCCCCTGTATGCCAGAGGTTGGCAAACGCTTGCATAAGGAGCCCAGTAGTGAACATTTCAGGCTTTGAGAGCCTCACGCTTTCTGTCGCAGCTGCTTGGCTCTGCCACTGCAGCTTGAGAGCCTTGTAAAGCCTTAGAGTGTGAGCTCACCGAAGCATCAGAAGAAAACTCCTAATTTCTTACACTGCCTCTCCTACCTCTAAAGACACCAGATTATGCTTTGGGAGAAAAAAATCCAACTGGCAAAAGAGATGCGTTCCTCAGTGGATTCCGAGATCGGCCAGACAGAGATCCGGGCTATGAAGGGCGAGGTCCACAGGATGAAGGTGAGGGGAGGAGACCGGCGTGGCAGGCCCTGCTGGGTGCCAGCCCTTGGGCTCTGGAGACCTGGCCACACCAAGGCCTCGGCTCCCCCGGGGCTCCTGTGGGAACCACACTGGCCACATTGGCTGGTGGCAATGGGTGAGATTTCCGGGGAGCGACCCACTCCAGCAGAGTGACCTGCACTCCAGCCGAGTGCTGGCAAAGCGCACGTCCCCCTTGACCCAGCTTTCACGGCACTCTTGCTCTTAATGTGCAGAAATATTGCAGAACAACACAGGACACACACAAGTGCGTGCATGTCATTTCACAAAACGCTGTTTTATTCCTACTCCATGTAATCACAGCACTCTGGTATTTTTAAATGCCAGTTGTAACCCTCAAACTTCGTGACCCTCTAACATATCCCACTGTGAGACAGAGTCTCACACCACAGAAGGGTTCAGAGAACACCCCCATCTCATCCCTCACAGCCGTGTTTTCTCTCCACGGTCACAATTAGATTTCATTGCCTTTAAAAGGGTGATAATTAAATTGCAAGTGGTCATCAAGCTAAAGGTTCAGGGCCTTAAGGATACCAATAAGAGCAGTTCATAAAATAAGTGGGCCTCACTTTCACAATGCCATGCTAAATAAAAATTCCTCTGCTGAGTTATTTTTCAGATCAAGTGCATATGCTAATGAGATGTTGTGTTTAAAAATACCAAATTTAATTGACTTTTCACATTACAGAAGCCACGTGTGTTTGCTGGAGCAAGACAAGCTCTCCCCCACAGAGTGGGGGGCAAAGAGAAGGTCCGGGCTGTTCCTCCCTGTCCCTTCTTCCTCGGCTCCCCCTCCTCAGCCAGGGTGACTATGTCAGCCGCTGCAGGGATAAGGCCTCTCACCTTCTCAGATCTCACACAAATGCACAGGCAGGGCTTGCCTTGGCCCTACATGGATACTAACCCATTCTTTAACAGTTACAATATATACTATGGATATTTCACAATTTATTGATACAGTCCCAGGTTGGTGAAAATTCAGGTTGTTTCCAATTTGTTGTTGGTGTTATTGTTTTGTCCTAGACACAGTGTGTGTTAGGGTTCTCCAAAGAAACAGAACCAGTAGAATACACACACACACACACACACACACACACACACACACACAGAGAGAGAGAGAGAGAGAGAGAAAGAGAGAAGAGAGATTTATTATGAGAATTGGCTCTTATGGTTATGGGGGCCAAGAAGTCCTAGGATCCGGCATCTAATCTGCAGACCCAGGAGAGCCCATGATTCAGTCAAGCCTGAGGCCTGAGAAGGAGGCAACGGTGTCATCCCAGCCCAGTGTTCCCCCACCCCCACCCTGCCCCACCATCTTCTTCTGCCTTTTTGTTCTACTCAGGCCCTCAACAGATTGGATGATGTCACACACCCTGGCAAGAGGGATCTTTACTCTGTCCAGTGGTTCAAATGCCAATCACTTCCAGGGACACCCTCACAGATCCACCCAAAACAGAAATCATGTTTTCCCAGCTATCCAGGCATCCCTTAGCCCAGTCAGATTAACCAAAATCAGCCATCGCACAGCATTATAATCACATCCTTCCTTACTGGTTTTTTTTTTTTTTCCTTCTAGACTAGGTTCCCAAAGGTGAGATTACTAGGTCAAAGGGTGTGTAAATTCTGACTGTAACAGCCTGACAATTACTTGTCTAAAAAGCACATGGCGGCAGTCATATCCATACCTTCTCCTCAGTTCTGGTGTTATTTATCTATCTTTTTTTTTTTAATTGAGGATTTTCAGTTGAGTGGAAGCTCACAGCTTAGGGCATTCAGCCCTATGAGGATTTTCTGGGTTTTTTGTTTTGTTTTGTTTTGTCTGTTTGTTTGTTTTTTGTTTTGTTTTTGAGACAGACTCTCTGTCGCTCAGGCTGGAGTGAAGTGGTGGGATCTCGGCTCGCTGCAACCTCCGCCTCCCAAGTTCAAGCGATTCTCCTGCTTCAGCTTCCCGAGTAGCTGGGATTACAGGTGTGCGCCACCATGCCTGGCTAATTTTTTGTATTTTCAGTAGAGACGGGGTTTCGCCATTTTGCCCAGGCTGGTCTCGAACTTCTGAGCTCAGGCAATCCACCTGCCTTAGCCTCCCAAAGTGCTGGGATTATAGGTGTGAGCCACTGTGCCCAGCCAGCCCTACAAGTTTTGATAGAGACGTACAATCATGTAGCCACTGCCACATTGTGATATATTTCCTCGTCCTCAAATTCCCTCATGCCCTCTGTAGTCAGCTCACCACACACCCCAGCCGCCCTGACAGCCACCAGTCTCTCTCCATGCCTGTTGTTTTGGCTTTTCCAGAATGTCACATAAATGGATCAAACAGGGTGAGACATATTGAGCCTGACTTTCCTTGCTTAGCCTCCTGCATTTGAGATTCTTCTGTGTGGTGAAGCCCAATTACTCAGTCTGTTCTCTTTTTTTAGAGACAGGGTTTTGCTGTGTCACCCATGCTGGAGTGCAGTGGTGCAGTCATGGCTCACTGCAGCCTTGACCTCGTGGGTCCAAAGGATCCTCCTGCATGGGCCTCCCAAAGTGCTGGGATTATGGGTGCACACCACGGCACCCAACCCTCAGTCTGTTCTTTCATGGATCATTTCAATAGCTTATCTAAGGAGCCTTTGCCTAGCTGAAGGTCACAAAGAGCTTCTCTTCTGTTTTCTTCCAGAAGCTTCCTGCTTTTAGGTTTTACATTTAGGTCCATAATGTATTTTGAGTTAAGTTTTGTGTATGGTGCAAGTTGTGGACTGGGGTTTTTTTTGCATTTAGATGTCCACTTGAGTCAGCCCTGCTTGCTTCTTGAAAAGACTGCCCTTCCTCCACTGAACTACCTTCCCGTCCTTGTTGAAATCAGCTGACACGTTTGTGTGGGTTCGTTTCTGGGCTGTTTTGTTCTACTGATTTCTGTTTCTGTCCCTTCACCAATGCCCTACTGTCTTGATTTCTGTAACTCTATACTTACGAAATTCCTCCGACTTCCTTAAAGACAGAGTTTCGCTTTGTTGTCCAGACTGGAATGCAGCGGCGCTCACACCTCAGCTTGCTGCAACTTCAGCCTCCTGGGTTCAAGCGATTCTCCTGCCTCAGCCTCCCGAGTAACTGGGACTACAGGCACGTGCCACCACGCCCAGCTAATTTTTTGTATTTTTAGTAGAGATGGGGTTTCACCATGTTGGCCAGGCTGGCCTTGAACTCCTGATCTCAGATGATCTACCTGCCTCAGCCTCCCAAAGTGCTGGGATTACAGGTGTGAGCCACTGTGCCCAGCCAGCTGATTTTCATATTAGGCTGTTTTCGTATTTCTCTCTCTCTCTTTTTTTTTTTTTTTTTGAAACAGAGTCTCACTCTGTAGTCCAGGCTAGAATGCAGTGGCACAATCTCAACTCACTGCAACCTCTGCCTCCTGGGTTCAAGTGATTCTCCTGCCTCAGCCTCCTGAGTAGCTGGGATTACAGGCATGCACCACTATGCCTGGCTAATTTTTGTATTTTTGGTAGAGATGGGATTTCACCATGTTGGCCAGGCTGGTCTCGAACTCCTGACCTCAGGTGATCCACAGGTTTCGGCCTCCCAAAGTGCTGGGATTACAGGCGTGAGCCACCACACCCGGACTGTTTTCTTATTTCTTAACATTTTTTAGGAATTCCTTATATATTCGGTTATTAACCCCTGTCTTTAATACCTATTGAAATAGTGTCTCTGACCTATCATTGTCTTTGCCCTCTGTTTAGGGGGTCTTCTGCCACACAGACGTTTTAGTGTTTCTTCGTGGTTCCAAGTCACTTTATGGCACATTTTAAACCTGAGTAAGCTTGGTCTCCCTTCACCCTGCTTATATTCAGGATGCTTGCCTGTTTTTTCTTTTAAATCAACTTTAGGCATAACTTTCATAAGATAAAATGTGCTTATTTTAAACGCAGAGTTTGGGCTGGGCGCGGTGGCTCACGCCTGTAATCCTAGCACTTTGGGAGGCCGAGGCGGGTGGATCACTTGAGGTCAGTTCAAAACCAGCCTAGCCACCATGGGGAAACCCTGTCTCTACTGAAAATGCAAAAAAAAAAAAAAAATAGCCGGTCGTGGTGGCAGATGCCTGTAATCCTAGCTACTTGGGAGGCTGAGGCAGGAGAATTGCTTGAACCTGGGAGGTGGAAGTTGTGGTTAGACAAGATTGTGCCACCGCACTCCAGCCTGGGCAACAGAAGGAGACTCCATCTCAAAAATATTTTTTTATAAAAAGGCTGGGTGCAGTGGCTTATGCCTGCAATCCCAGCTTTGGGAGGCCAAGGCGGGCAGATCACCAGGTCAAGAGATCGAGACCATCCTGGCCAACATGGTGAAACCCCATCTCTACTAAAAATACAAAAATTAGCCAGGCATGGTGGCAGGCACCTGTAATCCCAGCTACTCAGGAGGCTGAGGTAGGAGAATCACTTGAACGCAGGAGGCGAAGGTTGCAGTGAGTTGAGATGGCTCCACTGCACTCCAGCCTGGTGACAGAGCAAGACTCCGTCTCAAAAATTTAAAAAAAAAAAGCACAGTTTGGTGGGTTCTAACACGCGCACACATCTACATAGCCACTGACACCATCAAGACGTAGAACCTTTCTATGACTCCAGAAAGTTCCTGTGCATCCTTGCAGCCAATCCTCACGCTACAACCCAGTCCCCAGCCCCAGGTCCTCCACCCAAGCCAAGGTGCATTGTCACAACTAAGAAATTAACCTTCATGCAATACTGCTAACCAAACTACAAACTCTAATCAGATTTCACCCATTTTCTCAATGAGATTTTTTTCTGCTGCAGGATCTGACCCTGGCTTAGTTGCTTTTAGTTCTCACACCTCCTTGGTGTCCTCAGGTCTCGGCCATTTCTCCACCTTGCACTGTCTGCCTGTGGATTCCGGGTTCCCACCCACGGCTGCTGCCTCCATGTCCCTTGTTCCTCCTGGCGGCACAGGCCTGTTTCCCCGCCGATCCCCGTGCGTGTCACCGGAGGATGAGCGAGGCCAGCGCCCCGGCCACTCTCTCTGCGGCTGCAGCTCAGGCCTGCCCCAGCCCCAGCCCCAGCCCCTCTGTCCTGTCTCCCAGGTCAGGTTCGGGCAGCTGCTGAAGCAGCGGGAGAAGATGATCCGTGCCATGGAGCTGGCGGTTGCCCGCAGAGAGACCATCACCACCCAGGCCGAGGGGCAGCGCAAGATGGACAGGAAGGTGCTCACCCGCACCGACTTCCACCACAAGCAGCTTGAGCTGCGCCGGAAAATCAGGGACGTTCGCAAGGTAGGGAGCAGTGGAAAGGAAACAGGGTGCCTGCTCCTCTCTCTGGGATTCAAGGAACACTCCAGGAAGACGTCTTGCTGGGTCTGGGGTGAGGATGCAGAGGCTGCAGTGGGGGCGTGCTCAGCACTGCTAACCTGCTGCTGGGTGCTGGGTCTGGGGTGAGGATGCAGAGAGACCGTCCCCAGTTCTGCTAACCTGCTGCTGGGTTCCGGGCCAGGGGTGAGGATCCAGAGGCTGTTAGAGGGGCGTGCTCAGCACTGCTAACCTGCTGCTGCCACGGGGCCTGTCTCTGGGAGATTGCAGAATGCCCGCACCGGACAGAGCTGCTGACACCCAGAGACGGCCGTGTTTCAGCCCCTCCCTGCATATCAGAGGTGGCATCGGGAAGGCACAGAGTTCTGGGGAAGAGGCCGGCTCATGCTGGGAAGCCCGAGTGGGCACCAGGGACCAGCTGATGGGAGCATGGCGGGCGCCTCGAGAGCCTGCATCCCCATACACCAGGCCATGTCCACTGAGCCTGTACTGGGAGGGCCCAGCTGGTGCTGTCCGGTGCTTACCACCTCAACTGTTGCCAGCCAGGGGCCCTGCACTCACACTTCCCAGGTTGGCCCCATGGCCCTGCTGACCCGCTGTGTGACCTCGGAGCATGTGGGCCTTTCCAGACCTGTAGGGCCTTGTCTGCTGGGGGGTGAGGGGGGCTGAGTTAAATGTGACAGCAACCACAGCCGTGGGTGGGGAGGTGGCCTTAGAGACAGCTGACAGCATCGCTTGGATCCACGCTGGACCATTCCTGACTGGGGCATACGGTCTGACCTCCCAGAGCCTGTGAAATGGGTGCCCACCTCTCAGAGTCACCCAGAGGGTTCCCTGGAGAGTGCTGAAGTCACCCCTGTAAGGAAAGGCTAGCCAAAAATGACAGACATGCCTGGGCTGCTCATTTGGAAGTAACTGGAAGTTTCTGGAGAGAGGCGGCAGAGCGGCCTCTTCTCAGTCTTTTTCCACTACATTGGCTACTCCTGATGTCCATCCCTCCCTCAGCTTCCTAGCCCGGCCCCTGACCACTCCTCGCTGCCCTGAGCACCACCTCGGTCCCCTGCCAGGACCCCCATGCCCACCCCTCACCTCCTGTCTGCTCCAAGCAACACTCAAGTCCTCCAGCCCCAGGCCCTGCGCCCCACACGATGCCTTCACTGGTGGGTCCTTGTCCTTACCCCTGCCAGCCCCACCCCAAAGACCTTCCGTGTCCCCAGCCAGCCCTGAGAGTCACTGTGTCTCCTCCATCACCCCCTGGGCCATGTCAGCTGCCAAACGCTGTCTGCCCGGCTTTTCTTTCTCTTAATTGTGCTGCTTTCCCCGAAGGCGGAACGAACACCACACAGATGGCCCCAGCCTCGCTCCTCCCTCAGCAGAGGCCCCCACCCTCCTCTTTCCCAGGCTCCCCAGCCTGCCTCTCGGCCCTTACAGCCTCAGCCCTGCCCTTGGCACATGGCTGCTGAACTGTGCCAGTCTCCTGCGTGGGGACAGACCCACTGCACAGGGAGCCCCAGAACCGCTCAGGCCCCCATCTCTCGGCCACGCCCGCCTTAAAGGAACAGTGTGCAGTGTGGGCTGGCTGGGCCTGGCACCTCCCAGGCCTCGCCTCTCCAGCCCTCCCATTTCTCTTTGGGAGCCTCCCTGGATGGAGCGTGTAGAAGGTGCCTGGCAGGTCCTCCCAGCCTGACTCTTCCCTGTCCACCAAGCAGCCGGGCTGCAGGGGCCCAGCATGGTCCTGTGACTCTCCTAGGCCACCGACGAGTGCACCAAAACCATCCTGGAACTGGAAGAAACACAAAGAAATGTGAGCAGCTCCCTCCTAGAGAAGCAGCAAAAGCTGTCGGTGATTCAGGCAGACTTCGACACACTCGAGGCCGACCTCACCCGGCTTGGGGCCCTCAAACAACAGGTAAACGTGTCCCAGGAGGTCCCTGGGGATAAAGGCCGTGGAACGTGCCACTCGCACAGGGGTCCTGCGTCCCCTAGGTTACAGCCTGTCCTGATCCCAGGCCAGTAATAGCACCACCGGCTGCTCACATGTTTGTGGCTTTGTGATTTCTTCAATTGACAAATGTTGATGGAGTATCCATTATGGGCTGAGCTCATGTTCAGCGTGCGAGGGTTACAAAATAGAACACAGAAAACAAACATCCCTGTGCTCCTAGAGGTTACCTCCTGGGGCAGGAGGAGAGATGATGAGCAAAATAATTTTAAAAGATACAGTGTGTTTTAGCTAGGCATGGTGGTACACACCTGTGGTCCCAGCTACTCAGGAGGCTGAGGTGGGAGGATCGCTTGAGCCTGGGAGGCCGAGACTGCAGTGAGCCAAGGTTGCACCACTGCACTCCAGCCTGGGTGACAGAGGGAAGTCCTGTCTCAAAAAGAAAAGAAAAGAAAAGAAAAGAAAAGAAAAAAGGAAATGGTGTGTTAGGTGGTGGTAAATGCTTTGGAGGAAGATAGACCAGAGAAAGAAGTGTCAGGGGCATTGGGGTGAACTGAGGGATTGACATTTTGAGTTAGGGTGATGCGGGAAGGCCCTGCAGAGCAGACATTGGAGTCCAGACCTGAAGGAGGGGACAGCCCACAAAACCACCCCAGGTGGACAGGAAAGCCCGGCAAGGCAGGAGCCTGAGACTAAGCAAGGGCTACCAGAGGCCAGTGGGGCAGGCTGGGGAGGTTAGGGTATGTAAGACCCAGGCAGAGAGGGCTGGGCCAGACTGTGTGCGGCCTTGGGGAGAGCACGATCATGACTTTGGACTTTTCTCTTGGGGAGGTGGGCACACGGAGGAGGGCGTTGGGGCTGAGAGGTGACTTGGGCTTTAGCGGGCTCCCCCGGCTCTAACATTGCATGTGGATGAAGCATGGATGCAGGGGGACGTCTGCGGCTATTTGCAGTGCTTCAGGGTGGCCCCTGTGGGGCTGGCGAGAAGCCATCAGGCTCTGCATATGCGTGATGCCAACATCGCCCAGTGGGATTCCTGCTGGGTTGGCTGTGGTGTGAGCAGAGACGGGGGTGGAGAATGGCTCCAAGGTTCTGGCCTGGCCAACTGAGATGATGAGGGGAACGTGCCTGGCACTGGGCCTGACACATCCAGGTATCAAGAAGGTTGCCAGGTATCAAGAAGGCACCGGGCACGGTGGCTCACGCCTGTAATCCCAGCACTTTGGGAGGCCACAGCAGGTGGATCACTTGAGGTCAGGAGTTCGAGACCAGCCTGGCCAACATGGCAAAACTCCATCTTGACTAAAAATACAAATATTAGCCAGGCATGGTGGCGGGCGCCTGTAATCTCAGCTACCCAGGCATGGTGGTGGGGGTGGGTGCCTATAATTCCAGCTGATTGGGAGGCTTGAGGCAGGTGAATCACTTGAAGCCAGGAGCCAGAGGTTGCAGTGTGCCAAGATTGTGCCATTGCACTCCAGCCTAGGTGACAGAGCGAGACTGCCTCAAAAAAAAAAAAAAAAAAGAATGCCTGCGGGTCGCGGTGGCTCACACCTGTAATTCCAGCACTTTGGGAAGCTGAGGCAGGCGGATCACGAGGTCAGGAGATCGAGACCATCCTGGCTAACATGGTGAAACCCCGTCTCTACTAAAAAAAAATACAAAAAATTAGCCGGGCCTGGTGGCAGGCGCCTGTGGTCCCAGTTACTCGGGAGGCTGAGACAGGAGAATGGCGTGAACCCGGGAGGCAGAGCTTGCATTGAGCCGAGATCGCACCGCTGCACTCCAGCCTGGGCGACAGAGCAAGACTCTGTCTCAAATAAACAAAAAAAAAGAATGCCTCCTAGACGGTGATGATGGATGACCCATAAAGGCACCGACCCAGTGCCTCTCAGCCTCTTCCCTGAGATCCAGGGGTGCAACACCTTCACGTCGTCCCTTTTCAAGTGTAGGTCTCGCCTCCTCTTCAGCATTTCCTGGAGTCTGAGTTTGTGGGGGGCCAGCAGGTGTCTTTCTTCCGGTTTGCATAGCCCTATATGGAGTTTCTTTTCCTACCTAGAACCTTTCAGAGATTGTGGCCCTGCAGACGCGCCTTAAGCACCTACAGGCTGTGAAGGAGGGGCGCTACGTGTTCTTGTTCCGCTCTAAGCAGTCCCTAGTGCTGGAGCGCCAGCGCCTGGACAAGCGGCTGGCTCTCATCGCCACCATCCTGGACCGCGTGCGGGACGAGTACCCCCAGTTCCAGGAGGCCCTGCACAAGGTCAGCCAGATGATCGCCAACAAGCTCGAGTCACCGGGGCCCTCCTAGGGAGCAGCCTGGATCCCGCTCTGCAAGGCCTCCAGGAAGAGATCCGGAATTGTGTTTATTATGAGGGACTTGGAATCTTTTGTGTTCCTAAAAACCACATGTACCCTCAGAAGGGCATCGTTTAAGAGAAATAAGCCAGCCCCACCCATATGAATCTTTTTAGCCACTCAGCAATTTAATAAACCAGGTAAAATCCTAGCGTTTCCCATGGCATCCCATCGCAAAGACAGAGCCTGTGACTGCAGACCCACACTCCCACACTGGGCTTACTCGTCCAGGTAACACTTTGGTTTGCAGCACTCCCAAATCTGCACGTGCCTCTCACAACACAGCGCTGGCACAGGTCCGCGAGCTGGTGGGCTGAGCAGAGGTGAGAAAGTTAAGGCGGCTCCAGCCAGCCGGGCCCGGGAGGCTGCTCCCCACCAACACTTCCCTCTACTAGGTGCATCTGAAAACCCACAAACCACCTTCTTTACCAGTTTTTCCCATCCCCACCCCTTAGAAAGCTCAGGTCCCTTTTCCTGCCCCCATGTCCCCATTTGAGTTAAATTCAGATCCACAACTTGCAGGAGAAAGTCAGTGGCCCCAGACACACTTAACAGGGTAAGCACTGAAATAAGAGCACGCTGGGGCGTCCACACCAAGGGACTACGCCCCAGTCTGCCCACCTACCTCTTCTCCATCATTAACCCAGCGCTCTTTCTCCCGGGACTTCCAACTACCAATGACCTTGGGGCTTCTTTGCAGTTTAAAGGGAAAATGCTCTACAAAATAATTTCACTTTCATACATTTCAGCAGAAGAATAAAATCTTTTTTCTGAATATCTAATAAGCCTTTCTGAGTAAGGCTTACTTATTCTAAAAGATTGTAGAAATACAGAAACTATAACAGAGGTGGAAGGGAGGGTTTTTCTTTTTTTTTTTTTTTTTTTTTTTTGAGACGGAGTCTTGCTCTGTCACCCAGGCTGGAGTGCGGTGGCGCGATCTCGGCTCACTGCAAGCTGGAAGGGGGGCTTTTAATGCCCCTATGCCCCTACCCAGGAACAGCACCTCTGTGTTTTGGTGTGGCTCCTTTTGTATTTTTCTGCATACACATTAGGCAAGTTAAGGTTATACTGTGTGTTTTTTGTATCTCACATCTAAAAACGTGCTCCTCTTAATGTAAGCATTTTCTCGTTTTATGAAAAAATTCCCCCTGTGTCAGTTTAATGTTTTCTCAATTGTCAGTTTTATGGGTTATCACAATGTTTTGATTATTCCTTTCTGGAATAACTGTGAGCTATGGAGCACACTTAAGGACTTTCCAAATGTTGGCTGTTTCTAACTTGGCGCTGAGCGCCTTTGGCCGCCTTTTCGATGATGCCCTCGGGACGCGTTGGCAGGAGGAATCCCTGGGCGCAAGGCGCGGCTGGGCCAGCCCCTTACAAAGCCCTATGAGCTGCAGCGACCCAGATCGGGGCAGCGGGGGCCACGCCCCATCTCCGACCCCACGGGGACCGGGCCAGGACTGCGCCAGTGGGGCCTCGCTCCATCTCCGACCCCAAGGGGACCGGGGACCGGGGACCGGGCCGGGAATGCGCCAGCGGGGGCCTCGCCCCGTCTCTGACCCCAGAGGAACCGGCAGCGGGCAGCACGCGTGGGCCTCTCCCCCCGGGACGCCGGACGCGCAGCCAGACGCGCTCCCCGGGCCCCTTCCGAGAGCGAGGACGCGCCCAGGCCGGCTCTGCCCGAGCCGCCACTGGGGGGCGTAGCGCGGACGCGCACCCTTGCCTCGGGCGCCTGCGCGTGAGGCCGCGTCACGTGACCCACAGCGGCCCCCGCCGGTCATGTGACCCGCCTCTGCGCGTCCCCGGGCACGACCCCGGAGTTTCCGCGGGCGGCCGGGGCGCGCGTGCGCGGAGGTGAGCGGGGCCGGGGCTGCGGGGCTGGGGCTGCGGGGCTGGGGCTGCGGGGCTTCCCTGAGCGTGGGCCGGGTTGGTGGGGCGGTCGGCTGCCCGCACGGCCTCTCAGTTGGGAAAGCTGAGGTTGTCGCCGGGGCCGCGGGTGGAGGTCGGGGATGAGGCAGCAGGTGGGACAGTGACCTCGGTGACGCGAAGGACCCCGGACACCTCTAGGTTCTCCTCGTCCGCCCGTTGGTCAGCGAGGGAGGCTCTGCGCGTGCCGCAGCTGACGGGGAAACTGAGGCACGGAGCGGGTGAGACACCTGACGTCTGCCCGGCGCTGCCGGCGGTAACATCCCAGAAGCGGGTTTGAACCTGCCTAGCCGTGCCCCCAGCCTCTTCCCCTGAGCGGAGCTTGAGCCCCAGACCTCTAGTCCTCCCGGTCCTTATCTGAGTTCAGCTTAGAGATGAACGGGGAGCCGCCCTCCTGTGCTGGGCTGGGGCTGGAGGCTGCATCTTCCCGTTTCTAGGCTTTCCCCTTTTGATCGACGCAGTGCTCAGTCCTGGCCGGGACCCGAGCCACCTCTCCTGCTCCTGCAGGACGCACATGGCTGGGTCTGAATCCCTGGGGTGAGGAGCACCGTGGCTTGAGAGGGGGCCCCTGGGCCAGCTCTGAGATCTGAGTGTCTGAATCACAAAGACCCCTTTAGGCCAGGCCAGGGGTGACTGTCTCTGGTCTTTGTCCCTGGTTGCTGGCACATAGCATCTAAAACCCTTGGAAACCGAGTGATGAGAGAGCCTTTTGCTAATGTGATGACTGGGGACACCAGGTGGCTTCAGGATGGAAGCAGATGGCCAGAAAGACCAAGGCCTGATGACGGGTTGGGATGGAAAAGGGGTGAAGGGCTGGAGATTGAGTTAATCACCATGGCTTAGTCAACCATGCCTGCATAATGGAAACCCATAAAAACCCACAGGGATCAGCGGGCTTCCCTCCAGGTTGCTGAACACACCAAGGCACTGGAGGGTGGTGCGAGCAGAGAGCACAGAATCACTGCCCCCACCCCACACCAGGCCCCACGCATCTCTTCCATACGGCTGTCTGAGTTTTATCCTTTGTAATAAACCAGCAAATGTAAGAAACGCACTTTCCTGAGTTCTGTGACCCTGAAGAGGGAGTCCTGGGAACCCCTGAATTTATAACTAGTTGATCAAACGTACAAGTGACAACCTGGGGTTTGCCATTGGCCTCTGAAGTGAAGGCAGTCTTGTGGGACTGAGCCCTTAACCTGTGGAGTCTGTGCTGACTCCAGGTAGTGTCAGGAGTGAATTGAATTGTAGGACACCCAGCCATGTCCAGAAAGTTGCAGAATTGATGGGTGTGAGAAAAACCCTACACATTTGATGTCAGAAGTGTGGGTAAAATGTTTCACCCTCCAGCCCAGAGAGCTCTAATTTACCAGTGGCCCACGGTGGAACACCACGTCCGGCCGGGGGCAGAGCGTTCCCAGCCGAGCCTTCTGTAACATGACATGACAGGTCAGACTCCCTCGGGCCCTGAGTTCACGTCTTCCTGGTATGTGACCAGCTCCTAGTACCAGAGAAGGTCTCACGGTCCTCTGCTCCAGGGAGCTTCACTGGCCAGGGGCTGCGTTCTGAAACCCTTCCCTGCCTCTGCTCCAAGGCCCGTTCCTCAGAGACACAGACCCCTCTGATGGCTGACTTTGGTTTGAGGACCTCTCTGCATTCCTCCCCGATGGCCTTGCTCCTAGGACACCTTCTTCCTCCTTCCCTTGGGGTCAGACTTGCATAGGTGCAGTGGCTCTCCCAGCCTTCCCCACACCGTCCCCGTGGTGTATTACACACATCAAAGGGACTCCCCTATTAAAATCCATGCATATTGAATCGCATGTGGGTTCCCGCTGCTCCTGGGAGGAGCTAGACTAATAGAATGTTTGTCATAAAATATTAATGTACAGAGAAGCAAAACAAAGGTAGCTGGCACTTGCTAACCTTACCAGCAGAGTAATGAAAGCGAACCCCCATATCTCATCAGCACGCGACACCCTTGTTGTGTCTGTACCCGAGGCTCCGGGTGCAGCCACTGTTACAGAGACTGTGTTTCTTCCCCATGTACCTCGGGGGCTGGGAGGGGTTCTGATCTGCAAAGTCGCCAGAGGTTAAGTCCTTTCTCTCTTGTGGCTTTGCCACCCCTGGAGTGTCACCCTCAGCTGCGGTGCCCAGGATTGCCCACTGTGGTATATCCGTGCACCAGTCAATAGGAGAGGCAGCAAGGGAAGGTGCTGGGTCCCCCTAAGGACATATGAGTTGCCAGAATGACTTCCGCTGACACCCAGTGGACCAAGCTGCACCTTTATGCAGAAGTGGGGCTCTCAGTCAGGCGTGGTGGTCACACCTGAAATCCCAGCACTTGGAAGGGTCCCAGCCAAGGGGGGTGGATCACTTGAGCTCAGGAGTTCGAGACCATCCTGGGCAACGTGGCGAAATCCCATCTACAAAAATACAAAAAATTAGCTGGGTGCAGTGGTGTGTGCCTATAGTCCCAGCTACTCAGGAGGCTGAAGTGGGAGGATTGCTTGAGTCTGGGAGGTGGAGGTTCCAGTGAGCCAAGATCTCACCACAGCACTCTGGCCCAGGCGACAACTGTTTGGCCTGTTTCAAGTGTCCACCTGCCTTGCTGGTCTTCCTGGGAACATTCTAAGCATGTTTGATTTGTAACATTTTAGTAGACTGTGCAAGTGGTCTGCACTCCCCTGCTGGAGCTTTTCTCGCCGTTCCTTCTGGCCCTTTTCCCCCTCCCCGGTAGACAGCACTGCAGCACCCACCCTGGCCGCCTTACCCCACCTGCCTGGGTGCTGCAGTGCCAGCCACGGTTGATGTCTCAGAGCTGCTTTGAGAGCCCTGTGAGTGCCGCCCCTCCCGCCTCCCTGCTGAGCCCGCTTTCTTCTCCCGCAGGCCTCCAGGAGCTGTCCAGGCCATCTCCAACCATGAGAGTGAGGCACCCGCCCTGCTCCCGCCGGCTGCTGGCCATCTGCGCCCTTGTGTCCTTGGCCACTGCTGCACTCCTGGGGCACATCTTGCTCCATGATTTTCTGCTGGTTCCCCGAGAGCTGAGTGGCTCCTCCCCAGTCCTGGAGGAGACTCACCCAGCTCACCAGCAGGGAGCCAGCAGGCCAGGGCCCCGGGATGCCCAGGCACACCTCGGCCGTCCCAGAGCAGTGCCCACACAGTGCGACGTCCCCCCCAACAGCCGCTTTGACTGTGCCCCTGACAAGGCCATCACCCGGGAACAGTGCGATGCCCGTGGCTGCTGCTACATCCCTGCAAAGCAGGGGCTGCGGGGAGCCCAGATGGGGCAGCCCTGGTGCTTCTTCCCACCCAGCTACCCCAGCTACAAGCTGGAGAACCTGAGCTCCTCTGAAATGGGCTACACGGCCACCCTGACCCGTACCACCCCCACCTTCTTCCCCAAGGACATCCTGACCTTGCGGCTGGACGTGATGATGGAGACTGAGAACCGCCTCCACTTCACGGTGGGCAGGGCAGGGGCGGGGGCGGGGGCCAGGGCAGAGGGTACGCGTGGACAGCGACACACACGCACCTCACAAGGGTGGGGTGCATGTTGCACCGCTGTGTGCTAGGCCCTTGTTGGGAGCAGAGGTGTGAGCAGACAACGGCAGCGCCCCTCGGGGAGCAGTGGGGACACCACGGTGACAGATGCTCCAGAAGGCAGGGCTCAGGGCTCATTCATCTTTATGAAAAGGTGGATCAGGTAGAGTAGGGCTGCCAGAGGTTGCTAATGAAAACAGGATGCCCAGTAAACCTGAACTGCAGATACCCCAGGCATGACTTTGTTTTTTAGTGTAAGGATGCAAAATTTGGGATATATTTATACTAGAAAAGCTCCTTGTTGTTTATCTGAAATTCAGAGTTACCAGGTGTTCTGTATTTTACCTCCATCCTGGGGGAGGTATCCTCCTCCTGGCTCTGCAGATGAGGAAGCCGAGGCTCCGAGAGGCTGAATGTGCTGCCCTACGCCAGGACCTGACCTGTCCTTGGGGTGCGGGTTCTTCTCTGGAGAGTAAGGGGGCTGTGGGGGACATCAATAAACCCCCGTCTCTTCTAGATCAAAGATCCCGCTAACAGGCGCTACGAGGTGCCCTTGGAGACCCCGCGTGTCCACAGCCGGGCACCGTCCCCGCTCTACAGTGTGGAGTTCTCCGAGGAGCCCTTCGGGGTGATCGTGCGCCGGCAGCTGGACGGCCGCGTGCTGTGAGTTCTGGGCTCTGTGCCAGCATGATGGGGAGGGCGACGCGCGTTTGTTTCTCACACGGCCGGGAGGGTGACACGTGTTTATTTCTCACACGGCGGGGAGGGCGACGCGTGTTTCTCACACGGCAGGGAGGGCGATGCGTGTTTGTTTCTCACATGGCAGGGAGGGCAACACGCGTTTGTTTCTCACACGGCGGGGAGGGCGATGTGTGTTTGTTTCTCACATGGCAGGGAGGGCAACACGCGTTTGTTTCTCACACGGCGGGGAGGGCGATGCGTGTTTGTTCCTCACACGGCGGGGAGGGCGACGCGTGTTTGTTCCTCACACGGCGGGGAGGGCGACGCGTGTTTGTTCCTCAGACGGCGGGGAGGGCGACGCGTGTTTGTTTCTCACACGATGGGGAGGGCGACGCGCATTTCTCACAGGGCGCTCCCTGGGTCTTTTACTCAGGTAGGTCTAAATCTCACGTAAACACGTGCTCAGGACTCACCAAGCCCCTGCTTGTCATTTAACTCAGGAAAACTCTCAGAACGACAGCACTTGGATTTGCCTTAATCTTAAGAGAAGTCGCCTTCGGAAATGCGTTTTTCTTTTTTTGCTCATTCACTCAGTGTTCACGCACTGACCCTCCGTGTGCCGGGTGGTTTGGATCCTGCTCCCGGGGACGGACACACAGCGAGGGGAAGCCATAAGCAAGTCCATGCAGACACAGCATCAGGGAGCAGTCATGCAGAGAGCACTCTAGAAGCCAGCTGTGCAGACACAGGGGGCAGGGAAGGCCTCTCTAGAAGCCAGCTGTGCAGACGGTGGGGACAGGGATGGCCCCTCTAGAAGCCAGTTGTGCAGATGCAGGGGACAGGGATGGCCCCTCTAGAAGCCAGCTGTGCAGACTCAGGGGACACGGATGGCCTCTCTGGCAGCCAGCTGTGCGGACGCAGGGGACAGGGATGGCCTCTCCAGAAGCCGGCTGTGCAGATGTTGGGGGCAGGGGTGGCCTCTCTGGAAGCCAGCTGCACAGATGCTGGGGGCAGGGGTAGCCTTTCTGGAAGCCAGCTGTGCAGACGCTGGGGGCAGGGGTGGCCTCTCTGGAAGCCAGCTGTGCAGATGCGGGGGACAGGGGTGGCCTCTCTGAGCTGACCTCTGAATAGAGAGACCCAAGAGAAGTTTCTCAAAACATCTTATCAGGCTAGGTGTGGTGGTTCATGTCTGCAATTCCAGCAGTTTGGGAGGCCGAGGCAAGAGGGTCACTTGAGCCCAGGAGTTCAAGACCAGCCTGGGCAACATAGAGAGACCCCATCTCTAAAAAATAAAAATAAAAAATTAGCTGGGAGTTGTGGCACATGCCTGTGGTCCCAGTTACTCAGGAGGCTGAGGCGAGAGGATCCCTTGAGCCCAGGGGTTCGAGGTTGCAGTGAGCCATGATTTTGCCACTGCACTTCAGCCTTGGTGACAGAGTGAGACCCCGTCTCAAAAAACAAACAACAAACAGGCATCTTATCAGATCTTGGTCTTGAAAGCACTCAGCGTAGTCTTGCCCAGGGGAGGGCGGGTGCAGTGTGAGCACGTCCTGTGAAATTAGCTGTGATGTGTTAACAGAGGACACGTCTTCCTGTGGACCGGGTTTATCTGCGGCTTTCATTTCTCGGAGGTGCTGTTTGCCTTGCACTTGACCCCCAGCAGACCTCAGGGGTCCCTCCGGGGCATGGCTGGGCCGGGATCTGGGAGGACTTTGGCCACAAGCTCCTAGGCCTGGAAAGGTTCTGTTCAGCCCCTGCCCAGCCTTGCTTGGGGTCATGGGACAGGCATGTGTGCCAATTCTGGTACCGGCCAGTTTCTGGAGGTCAGCCCCTTGGGGGCCCATCAGGGGTGGTGTGGGCCCAGCCGGGCGGTGCGCCTCTTCTGATGTGCCCTGAGAGTTTATCACACTGGTACCAGGGTGCCAAGGACTACAGGGCTCGGCACGGCCACCTGTCCAGGGTCAGTGTGCTGCAGGGCTGGCCAGGCCACTCCGCCCTCCCAGGGCACCAGGGCCTGGGGGTGCTCTCTGGGTGCTCTTGGGCTCGTCTGGCCTCTTGGGTGTGAGCAAGCCTGGCTGGCCTCTGTCCCGCAGGCTGAACACGACGGTGGCGCCCCTGTTCTTTGCGGACCAGTTCCTTCAGCTGTCCACCTCGCTGCCCTCGCAGTACATCACAGGCCTCGCCGAGCACCTCAGTCCCCTGATGCTCAGCACCAGCTGGACCAGGGTCACCCTGTGGAACCGGGACCTCGCGCCCACGGTACAGCAGTGGGCAGCGGGCGGGGGTGCCGAGCTGGGGAGCGCAGGTGCTGAAGCGCCATCTCCTGCATGTCCCAGCCTGGTGCGAACCTCTACGGGTCTCACCCTTTCTACCTGGCGCTGGAGGACGGCGGGTCGGCACACGGGGTGTTCCTGCTGAACAGCAATGCCATGGGTAAGCTGGCCGCCTCCCAGCGCCCGGGCCGGGGTCTCCTCCGTGCTGCCTGCCCTGGAGACTGGAGGTCCACACGAGGGGCCCTGGGCATGGTGCTGGGCCTCGTGTTTTCTGGGAAATGGGTCCCATGGGCTGATGCGTCTCCCAGCTGTGGCCTTCTGTGCTCCTAAGGAGGGTTCTGGGGCCCTGCCTGGAGGTGGGCTGGCGCCACATATCTTTCCGTCCCGTGCCAGGTTCCTCCTGAGTCAGGCTTAGCACGGCTTCCCCAGGCCACTCTGAGCTCCCCATGGGGAGAGAGCCTCACTCTCCGCCTGTGATTGGCCCATCTGTGGGGTGCAGAGCCCTCCAGGTGAAGAATCTGTCCCCCAACCCCAGAGCTGCTTCCCTTCCAGATGTGGTCCTGCAGCCGAGCCCCGCCCTTAGCTGGAGGTCGACAGGTGGGATCCTGGATGTCTACATCTTCCTGGGCCCGGAGCCCAAGAGCGTGGTGCGGCAGTACCTGGACGTTGTGGGTAGGGCCTGCTCCCTGGCCACGGCCCCCACCCCGAGGCTCCCTCCCCCCCTCACTCATGAAGTCGGCGTTGGCCTGCAGGATACCCGTTCATGCCGCCATACTGGGGCCTGGGCTTCCACCTGTGCCGCTGGGGCTACTCCTCCACCGCCATCACCCGCCAGGTGGTGGAGAACATGACCAGGGCCCACTTCCCCCTGGTGAGTTGGGGTGGTGGCAGGGGAGGCAAGGGGCTGGCCGGGACGCGTCTCCTTCGGCCCCAGCAGACGGTCCCATGTTGTGGCTGCAGGACGTGCAGTGGAACGACCTGGATTACATGGACGCCCGCAGGGACTTCACGTTCAACAAGGATGGCTTCTGGGACTTCCCGGCCATGGTGCGGGAGCTGCACCAGGGCGGCCGGCACTACATGATGATCGTGGTGTGTGCCCCCACACCGTGGGTCTTTGGGAAGGGGGCCGCCCGGTGCCCAGTGGCTCCTTCTCTGTGCAGCATCATCCTCGTGCCTGTGTGGTCACCGAGGGTGTTTTCTGAGGGTCTTTGTGATATCGAGGGAATATCAAGAAGTTTGCAGGCTTGGCCCCTGCTGTCCAGGGAGGTCGGGTTTGAGGGTCTCCAGAAATGGCCGGGTGCTACTCAGGGTTCTATCAGATGCAGGTTACTTGAACTGCCTTAAAGCAAAAGGCCAGGGGCACGATAAGCTGATGTCGCCTGGTCCTGGAAAGTGGAGGGCCTGGTGGGCCTGGGCGTGGGTATCTCTGGAACTGTGGAGGCTCCGTGTGCCTTCTGGCCGTGCCTCTCCTTCAGGCCGGCTCTGAATTCCTGGAAAGGACGGCGTGAGTGAGGGCAGCTTCCAGCTTCCAGCCCTCATGCTGGCACCACAGAGCAGAGACTTCTTCCCATCAGCTCCCATAGAAAAGTCTCAGAGCAGGACTCTTGAGTCACCCAGCACAAAGAGGCCCTTCCCTGAGCCAGTCCCACAGCCAGAAGGATGCAGTTTGGGGGCTGGTCCAGCCCGAGTCTGGTGCCTGGCACCATGGCCAGAGGAGGAGGTAGGAGGCAGGGCGAGCTGAAAAGACCCAACAGTTCCTGCCAGGAAGATCCGCTTCAGCAGAGGAAGCACAGATGAGATGTGGGGCTGTGCTGATGCTGCCTGTTTCCATCCCTGCCTTCTGCGGGCAGCAAACATTAGTAGCCCCTAAGAGCAGGAGTGGAAACACAGACCTTTTCTTTCTCACATTTTTTTAATTATAAAAGAAAAGTGATTACTATAGAACACTTGGGAAACTCTAGAGATTTAAAGAAAAGGTAAAGCTTCCATTCCGGCACGCCCCTCATCAGCCAGCTAGTCTTGACTCCCCCGGCCCTGGCTCCTCTCCAGGCGGGCGTGTGCAGGTACACAGGCAGGCATGCTGTACACACACATGATGTCATCTCCAGCCTCATCCTCTCACTGTCTCAGTTTCCTGTTCTCCCTGTGGCTGGCGCCACGGCTCTGGGCCACCCTCACCTTGACGGGTTTTCCTCTTCCCAGGATCCTGCCATCAGCAGCTCGGGCCCTGCGGGGAGCTACAGGCCCTACGACGAGGGTCTGCGGCGGGGGGTCTTCATCACCAACGAGACCAGCCAGCCGCTGATTGGGAAGGTAAGGCGAGGGTCCAGGGGACGGGTTAGAAAGCAGAGGCCTCCAGCCAGGGGGAGCCGGCAGCTGCTCAGGAAGAGGGTGGGATTTGAGGAGCCATCACGCCCAGTGGGACAGTTGAGAGGAATGGGCCACAGTGGCCCATGACGATGGTAGCTCCTACAAGGGATGCCCCTGTGAGTTCTTCCATCAGCAGGCCTTTGACTTCATGGGCAGCTGGGCCTGGCCCAGGCACAAGCTCTGCAGACCCTCAGTGAGGCCTTAGGGTCCTCCTTGTCCTCCCAGCCCCCCAGGGGCCTCCGGGCAGGGCCCCCGCTGAGGGAGCAGCTAGGGAGGGTCTGGTGCGGATGTGAGACTGCCTGGCAGGGCTTGCACGGGGCCGTCTCCACTGCCCTTCTCCCTGACGCTCTCTGGTTCTGCAGCCCAGCCCCTGGGTGGATGTGTTGGGGGTGGCCTCTCGTTTTCCCAGGGCTGAGGCCCCTTGGCCCCGCATCAGTGCCTTGTGGAGAAAGAGCTGCTCACTGTCCCCCAGGGTGCAGGTCTCAGATTTGTAAATGTGGGCGTCCACTAAGAGTGAGGCTGCCCGTCTGCTTGGGCTGAGGCTCAGTGGGGCTTCCGTGCAGGCCCTGGGTGGGGCCAGGTCTCCCCACTCCAGCCTCTCATTGTCCAGGTATGGCCCGGCTCCACTGCCTTCCCCGACTTCACCAACCCCGCAGCCCTGGCCTGGTGGGAGGACATGGTGGCTGAGTTCCATGACCAGGTGCCGTTCGACGGCATGTGGATTGTAAGTATGGCCCCCTCCTGAGCGTCCCCAAGGCCTCTGGGGACTACCCCACCCTCCTCACTCTGGGCAGAGCCACCCACCAGCAAGGCTTCTCTTGCAGGACATGAACGAGCCTTCCAACTTCATCAGGGGCTCTGAGGACGGCTGCCCCGACAATGAGCTGGAGAACCCACCCTACGTGCCTGGTCAGCTCGCCCCCCCACCTACCCTGGAGACTTAATCGAATCAGAGACTCCCTTGTCTGGCCTGGGAGACTCAGCGCCCTCATCTCTGAGAAGCAGATGGGCCAGTCAGGAAAGGGGTGGGAGGGGAACCCCAGGAGAAAGGCTCAGGCTGGGAGACTCAGCCAAGCAGTGCAGACAGGGTGGGTGCGGAGGCACAGGCCCTGCTGGAGGAGAAGCCGCTCACGGGTGCTTGCCGGAGCGCAGTGAGGCCGACTCGACTCAGGGCCATCTCGATAGGCGCAGGGACCATGCAGCGGAGACCTACCCACCCATGGGGAGAGGTCAGGCCCAACTCGAACGCAGCACGGGCAAGTGGATTTCTAGCCAGGGAGCAGGGTGGGGTCAGAGGTGGGAATTACCAAGAGGAAGCATGGGGGACGGGGATTCTGGCTGAACTGACCCAGCAGGATTCTTGCCAAAGGCAGGCCAGGGTGACCAGACATCGCCTGAGGGGTGGTGGAGGATAGGGCTTCTCGCCAAACTGTCTTAGCAGGAATGGCAGAAACTGGATTTTACAAGGAAGTACACGATGGGCCTGGGAGGTTTGGGGGCCTGAGGCTGTAGCTTGGCCAAGCAAAGAATCGGTCAGAGGATGGGGTTTGGGGCTTAGATAAACAGGCAGGGGAGTGCTTGAAATGGGCCAAGAGATGGTGGATGTGAAGTCTGGGGGTCTGCAGAGTCCAGCCTCCAGCACCCACCCAGCCCTGTCTTGGAAGCAGTGGAGATGGTGCAGGATGTGCCCCAGATTCCCTGGGTAATGCCAGCCCCACAGGGGCGTGGGGAGTGGCTGCAGGTGCACCTCCAGGGCCAGCCTGAAGAGGCAGCGACCTGCACAAGGGCTCCCGGGAGGTGGTGGGCAGGGAGGGCACCTTGGAACCTGCAGGGAGGAAGCTCCCTGGAAACCAGCCCCCGCCTCTTCCAGGGGTGGTTGGGGGGACCCTCCAGGCGGCCACCATCTGTGCCTCCAGCCACCAGTTCCTCTCCACACACTACAACCTGCACAACCTCTATGGCCTGACCGAAGCCATCGCCTCCCACAGGTGAGGGCCCCGTCCCGCCCCGCTGGGCTCTGCCCTCACAGCCTGTCCTACAAGGTTGGGGCCTCTGCAGGGCCTCAGGGAGGAGGAAAGGCGGAGGCCCAGACCACCTGGGGCCCGCTGGCAGCCTGAGTGCTCTCCCCACCCCCTGCCTGTACCCCAGCCTGAAGCTGGAGTGCTCCTTCCCACTTTATGCCTGGGGCTTGGAGAGGAAGGACCCTGGATGCTGACAGGGAGTCTGCATCAGCGGGGACCTCATGACTCCTGTGAGGCTGGTGGAGGGGGTGGTCCTGGCTCACCCGCAGGCATCAGGTGGCCCGGACAGAGGCAACTGTGCCCGCAGACATGGGCAGTAGCCTCGCCGTCCTCCTCCCCAGCCTCTGCCTCATCCCAGAAAGCTCCTTGCTCCCAGCTCTGCCCTGCTGGTGACAGGGTTCCCGAGTGACCCTGCTCCACACAGCCCTCACGGTGTCCCCCACCAACCCAGGGCACTGGTGAAGGCTCGGGGGACACGTCCATTTGTGATCTCCCGCTCGACCTTTGCTGGCCACGGCCGATATGCCGGCCACTGGACGGGGGACGTGTGGAGCTCCTGGGAGCAGCTCGCCTCCTCCGTGCCAGGTGAGCTCCTACCAGGAGGGGCTGCTCAGCAGAGTAGAGCCGGGGGCCTCTATGGGAGGCTTGCCGGGGCCCCCCGCCCACTCAGCGGATGGGGCTCTGGGTCACTTGGCCTGAGCTGGCTCTGCTGCAGCAGCCTGAGGCCCAGCCCGACTCTGCCCTCCCAGAAATCCTGCAGTTTAACCTGCTGGGGGTGCCTCTGGTCGGGGCCGACGTCTGCGGCTTCCTGGGCAACACCTCAGAGGAGCTGTGTGTGCGCTGGACCCAGCTGGGGGCCTTCTACCCCTTCATGCGGAACCACAACGGCCTGTTCAATCTGGTAGGGTGGGGGTGGCGGCGTGGCAGGTGGCGATCCCACCCACCCAAGACTCTCCCCTGGGAATCCCACCCCCGCTGGAGAAGCACCCCATGCTGGGTGGCTAAGAAGTGCAGCTCTCCCGAGGCGGGGACTCCAGGGGACCTCGGCCCCAGGACCCAAGTGCTTCCTTTGCCCCCGCCTGCCCTGCAGCCCCAGGAGCCATACAGCTTCAGCGAGCCAGCCCAGCAGGCGATGAGGAAGGCCCTCACCCTGCGCTACGCACTCCTCCCCCATCTCTACACGCTGTTCCACCAGGCCCACGTTGCCGGGGAGACCGTGGCCCGGCCCCTCTTCCTGGAGTGAGTGACCTGGGCAGGGGCCGTGGCCCATGTGTGCCCTGGGGGAGGGGCATGTAACACCCGGGCAGCCCCGTCCTGCTGTGGGCTGTGTTCCCCGGGAGCCAGCAGGTTGCTGCTGAGTGAGACAACATTTGGGCCTGGCTTAAGGGGGAAGGGCAGCAAGAAAACCCAGTCATATCCCCCAGACAGGCCACAGTACACACGAGGAGTTCCTAACAACAGCCCCTCACATCAGTGTGTTGAGGGAGGACTCCCAGAGGGTAAGGTGATTAGTTAACTATTTGCAGAAGTCAATTTATTTTTCTTGCGTACTGTAGAAACATAAGTTTCAGATAAATTAAATAGTTAATGTCAAAAATCAAGCCGTGGAGGCCAGGCGTGGTGGCTCACGCCTGTAATCCCAGAACTTTGGGAGGCTGAGGTGGGTGGATCACCTGAGGTCAAGAGTTCGAGGCCAGCCTGGCCAACATGGTGAAACCCCATCTCTACTAAAAATACAAAAATTAGCCAGGCATGGTGGCGGGCACCTGTAGTCCCTGCTACTCAGGAGGCTGAGGCCAGAGAATCCCTTGAACCTGGGAGGAGGAGATTGCAGTGAGCCGAGATCACGCCACTGCACTCCAGCCTGTGTGACTCCATCTCAAAAAAAAAAAAAAAAAAAAATCAAGCTGTGAAAGACTCCACAGGAAAAGAGAAGAATGTGTATCTCTGCTGTGGAGGCAGAGGGCTAAGTATCAAGGCAAAAAGAAAGGGAAAGGTTTCATTTAGAAAAAGAAGGTAAACTTTATTTGACCATAGCAGAAAAAAAAATGTAAATCTCTGAATATAAACACAAAAAGATTAAAACTGCTCTGAACATGGACTATAACAGCGGAGAAGGCATTGTCAATAAAACGGCAAATAGTCACTCTTCCTAATAGATAGAGAACTCATATATTGGTAAGACCAAGACTGAGAACCCAATTGGAGGAACACTATTTACAAGACAGGAGATTTGAATTGTATCCACACATTCTTCACCAGGAAATCCAAGAAACGCAATTTGTGTTTTAATTACTATTTTAGTGACCTTGTCGTTTCTCTCACTACCTAATTTTTTTTTTAGTGGTTGCCCTAGGGATTACAATTAACATCTTAAATTTTAGCCTTGTTGAAACTGATGCCAACTTGCTTTCAATAGTATAAAAAAGCTTTGCTTCTATATGGTTTCCATTGCCTCTCGTTCCTCTGTGCTGTTACACGTCTGTATACATTATGAGCCCATCCACGCAGATTTATAATGACCACCTTATTCAATTGTCTTTTAAGTCAAATAGGAGGGAAAAATGGGTTACGAACAAAAAGTACATACATACTGTCTGCCTTTTATATTTACCGATGTAGTTACCTTTACCCATGGTTTTATTTCTTCATGTGGCTTTGACTTCTTGTCTAACATCTTGCATTTACAGCAGAAGGACTCCCTTTAGTATTTATTGTAGGGCAGCTCTGCTAGTGATGAATTCTCTCAGTTTTTGTTGACTTCAGAGTCTCTTAATTTCTCCTTCATTTTTTGAAAGTTCTGCTCAATGTAGGGTTCTTGACTGGTGGTCGTTTCTCTGAACACTTTGAACTTGTCAGCCCATGGCCTCCGTGGTTTCTGCTGAGTAGCTTCTGTCTTGCCTCTTCCCAGATTCTCTGTCTTTGGCCTTTGAAGGCCCCATGATGTGTCTAGGTGTAGATCTCTGAGTTTATCTTACTGGGAGTTTGTCGAGCTTCTTGGATGTATACATTGATGTTTTTCATCAAACTTGGGCGGGTTTTCAGCCATTATTTCATAAAATATTTTTTCTGCCGCTTTCTGTCTTCTACTCTGGGACTTCCGTCAAGCACACATTGGTATGCTTGACGGTGCCCAGGGGTCTCTGCAGCTCTGTTGACTCCTTCCTCGTGTTTTCTTTCTGTTTTTCAGACTGCATAGTCTCAATTGCCCTGTCTTCAAGGTCACTGATTTTTTTTTCCACCAGTTCTCATCTGCTGTTGAGCCCCTCTAGTGAACTTCCCATTTTAGTTGCTCTCTTTTCAACTCCAGAATTTCTGTTTCATTCCTTTACGTTTCTCTCGTTAAGGATATTCCCTATCTGGTGAGTCATGTTCTCACACTTTCCTTTAGTTCTTTAGACATGGTTTCTCTGAGCTCTTTGAACACATTTAAAGTAGCTGATGTAAAGTTTTTATCTAGTAAGTCCGATGTCTGGGCTTCTTTAGGGACAGTTTTTATTAACTACTGTCCCCCCCATCTGTGGGCCATACTTTGTTTCTTTGCCTGTCTCATACATTTTTGTTTCAGACTGGACATTTTAAACGCAACTGCTGTGGTCATCAGATTCCCCATCCCTCTCAGGCCTCGTTGCTATTGCTGATTGTTTTGTGACTTTCTTGAGCTAATTCCATAAGGTCTGTGTTCTTCATTGTGTGTGGCCACCAAAGTCTCTGCTTGACTAGCTTAGTGGACAGCCAATAATTGAACAGATATCCTTCACAGGTGGCATCCGTGAGTCTCCCAGCCTTTGCTGGGGTGAGGTGGGGAGTGCTGTCAACACTTAGCTAGGCCAAGGATTCTTGCTGTTCTTACAAAGATTCAGCCGTTTTGTTAAATACATGCTCCCCAGATGGCTGCAAACCCTTGGTTAGTTTCAAGAGTCCTAAAAATGTCAATTCTGACCATTTTTGCCGATGTTCCTGTTTTCACAGAGGAGAGGATCTTCAGAGGGACTTATTCCACCCTTTTCACTGACATCACTCCAAGAAATGTATTTTGCAAGAAATATTTTGAAGCAGAAAGACACCATTTATTTTGCCCGTGAATTAGAATACATTAGAGAAAATGAGACTATCCCTTGCTGGCAGGAACACAGTGACACAGTAGGGTGGAATATAAATTGGCACATTTGTGGAAAGCAACAGTACATATCAATGTTTTTGAGATTCACATTGATGCGTTAATTTTACAAATAGAAATAGGGCCTAAAGAAGTCACCTCAAAAGGCATGAAAGCTCCATCAATGTATCCATGCAGGGATCATAGCTGAGCACTGGATGCCCCCTGCACGTCCAGGGGCAGGAAACAGGACGGGGGCAGAGCTGCGTCACAGGGCAGGACAGTCTCCGTTAGACGGAGAATCGTCCGCAGAGCTGCTTGCACGTGTACATTCATCTTTTTGTCAGATGTTAATTCAAGTTGCCTTTGGTTGTGGGACTGGGGGGATCTTTTCTCTTTGTTGATACTTTTTTGTACTTTCCAAATACTTGACCGATGAGCACGTGCTGCCTTGGTCACCGGAGGATAAGTGAGCAAGCAAAGTGAGGCCAGTGCTGTGTCCATCCTGGTGCCTCAAGCACAAGCCCCTATTCCTGCCCTGAGCCCAGCTGCCGGAATGTCCGGGGAGAAGGCATCTCCCAGCTCTGGCATTGACTTCTGTCTGCTGGAATCATCCCTGCCTGTCTGACCTGAGTCCTCCAAGTCCTCCGGCACCTTGAGCTCCAGAGAGCAGAATTCAGGCTCTTCCTGTGCTTCCCTGGGGGCGGGCATGCAAGTCAGCCCCATCCCATTCATCACCCGTATGCCTGTGTGCCCATCCCCCTTGCAGGTTCCCCAAGGACTCCAGCACCTGGACTGTGGACCACCAGCTCCTGTGGGGGGAGGCCCTGCTCATCACCCCAGTGCTCCAGGCTGGGAAGGCCGAAGTGACTGGCTACTTCCCCCTGGGCACATGGTACGACCTGCAGACGGTGAGTCTGGGGACCCTAAACCCCGGGGAGGCAGGAGACCAGAGCAGCCCTCCCACCTGCCCCCTCCACCCAGTTGGTGTGACCGGGTGGTGGAAAGAGGAACGTATGTGTTGAGTCCTGGCCATGTGCCAGGCTCCCATCCGGCTGCTCCGCACCCATCAGCCTCTCTGCTCCTCACACCATCCCCATTTCCCAGATGAGCAGACTGAGGCCTGCTTGCAAAACCTGCCCGAGTCCCACGGCCATCACAGGCTCTGCTGAACTGGCATACCCAGGCCTCTCAGGCTCTGTCCCCACTCAGTGGTCAGGAGGGTCCCTACAGTGAGCCCTGAGTCTGCACCTGAAGTCACAGTTCAGCCCGTCTGTGCCAGGCCTCCTAGGCCTCCACGTGGAGCCCCGGGAGATGGAGAGCATGGTTCCTGAGGACAGCATGGGGGCCTCAGCACGGCCCAGAATCCTCAAAGTGACGTCTCCCTCCAGGTGCCAATAGAGGCCCTTGGCAGCCTCCCGCCCCCACCTGCAGCTCCCCGTGAGCCAGCCATCCACAGCGAGGGGCAGTGGGTGACGCTGCCGGCCCCCCTGGACACCATCAACGTCCACCTCCGGGCTGGGTACATCATCCCCCTGCAGGTACCTGGGCCAGGCGGCTATGGTGGAGGTATGGATAGCACACTGCAGAGCTGGAGGAGGCACAGGGAGATGGTTGGGGAGACGCCCAGGCGGGGCTTCTGAGGGGCCGCCACCCCCAGTGTAGGTTACCAAGGAGCCAGCCAGGCCAGTGAGGTGGGGAGGGCACAGCCCCGCAAAGGCGTGGAGTGCGGCCGGCAGGACCTCCGTGGTCTGCACGGTGGAGGTTCTGCCGGGCCCGGCCTCCAGCAGCCGTGGGATGGCACTTGAGGTGGGGAGGGTCTCGGGTCATCACCACGGGGTTCCAGCCCCTGCGGCCGCAGGCTTTCCTGCAGATCCTAGTCCCTGGCAGCCTGGTGCTGTCCCAGCCTAGCATTCCCAGGCCCTGCAGGCCTCCACCTCCACCAGGGTGGGGATGATGACATCATGTGTCCTTCCCTTTCCAGGGCCCTGGCCTCACAACCACAGAGTCCCGCCAGCAGCCCATGGCCCTGGCTGTGGCCCTGACCAAGGGTGGGGAGGCCCGAGGAGAGCTGTTCTGGGATGATGGAGAGAGCCTGGAAGTGCTGGAGCGAGGGGCCTACACACAGGTCCTCTTCCTGGCCAGGAATGTGAGTCCTGGGGCTGCTCAGGCTGGTGGGCAGGGGCCGGCTCGGGGTTGAGAAGGGGTGAGGGGACCTGGGCTTGGGGGTGCCACGATGGCCACCTGCCACTAGGACACTCTACCAGGTGGTCTGGGGTCCTAGAGTGAGCAGTGGGGCTGTGCACTCTGCCCTTTCGTCTACACAGAGGGAGGTCACCCCCCTGATGCCATCATGAGTCCCTGTTCTCATGGGTGTCCCTGCCCCAGCTGTCTGCTGACACCTCCACATTCTCTGTCTTTTCATCTCTCTCTGCTCGGCCCAGAACACGATTGTGAATGAGCTGGTACATGTGACCAGTGAGGGAGCTGGCCTGCAGCTGCAGAAGGTGACTGTCCTGGGCGTGGCCACGGCGCCCCAGCAGGTCCTCTCCAACGGCGTCCCTGTCTCCAACTTCACCTACAGCCCCGACACCAAGGCAAGAGGGCCCAAAGTGGCACAGGGCTCGCGTCCCCCAGCCGTGGTGCAGGGGGCAGAAGGTGCTAGGGGTCCTGGTGACCCGATGCCAGGAACAGAGGATGCTGGGACCTCCCAAGGGGGTCTTTGGGGAGGAGTGGGAAGGGTCAGGCCACACAGGCTGTGCCTTTCCTCCTCCTGTGTCTACCCGTGGGTGATGGGGCCACGATGACGATCTTTGAGCTGTGTTTAAGCGGCACCGCGTTTCTGGCGCGCGTCAAGGTGACCCGCACTGAGAGCGGGGTCCTCCTGCGCCTGCTGGGGAGGAACCGGGTGTGAAGCATCCCAGGGCCAGACGGAGCCATCCCCTGAGCGCCGGGCCTCACTGCTGCTGGGATCTCGGGGCCAGATGGAGCCGCCTTCTGAGCGCTGGGGACTCACTGCTGCTGGGATCTCGGGCTGCTCCATTTGTGCTCTCTCTTTTCCAGGTCCTAGACATCCCTGTCTCGCTGATGATGGCAGAGCAGTTTCTCATCAGCTGGTCTTAGCCAGGCGGAGTGTGTTAGTCTCTCCAGAGCGAGGCTGGTTCCCCAGGGAAGCAGAGCCTGTGTGCGGGCAGCAGCTATGTGCGGGCCTGGGGGTTGGATGCATCACCTGGAGCCGGGCACTAACCGTCCCAAGCTGCCACATTGCTTGTTTCCACCTCCTGGGCCGGGGCTCTGGCTCCCAACATGTCTAGGAGAGGTTTCTCCCTAGATCGCACTGTGGGCCAGGGCCCTGGAGGGCTGCTCTGCGTTAATAAGATTGTAAGGTTTGCCCTCCTCACCTGTTGCCGGCGTGTGGGTAGTGTTAGCCACCCCACTCCATCTGTCCCCAGCACCGGAGAAGGGGGTGCTCGGGTGGAGGTGTGGGGTGTGCACCTGAGCTCCTGCTTCGCGCTTACTGCTCTGCCCCAACGCGATCGCTGCCCGGCTGCCCAGAGGGCTGGATGCCTGCCGGTCCCCGAGCAAGCCCGGGAACTCAGGAAAATTCACAGGACTTGGGAGATTCTAAATCTTAAGTGCAATTATTTTTAATAAAAGGGGCATTTGGAATCAGCTTCTGCTGGTCTCTCTGGGATTCAGGGCAGGGAGGTTGTGTCCAGGGGCCGTGGAACAGAGGCAGCTCCTTTGTCCTCAGCAGGCCCCCAGACATTCCCACAGTGGGTATGCACCATCCTCTGTCTCAAGCCGGCATCCATCACGTCATGTTCCCGTGTCACGAGGCCTGACGTCACCTCATGTCCTGTCCCCATCTCACCTCACATCATGTCACCTCACGTCCCCGCATCACCTAAAGCCCCATGCACCTTCGTGTCCCATACCCCCATCTCACATCCCTACCTCATGTCCCCATGTCACCTTCACGTCCCATCTCGCCTCAGCTCTCCTCCCCTGCCCAGCCCACCTCCCCTCCCCTCCCCTCCCCACCTTACCTCCCCTCCTCACCTCCCCTCCTCTCCTCACCTCCCCTCCCCTCCTCACCTCCCCTCCTCTCCTCACCTCCCCTCCTCACCTCCCTTCCCCTCCCCTCCTCACCTCCCTTCCCCTCCCCTCCTCACCTCCCTTCCCCTCCCCTCCTCACCTCCCTTCCCCTCCCCTCCTCACCTCCCCTCCTCACCTGACCTCCCTTCCCCATGTCACCTCCCCTCCCCACCCCACCTCACCCCCTCTCCACTCCTCACCACCTCTCCTCATTCATCCTCACACTCCTGCCTCCCGCATCTCTAAGGTGACTGGGGAATATCCAGTGGGTGTCAGGCATGTGGGGGGAGATGTGGCCCCCAGGGCTGTGTAGACAACAGGACCCTGCAAGGAATGGGCCTTCCAAGAGTGGGGCCTAAGACCTTAGGCAGAGGCCAGAAATCTGTCCCCAAGTGATGCAGTTAGAGAGGATTTCAGGCCCAGGTTCTCCCTGGCAAGCCCAAAGAAAGGGAAAGAAGCCCATTTTATTGAAATAACACCAGGAGAAATCACTGCCCTTAGCCAGTCACAGACACTTCATTTTACCACTTAGAATTAATGGGGCCAAAGAAGTGGCCAGACTAGGCCAGGCGCAGTGGCTCACACCTGTAATCCCAGCACTTTGGGAGGTCCAGGCGGGCAGATCACTTGAGGTCAAGAGTTTGAGAGCAGCCTGGCCAACATGGTGAAACCCCATCTCTACTAAAAATACAAAATTAAGGCCGGGCACAGTGGCTCATGCCTGTAATCCCAGCACTTTGGGAGGCCGAGGCGGGCGGATCATGAGGTCAAGAGATCGAGACCATCCTGGCCAACATGGTGAAACCCCGTCTCTACTGAAAATACAAAAATTAGCTGGGTGTGGTGGCGCACACCTGTAGTCCCAGCTATTTGGTCTCACGAGGCTGAGGCAGGAGAATCGCTTGAACCCGGGAGGTGGAGGTTGCAGTGAGCCGAGATAGCACCACTGCACTCCAGCCTGGTGACAGAGCGATACTCTGTCTCAAAAAAAAAAAAAAAAAAAAAAAATTAGTCAGGCATGGTGGTGTGTGCCTGTAATCCCAGCTACTCAGAAGGCTGAGGCACAAGAATCACTTGAACCCGGGAGGCAGAGGTTGCAGTGAGCCAAGATCGCGCCACTGCTCTCCAGCTTGGGCAACAGAGTGAGACTCCATCTCAAAAAAAAAAAAGGCCAGGCGCGGTGGCTCATGCCTGCAATTCCAGCACTTTGGGAGGCCAAGGCAGGCGGATCACGAGGTCAGGAGTCCAAGACCAGCCTGACCAACATGGCAAAACCCCATCTCTACTAAAAATACAAAAATTAGCTGGGCGTGGTGGCACGCGCCTATAAGCTTAGCTACTCAGGAGGCTGAGGAAGGAGAATTGCTTGAATCTGGCAGGCAGAGGTTGCAGTTAGCTGAGATCACGCCACTGCAGTCCAGCCTGGGTGACAGAGTGAGACTCCATCTCAAAAAAAAAAACAAAAGAAGTGGCCAGCCTCGAAGTCCTCTGCAGAGCGATGGATTACTTCTGCCACCTTCCTGAAAACCAGGAGCAAAGTACAGTGACTTCCCCGTGGAGCAGCATGACATCCCTGGGGGGCAGTGTGTGTACCTGGGTGACCAGCACTATTGTCTTCTGGGTCAGCTTTTATAGAAGCGAACACTGCCCTTCTGCCACATCACAGGCCAGGGCCTGACCCCCATGTGCCACTTTTACCATCCAGATTGACATCACTAAGTCATCTCGCGCCCTAAAGTTCCTCTGTAAGGTGGATGTAGTAGTGACAATAACAGATGTTACTTCCTCCCCTCATCCTAGTCCTGTGGGGTTAAGAAGCAGGGACGCTTGTCTTGAGGCCAGCAGTGTGCCTGGCCTCGGTGCTGAGGGCATCCTCCCCTAACGCTCTGCCAGGCCCACCGGGTCTGCAGTTGACACCCAAGACGGTCAGGGAGGGTTGATGGAGCGTGGTGGCTTCGGCCCGCCTGGACCGGCCATCAGCATCCTCACCTTCTGTGCCACCACCCAGCCCGGCAGGGCCACCGTAGCCTCAGCCCCTTGTAGGATCTGACCTTTCCTTGGCTGCTGTAACGAAATACCTGAGACTGGGTAATTTATAAACAACAGAAATGGATTTCTCACAGGGCTGGAGGCTGGGAAGTCCAAGATCGAGGCAGGTTCTGTGTCTGGCGAGGGCTGCTCTCTGTATCATAAATGGCGCACTCTCCATCATCGTGGTGGAAGGCGAAGACAAGCTCCCTTGAGCGCTAAATGCCGCTGATGAGGATGGAGAGCCCCCAGGACTCATCACCTCCCAACAGCCCCACCGCTTTTTTTTTCTTTTTTTTTTTTGAGACCATGTTTCACTCTTGTCACCCAGGCTGTAGTGCAATGGTGCAATCTTGGGTCACTGCAACCTCTGCCTCCGAGGTTCAAGTGATTCTCCTGCGTCAACCTCCCGAGTAGCTAGGATTACAGGCATCCGCCACCATGCCTGGCTAATTGGATCTTTGGTTGTGTTTGTGTTTTAGTTTATTTGTATTTGTATTTTAGTTTATTTGTATTTTTAATTGAGATGGGATTTCACCATGTTGGCCAGGCTGGTCTTGAACTCCTGACCTCAGGTGATCTGCCTGCCTCAGCCTCTCAAAGTGCTGGGATTACAGGCATGAGGCACTACGTCTGGCCAGCCCCACCTCTTAAAACCATGTCATTGGGGATTAGGTTTCAACATAGGAATTTGGCGGGGGGACAAACCTTCAGACCATAGGACAGGGCTATCAGGAGTCCTGAGTGAGGAGGTTGGCATAGGGTAGGGACAGTGCTCCCTTGTGGGAAGGGACAGGGTCGCGGGGGGGAAGAGGAGTTGTTTCCATCCTCTGAGAGGCCAGGGGTCTCCTCGGAGGGTGGTCCACACAGTACAGCCCATTACATGGGACGCTGGCCTGTGGGCACCTCAAGGCAGCGGCCAAGATAGCTTCATCTGTTTTCTCAGCAGTGCCTGATACAGGCCCTGCTTCAGTGGGACCCTATTAAACTTAGGTGAATTTTAAAGCAATAGGCCAGGTGTGGTGGCTCACGCCTGTAATCCCAGTACTTTGGGAGGCCTAGGTGGGCGGATCACCTGAGGTTGGGAGTTCAAGACCAGCCTGACCAACATGGAGAAACCCTGTCTCTACTAAAAATATAAAATTAGCCAGGCATGGTGGCGCACGCCTGTAATCCCAGCTACTCAGGAGGCTGAGACAGGAGAATCATTTGAACCCGGGAGGCGGAGGTTGTGGTGAGCCGAGATCGCGCCACTGCACTCCAGCCTGGGCAACAAAAGCGAAAGTCCATCTCAAATAAATAAATAAAAATAAAGCGGCCGGGCGCGGTGGCTCACGCCTGTAATCCCAGCACTTTGGGTGGCCGAGGCGGGCGGATCAGGAGGTCAGGAGATGGAGACCATCCTGGCTAACACGGTGAAACCCCGTCTCTACTAAAAATACAAAAAATTAGCCAGGCGCCGTGGCGGGCGCCTGTAGTCCCAGCTACTTGGGGGGCTGAGGCAGGAGAATGGCGTGAACCTGGGAGGCGGAGCTTGCAGTGAGCCGAGATCGCACCACTGCACTCCAGCCTGGGCGAAAGAGTGAGACTCTGTCTCAAAATAAATAAATAAATAAATAAAAATAAAGCAATGTGGATGTGGACCCCAGGCAGCCTTGTAGTGGAGACGTCCTAGTGCCGGGGAGCGTTCAAGCTGGCACCCTCCACCCTGGGAGAAGACATCCTGGGGGTCTCGTGACTCAGCCCCCTCATATGTCTCCCACCTTAGCCTCTAAAACAAGGCCTGCTGTTGGTGACAAGACGCTCTTGGCTGATGTTCTGGGCAATGAGTCACTGCGTGTGGCTGGGCCAGCTTCACAGGTGTGATCTATGCAGGCCCACAGGCCCCGAGCTCAGCACGCTGCAGCTGCGTTTAATGCTCCACGGTCACCATGTTGAAATTGTGAATAACTTTTGAATAAGGGGCCCCACAGCCTCTCATTTTGTGAGGGGCCCTTGGCAAATTCTGTGGCTGGTCCTGCAAGGGGTGGTGCGTTCTTTCCCGTTTACATTGGTACAGATAATATAAACGCTTCTTTTCTTTCCTTGGCTGGTGGAGAATGGATCAGAAAGCCGGGGCTGATGATAGAAACCAGCAGAGAATCTCCAAGTGTAAGACATTAGTCAAAGGCCCGGCGTGGAGCCCACAGGTCCTTAGCGTTCTGAAGACGATTGCCTTCCCAGCCCACTCCAAGGAGGAATCAGTGCTGTCTGGCAGCAGCCTCCAGGTGTGTCTCCACGACAGCCCAGCTTTCCTTTTTGCAAATCAGTGACATCAATAATCCGTTACATGGCCTGCAGAGAAGCCCCCTGGCGGCCACTGTGGGGCGCTGTGGGCCTTAGGCCTGCTCTTCCTGATCTGGCGGAGGCTCAGAGAGGAGCTAGGACAAGGGATGGTGCCCCTATACCACCCCACCCCCACAGACTTGCCGCAGAAGATCACATGACCAGGATTATGGTGGGTGAGGGCCGCAGGGAAGGCCCACGTGAGAGGGTGGAATGTGAATAGGCTGGTTATTTGCATGCCTGGGACAAGAGGGAAAAAAGCTCAGCATTAGCAGAGAAGATGGACTTCTGCGGTGGCACCTACAGCTGTTCCCTTGGCCTCCCGAACAACCCAGGTGTGACATCGGGAACCGGGAATGCAGGCAACAGTGTGATTCCAGCTGCCTCACAAGGAAAAGGGTTTGTGGGAAGAGCAGAGCATCCGGGCTGGAAGCACAGTCAGAACCATGAGTGGAGCCGGACACTCATTGTTCTTCCCCACGTGTGCTGGGCACCTGCTCTGGGTCAGGCTCTGTTTCAGGAGTTGGGTGAAACAGTGACTGAAATAGACAGGACTCCTGTCGGTGATGCCCACGTGAGAGAATATAATCAGTGGACAATGCACCGCACATATTTAAAACGTGCAAATTGATCCGTTTTGACATATGAATGTCTGTGAACCAGCACTACAGTTAAGATGGTGACCATCTCCATCACCCTCAAAGTTTCCTTCTCCTCTTTGGAATCCCCCCACTCCAGTCTCCAGCCACCCACTGACTGGCAACCACCGGTATGTTTTTTGTCAAAATATATTTCTTTGTATTTTATAGAATTTTATATAAAGGGGAATTTTTTTTGTCACACGCTACTCAACATAGTTTCTTTGAGATTTATCCATCAATAACTCATCCTTTTTAGTTGCTAAATAGTCTTCCATTGTATGCAAATGCCACCATTTCTTTATCTGTCCTTTATGGATATCAGAATTGTTTTTGATTTTTTTGTTTGTTTAAAGACAGGGTCGTGGCTGGGCGTGGTGGCTCACGCCTGTAATCCCAGCACTTTGGGAGGCTGAGGCAGGCAGATCACCTGAGGTCAGGAGTTCACGGCTAGCCTGGCCAACATGGGGAAACACCATCTCTACTAAAAATACAAAAATTAGCCAGGCGTGGTGGTGGGCGCCTGTAATCCCAGCTACTTGGGAGGCTGAGGCAGGGGAATTGCTTGAATCCAGGAGGCGGAGTTTGCAGTGAGCTGAGATCGTGCCATTGCACTCCAGCCTGGGCAACAGAGCGAGACTCCATCTCAAAAAACAAAACAAAACAAAAACAGGGTCTTGCTCTATCACCCAAGCAGAAGTGCAGTGGCACCATCATAGCTCACCATAGCCTCAACCTCATGGGTTTAAGTGATCCTCCCACCTCACCCTCCTGAGCAGCTGGGACTACAGGCATGCACCAACACACGTGGCTAATTTTTAAAATTTTTTTGTAGAGATGGTGTCTCACTGTGTTTCCCAGGCTGGTCTGGAACTCCTGGCCTCAAGTCATCCTCCTGCCTTGGCCTCTGAAAGTGCTGGGATTACAAATGTGGGCCGTCACCCCCAGCCCCTCTCTGCAATTTTTGGCTATTGTGAATAAAGCTACTGTGAGCAGTCACAGACAAGTCTTTGACATTATTTTGTTGCTCTTGGGCAAATAGCAAGGATGATGTGGTCAGTTCATATGGGAGGTAAACTATTCATTGTTTAAGAGGCTGCCAAACTGTTTCCAAATCGCTGCACCATTCTGCATTCCTCCCGACTGTGCAGGGGAGTTGGCAGGGGCTGCACATCCGGGCCAGCGCTGGCGTGGTCTGTTTCCTTGTAGCCATTCTAGTGAATGTGTATCTCACTACGGCTCTTACACTCCCCTAATGACATTGACGTTGAACATCTTTTCACCTACTTATCTGTCATCCATAAATCTTCTTTGGTAAAGTGTCTGTTCGCCTCTTTTGCCCATTGTTAAACTGGGTCGTTCCTTATTATAGTTATAACACACGTCAATTTTCTAGTGCTGCCATAACACATGACCACAGTTTGAGGGAATTAAAATAACACAAATGTATTTCATCACAGTTCCATAGGTCAGAAATTTGATACAAGGGCTCTCCTGGCTGAAATCAGGGTGTCAGCAGGGCTGCCTTCCTTTCCAGAAGCTCCAGGGGAGAATCCATCTCCTTGCCCACATGGGCTACTGGCAGAATTGTTTCATGCAGTTGTAGCACGGAGGTCTCTGTTTCCCTGCTGTCAGTCAGAGGTGCTTCTCAGCCTACGGAGGCTTCCGCCATATCTTGGCTCATGCCTTCTTCAACCCCAGAAACGGGGGGCTTGAGTCCCTCTCATGCCTCTCCTTCCTTCCATCACATCATTCTCTGACCAACCATAGCCAAAGAATAGTCTTGACTTTTAAGGGCTCATGTGATTAGACTATGTCCACCTAGATAATCCAGGATCCCCCATCCAAGATCCTGCACTTACTTCTGCAAAGTCCCTTTTGTCATGTAATGTGACATATTCACAAGGTCCAGAGATTTGGACCTGGCAATCTTTGAGGACAATTATTCTACCTACCACCTAAAGCTTCTTTATAGGGCCAGTGTGGTGGCTGATGCCTGTAATCCCAACACTGGGAGACCAGGACAGGAGGAGCTCTTGAGCAGGAGTTAGAGACCAGCCTGGGCAACACAGCAAGACCCCATCTCTACAAAAAAACAAAAAATTAGGCTGGGCGCGGTGGCTCACACCTGTAATCCCAGCACTTTGGGAAGCCAAGGCAGGTGGATCACAAGGTCAGGAGATGGAGACCATCCTGACTAACATGATGAAATCCCGTCTCTACTAAAAATACAAAAAATTAGCTGGGCATGGTGGTGGGCACCTATAGTCCCAGCTACTCTGGAGGCTGGGGCAGGAGAATGGCGTGAACCCTGGAGGTGGAGCTTGCAGTGAGCTGAGATTGCGCCACTGCACTCCAGCCTGGGCAACAGAGCGAGACTCTGTCTCAAAATAAATAAATTTAAAAACTAAAAATAAAAAAATAAAAAATTAGATGCATGCAGCAGCACATGCCTGTGGTTCCAGCTACTAAGGAGGCTAAGGTGGGAGGATCCCTTGATCTCATGAGGTCGAGGCTGCTGTGAGCTATAATTGTGGCCACTGCACTCCAGTGTGGGTGATAGAGTGGGACTATCTCAAAAAAAAAAAAACCAAAAAACAAAACACACACACACACACACACACACAACCAAAAATCATTATGCTTTCCCCATAAAACTGCTTAAGTGCCTTTGTTGGAAATCCATTGACCATAAATGTGTAGTCTTTCTAAACTTTGTACTGTTTTCCCTGGATCTACAACAGGTCTATATTTATGACTCTACCACACTGCCTTTGCTACTGTAGCTTTATAATATTTCTTGGTATCAGAAGTAGCTTGGTGCACTTTTCCAAAGTTGTTTTGGCTATGCTAGATCCTTTGTGTTTTCATATAACTTCTAGAACTAGCTTGTCAATGTTTAGCCCTATCCCCACTCTCCCAAAAAAAGGCTTCCTGGTATTTTGGTTGGAATTGTGTTGAGTCTGTACATCAACCTGGGGAGAACTGATGTCTTAACAATATCGACTCTTCCAATCTGCTCAGTGTATCTCTCATTTATTTACATCTTTAATTCTCACAGCAACGTTTTGTTGCTTTCGATTACAGAGCTTGCTCATCTTTTGTCAAATGAACCCCCAAGTATTTCATGTATTTGATGGTACTGTATATGGTGGTGGTTTCCAAATTTCCCATTCCAAGTGTTCATTACTAGCATATAGGAATACAACTGACTCTTCTATATTGACTTTGTAGAATGCTACCTTCCCGAAACTCAATTATTAGTTCCAGTAGCTTTGTGGTAGACTCCTTAGGATTTTCTACATAGAGAAACATATAATCTGTGAAGAAAGACTTCTTCCTTTCCACCCTGGAGGCTTTTTCTTTCTCTTGCCTTGTTGCACTGGCCAGAATCCACAGTGTTAACATTGAACAGAAGGGAGAGGACACCTGTGCCTTGTTCCTGAGAGGGTTACTGAAAGCTCCAATTACCACCGTGGATTTGTCTATTTCCCCTTGCAGTTTTTTCCATTTTTCCTTCCTATATTTCCTGTATTTTGAAGCTCTGTTATTAGGTGCTTAGGTATTTAGTATTGTTATATCCTTGTAATGAATTACCCCTTTATCATTATCAAATGACTCTCTTTGTCCCTTGCAATATTCTTTGCTCTGAGATCTCCTTTGTCTAATATTAATAGAGCTGCTTCAGGTTTATTTTGATGTGTGCATTACCATGGTGTCTTTTTCTCCGTCTTTTCACTTTTGTCTTTATATTTCTCATAAGCAATAGTATATAGTTGTGTATGGCTTTATAATCCAGCGTAACAATATCTGTCTTTTAATTTTGCAGTAGGCAACTTGCTTTTTTTCCCTTGCTCGTGCTTTTTGCTTTTTAAGTGTAATTTTAGAGGAGGATGCATGAGATTCCTCGTATTTGTGCTGAGATGTAATTCACATACCATAAAATTTACCATTTTAAAGTATGCAATTCAGTTTTTAGTACACTTGTACAACCATCACGATTATCTAATTCCAGAACATTATAATCACCTTCAAAAGAAACCCTATACTCATTTTCAGCCACTCCTCGTTTCACCCATCCCCCTCCTCCCACCTCAAGCTCCTGAAACCACTGTGAATGGTTTCCTGCTGATGTCTCTGTGGATCCACCTGTTCAGGACGTTTCATAGAAATGGAATCACACCACGTGTGGCCTTTTGTGTCTGCCTGCTTCCACCTAGCACATTGTCGAGGTTCGTTCAGGTTGTAGTGTGTCAGCACTTCATGCCTTTTTATTGCCAAGTAATATTGTGTGGATTCACCAGTTTTGCTTACAGCTGATGAACATCTGGCTTGTGTCCACTTTTTGGCTCTTATGAACAATGCTACGAACACATTAGGTTTATGTGTGCAGTTTTTTTTTTTTTTTTTAAATTCTCTTGAGTATAGACCTAGGAGAATTGCCGGGTCAACTCCTATGTTCAACATTTTGAGGAACTGCCAAGCTGTTTTCCATAAAGGCTGTGCCCGTTTACAATCCCACTAGCAATGTATGGGGGTTCCAGTTTCTCCACATTCTCCTAAACACTGCAGAGCAGTATATTAGTCCATTTTCATATTGCTATAAAGAACTGCCCAAGCCTGGGTGCTTTAAAAAGGAAAGAAGTTTAATTGACTCACAGTTCAGTGTGGCTGGGGAGACCTCAGGAAACTTACAATCGTGGTGGAAGGCGAAGAGGAAGCAGGAACCTTTTTCACAAGGTGGCAAGAAGTGCCAAGTGAAGTGGGAAGAGCTCCTTATAAAACCATCAGATCTTGTGAGAACTCACTATCACAGGAATAGCATGGGGGAAACTGCTCCCATGATTCAGTTACCTCCACCTGTTCTCTCCTTGACATATGGGGATTAGGGGGATTACAATTCGAGATGAGATCTGGATGGAGACACAAAGCCTAACTAACTATATCAATCAGCTTGGGAAAGTTATCTTAATACCGTCTTCCAATCCATGAACCTGGGATATTTATATGTTTAGGTTTGCAATGCCTTTCAACAAGCTATTTGTGGTTTTCAGTGGACAAGTATAGCCCTTCTTTTGTTAAATTTATTCCTATGTATTTCATTCTTTTTGATGTGATTGTAAATGGAATTATTTTAATTTCATTTTCAGGTTGTTCAGATTGCTAGTGTACAGAAACACTGGCTTTCTCCTATGTTGAACATATATCCTGCAACCTTGCTGACCTCATTTATAAGTTCTGATAGGTGATTTTTTAAATGTGCAAATTCCTTAAGATTTTCTAGGTATAAATCATGTCATCTGTGACTAGAGAGTTTTGATTCTTCCTTTCCGATCTGGATGCCTTATTTCTTTTCTTGCTTAATTGTCCTGGCTCATAACTTCCAGTACGATGTGGGAATAGACGTGGCAAGAGCATTCTTGTTTTGTTCCCAGCCTTAGCGGGTAATGCTGTGGTGTTTCATCGATGCTGTTTATCAGGTTGAAGCAGCCCCCTTCCATTCTTATTTTCTATCTTGAAAAGGTGCTGGATTTTGTCCAGTGCTTTTTCTGCATCTGTAAATCATCATGTGGACTTTGTCCTTTATTCTATTTATAGGGTGTATTACATTGACAGATTTTTGGATATTAAACCAACTTTCCATTCCTGTGATAAATCCCACTTTGTCAGTGTACAATCCTTTTTATATGTTGCTGGATTTGTTTTGCCAGTTTTTTGAGGATTTTTACATCTACATTCATATATTGATCTAGTTTTTTCTTGTGGTAGCTTTGTTTTGGTATCAGGTAATGCTGGCCTCAGGATGAGTTGGGAAATGTTCTGCCTTGTATTTTTTGAAAGATTTCGTGATCCAGCACTTTGGGAGGCTGAGGGAGGCAGATCACAAGGTCAGGAGTTTGAGATCAGCCCGGCCAACATAGTAAAACACCGTCTGTACTAAAAATACAAAAAATTAACCGGGTGTGGTGGCAGGCACCTGTAATCCTAACTACCCGGGAGGCTGAAGCAAGAGAATCACTTGAACCCAGGAGGCAGAGGTTGCAGCAAGCCAAGATTGTGCCACTGCACACCAGCCCAGGCAACAGTGCGAGACTCTGTCAAAAAAAAAAAAAAAATTGTGATGGTGATAATTCTGTAAAAGTTTAGCAGGATTCACAAGTCTTGGCTTTCCTTTGTTGAAAGTTTGATTACTGATTTAACCTTTTTACTTACGAGTCAGTCTGTTTGTCCTAGGAATTTCTCCATTTTATCAAGGTTCATCTGTTGGCAAACTATTCATGGCACTGACACTTTGTATTCTGTAAGGTCAGCTGTACCATCACCTTTCATTCTTGATTTTAGTTATTTGAACACTTTTTTCCTTGGACTTGCTAAAGATTTGTCAATTTTGTTGATCTTTTCAAAGCATGAACCGTTGGTTTCATTGATTTTCTCTATTATTTTTCTATTCATTTATTTCTACTCTCATCTTTATTATTTCCTTTCTTCTGCTTCCTTTGGGTTTAGCTTGCTTTTCTTTTAGTTTGAGGGGAGACAGACAATATGCAATAAATGTAATTATTGACACAGTTATTTTGAACCTACTACCGTTTTGTTTTGTATTTGTCCATCTCATAAGTTCTGTTCCCTTTTCCTTCCTTTTCAGGATTCTTGGATTAAGTATTCCTTAGAACTCTTATTTTGTCTCCTACGTTGGCTGTTTATTTCTGTTTCACATTTTTGTGTTGCTTTAAAGGTTCATACCTAAAAATTGCTTAACACTTTTATATATATTTTACATCTTTAATTCATCACAATCTGCATTTAAGTAATAGTGTAAAAATCTTGACAGCATACTTCCATTACTCCTTTCTTCGGTGTTGTGCTATTTTCGTCATACATTTTATGTCTATGTATTATTTTAAACAATCTTACTACAAAGAAACATGCCAACAGCATCAACATTACCATTCTATTTCTATACTTTAGACATACATCAAAGGGTCAGGACACTCTAGCTCTTGGTTAGAACCCTTTTTATGTCGTTTTCTTTTAGGAAAATTGCCTGGCTTAAGACAAGGCACCCTACATATATTTGTTGAATAAATTTCAACCACCCCCAAAAAAATACAGAAAATATACTGTTAGGAGTATAAATTGGTGGAAAATCTTTCTGGAACGTTAATTTGAAACATGTACCTTGATCAAGAAAAGCACTTCTAAAGATTCTGGCTGGGCACAGTGGCTCATGCCTGTAATCCCAGCACTTTGGGAGACCAAGGCAGGAGGATCACATGAGGTCAGGAGTTCGAGACCAGCCTGGCCAACATAATGAAACCCCGACTCTATTAAAAATACGAAAAATTAGCCAGGCGTGGTGGCGGGCACCTGTAATCCCAGCTACTCAAGAGGCTGAGGCAGGAGAATCGCTTGAACCCAGGAGGTGGAGGTTGCAGTGAGCCAAGATCGCACCATTGTACTCCAGCCTGGGCAACAACAGCGAAACTCCATCTCAAAAAAAAAAACAAACAAAAGATTATTCTAATGAATCTTCAACTGCTTCCAAAGGAGGCATGGTATAGAGGCTGGAAAAGTAGCTTTTTTTTTTTTTTAACATAGTGAAATATGTATGATACATTACTAAGCAAAAACCTGAGTTAATAATGGCAAAGTGGCTTACACTTTTTGCTTAAAAAGGTATGTACAGATAGATGTACAAGATGAATTAAAATACTGGATGGACAGTCATCAAATTGTGAGTTATATCTGGGTAGGATTAAGGATGACTTTTTAAAATTATGCATTCCTTTTTTTTTTTTTTTTTTTTTTTTTTTTTTGCAGTGAGATTATACTTTTGCAATGAAGTGCATAACCCCGGGGTTTTTCATCTGGATTTGGCTGCTGGGGACCTTGGGAAGCCCCTCAGGATCTAGAGCCAGTTTTCCCACCTGACCAGAGGCCCAGTGATACCTACCTAGCAAGGCTCAGCAGACCCCCTGCCTGAACTTGACTCCATCTGGACTCTGGGAGGATCCTGGCCCCAAACCAGCCTCCCAAGAACCTCCATGAGTTCTCTACCTCTTGTACCCTTCTCTTCTCAGCATCACTGCAAATGTTCCACCCCGTCCCGCACCACATCCCCATCTGTGAGCACTTAGCATCCTTCCCTGGTATAGGCAGGAGCAACGCTGAACTTCCTGGAGCAGTCCACATTCCAGACAGCTGCCTACAGCAGAACCACACACCACCAAAGGGAAATAGCATTTTCATCACTGACTGCCCAAGGGCCAGGCTGCTCTCCAGAAAGTCTGGAAACTTTCCTTGTCAACCTTTAGGACTGGTGGTTTTTAAATCTTGGATAATCACATACCATTTCTGATTTGTCAGTACAGTTTGACATTTTCATGGACACATGTATTTTTCCTTTTAGGATGACCTTTCCTGGACAGTGTGTGGGGTAGCTTAAGCCCCACCCCCTTCTCCTGCCATCTCCTCCCCAAGGCACAAATGCTGCCTCCTCCACTGTAACACTGTGTGCTTATTCATCTAAAATCATTCTTACTGGTAATGGAGGCCCTTCCGTCCTCCGGAGTGACTGTGGAAACCTGAGCCACTCCTCACCTCTAACACAAGCCTGACAGCAGCTCCTGATGAGACCAGGTGAGCCTCAGTGAGCTCAGGCGCCTGCAGATACGGACATTGAGGCTGGCACTTGCCAGAGCAGTGGTGGGCGTCACTCCCCACTGCTGCTGAACAAATGCCCTGAACACCCCTCTATCTGGTTCCTCCTTGCCAGGAACTCATTAAGCTGCCTGGGCCTGTAGTCTCGTGCTCCTCCCGCTCGGCCAACAGTGCCACCTGGGAGCCTTGTTAACTGCAGGTTCTCACTCAGCAGGCCAGGGCAGGGCCCAAGCACTTGCATTTCTAACCAGCTCCTGATGATGCAGCTGGTCTACCAGCCACCAGCTGGCTAGCAAGGGTCCAGTCACAGTTTCAGTGAAAGGAAGTTCCATTCATAAACTATACAATTTCAGATGCCTTCAAGTAGAATCGCCTGATGAAATTTAAAAATATTTCCAAGCTCACCCTAACCCTGAAATAAAGATTATCATCCCAACCAATTTCAGGAAGGGAGGGGCCAGCTTTAACATTTCCATTTCAAATATGAGAGCCTGGTCTGTGGCTCATGTGTGTAATCCCAGCACTTTGAGAGGCTGAGGCGGGAGGACTGCTTGAAGTCAGGAGTTTAAGACCAGCCTGGTCAACAGAGACCCTGTCTTTAAAAACATTTAAAAAATTAAAAATTGGGCAGCTGTGGTGCTGTGTGCCTATAAAGCTACAGGTAATTACTTTAAATATTTGAACAGATAACTTAAATAATACTTCAATAATTTAAATATTTAAACAGAAAATTTTCTGTTTAATTTCTGTTTGTCAACACTGTAGTAAGTCATGATCCTGCCACTATACTCCTGCCTGGGCGACAGACAGGGAGATCCTGGCTCTCAAAAAAACAAAAAAAAAAAATTAGAAAAATGAGGCCAGGCATGGTGGCTCACACCTGTTATCCCAGCACTTTGTAAGGCCAAGATGGGAGAATCACTTAAACCCATGAGTGACTGACAGACCAGCCTAGGCCACAAAGTGAGACCCTGTCTCTACAAAAAATTTAAAAATTAGCCAGATGTGCTGGCATGCACCTGTAGTCCCAGCTACTCAGGAGGCTGAGGTGAGAGGATCGCTTGAGCCCAGGAGGTTGTGGCTGCAATGAGTTGTGATGGTGCCACTGCTCTTCAGCCTGGGCGGCAGGGCAAAACTCATCAACAATGAAACTCTCTCCAAAGAAAATTAGAAAATTGAGTGAAATGGGCCGGGTGCGGTGGCTCACGCCTGTAATCCCAGCACTTTGGGAGGCCGAGGTGGGCAGATCACGAGGTCAGGAGATTGAGACCATCTTGGCTAACACGGTGAAACCCCGTCTCTACTGAAATACAAAAAAATTAGCCTGGCAAGGTGGCGGGCGCCTGTACTCCCAGCTGCTTGCGAGGCTGAGGCAGGAGAATGGCATGAACCCAGGAGGTGGAGCTTGCGGTGAGAGGAGATTGCGCCACTGTGCTCCAGCCTGGGCAACAGGCTTTTTCTTTTTTTGAAAAAGAAAAAGAGAAAAGTGAGTGAAATGACCCAAGACTACACAGTAAGTTACTAGAGAAGCTGGTGGCATCTTAGAAATACAGAGTTTATGAGAAAAGTTTTAAATTTTTAATGAAAAAGACTTAGAACAATGTCTTATTTACATGTAAATAAGAAAAGAAAGCAGAATCCCCATATCCTCTTCGAAGGAAGGGAGACGGGAGGCCATTTATGAGAAGAAAGTCCATATAAACCCCATTAAATACAAGCTGGATCTAAATACTTCCAAACAGGAGTACAGAGCAGGTGAGCAGTCTCCATTCATCCCATTGAGCTGCTGCTTCAGATCAGATCAGCAACTGAAAGTGAAGAAAGAAACAGATTAAGGAACAATACAAACAAAATGAAAATTTGTAACGTAAATTTAATTAAAACCTCACAACAGACTTCTCAAAACAAAAAACAGGCCAGGCATAGTGGCTCACGCCTGTAATCCCAGCAGTTTGGGAGGCCGAGGTGGGCGGATCATTGGAGGAGTTCGAGACCAGCCTGGCCAACATGGTGAAACCCCGTCTCTACTAAAAATACAAAAATTAGCTGGCTATGGTGTACGCGTCTGTAATCCCAGCTACTCAGGAGGCTGAGGCAGGAGAATTGCTTGAACCCAGGAGGCAGAGGTTGCAGTGAGCCGAAATCGCGCCACCGCACTCCAGCCTGGGTGACAGAGCGAAACTTCGTCTCAAAAACAAAACAAAACCACAACAAAAAACAAACTCAAGTGCCCCAAACTAAGAATAGGGAAGTTCCCTCTACAATTACAGTAGAGCTGGACGATTTCCTACCGTTCATAGGCATCTCATCAATCTGAGTGGAATAGTACTGCTCGATATCTCTGAGGATGCGGATGTCGTCATTCTTTACAAAGTTAATGGCCACACCCTTCCGGCCATATCGACCTGATCTCCCAATTCTTCAGGAATAAAACAATATTACAGTTAGTATATACAGCAATCAAGATTTAGTAAATGTGTCACAGAAGTGAAGCCAATGAGCGCTTGCACCCTACCTGTGTATGTATAATTCTCTGTTATTGGGGAGATCGTAGTTAATGATGAGGGACACCTGAGGGACGTCCAACCCCCTGGCCCAGACGTCTGTAGAGATAAGCACTCGGCTGCAAAACAGAAAGTGTGTTTGAGGCGATTAAATTACTCATACGAATGTGAGACTGGACTTGCTTCCATTGCTGATTTTAAGGAATCCCGGCTACAAGTCCAAAATGTATGAGATTCTCCTCTCCCACCAGTCTGTCTGCAAACATGAAGCCTCAGGGACAGCACCAGAAACCCCTGTGCAGAGGGGCTGTTGGTGGATTTAGTTACTTCGGTCATGTGCTCCATCAGATTAAAAAAATAGACATCTTTTACTAGACTACCTTTAACTTGTTTAATCGGTCCTAAACCAATAATTGGGAAAAATACTTTACTTTTGCCTAGCAAAAAATTAAAAACGGTAACTTTGGCCAGACATGGCGGCGGCTCATGCCTGTAATCCCAGCACTGCCGGAGGCTGAGGCAGACGGATCACCTGAGGTCAGGAGTTCGAGACCAGCCTGGCCAACATGGTGAAACCCCATCTCTACTAAAAATGCAAAAAAAAAAAAAAAAAAAAAAAAAAAAATTAGCCATTCCAGCTACTCGGGAGGCTGAGGCACAGGAGTCACTTGAAATCAGGAGGCAGAGGCTGCAATGAGCCAAGATTATGCCACTGCACTCCGGCCTGGGTAACGAAGTGAGACTGTCTCAAAAAAAAAAAAAAAAAAAAGGCACACACATTTGTTAAGCTGACCACACAAGGTGGGCAAGGAAGGAAGTCTGATTCAAGTTCAAATGAATGAAACCACCCAATTCATGCTTTCTGACCACTGTGGAATTAAAGTAATCGAGACGATGAACAGAAAACCCCTACTTACTGGAAAAGAAGACACACGCTTGTAACCAAGGTGACCAACCTGGCTAGTTAAGGCTAGTTATCACCTCGACCTAAGTATTACGAGAGCACAGCGGACCCCTCATTAACTAGAAGGTTTTCTGCTCACCCGGGGCCTCAGCTTTCAGAGCAGAAGCTTGTCATCCCCCCAGGTGTGGGGCCTGCACTTAGGCAGTGCATACGAAGTGCTTAGCACACAGTCTAGCAAACCCTGACCCGCAGAGCCACAGCGTAGCGGACCCACCTGGCGCCTGACCGGAACTCCTTCATGATGGACTCTCGCTCTTTCTGGGGCATGTCTCCATGCATGGAGGACACGGTGAAGTTGGCTTCCCTCATTTTCTCCGTCAGCCAGTCCACCTACAAATCCAATCAGCAGATGCTACTGCAAGCTCGTATACCAAACCAGAGATGTGCATTCGGGATTTTACCCCCATCATTTGCAGAACCAGTATCAATATTCATAAGGTAACTGCTCTTAAAACTCAGAATCTTCCTAACTCCATGTACAAACTTTTTCCCAGAAAATGTTGGGGTGCACTCACAAAACCCTCTTACTTTTCTCCATGTGATGACTCTATGGGGGGAGGGGGCCAGGTGTGCTCATTCCCATTTGAAATTTGAATTCCAATCTTGTTAGAATGTAGCCCAACTCCTTTCCTTTCTCAGGAAAGCAGCCGAGAGTTCTCAGGTCTGCCTCCACATTACCATCACCTGGGGATCTAAAACTACTCAGGCCTGGGTTCCACCTTCAACCAGTGAAATCTGAATCTTTAGGGTGGCTGATATCGCTGTTCTGTAAATAAAGTTTCAATGGTCACAGCCACGTCTGACCGTTTGCCTACTGTCTACAGCTGCTTTTGCAAGAGACCACATACCCTGAAAGCTTAAAATACGGACAAACTGGCCCTTTACTGAAAAATCTTGATTTACGTCATTCAGAGACTCAATCTGCAATTTCCCTTCAGCACATGGAGGCTGTGCAGTGCCTCTTACCTTTCTTTTGGTGTTGCAGAAGATGACCGCCTGAGTGATGGTCAGTGTGTCGTAGAGGTCACACAGAGTGTCAAATTTCCACTCTTCCCTCTCCACTGCCACGAAAAACTGCTTGATGCCTTCCAGAGTCAATTCATCACTGAAGGACAAAGACAAATCCTGTTACATCCTCATCCTTCCAGCTAGGACTTGAGGGTGGGCCAAGCCAGGATCCAGGGAGACCCCGGTGGAGAAGGTCACACCGTGATATCTGGTACAGCCCCAGCAGCCCCAGCCCTGTCCTCCATCCCGTCACCACTTCCATCACACAGGCCTCCATTCTGTATCCTACTTAACATTTCACAATGTGCACCACATGGAATATGATTCTAAACAAAACATTGATAAGTAAATACAGTCACCTAATTTTTAAATTTAGAATTATTGGTTCAAACCACAATGAGTATTATAAAAGATGGGTTGTTTTGTTTTGTTTTGTTTTGTTTGAGACAGGGTCTTGCTCTGTTGCCCTGGCTGAAGTGCAGTGGCACAATCAAAGCTCACTGCAGCCTCAGCCTCCTGACCTCAAGCGATCCTCCCACCACAGCCTCCTGAGTAGCTGGGACTACAGGCATGTGCCGGCCCTACCTCGCTAATTTTTTATTATTTGTAGAGATAGGGTCTCCCTATGTTGCCCAGCCTATTTGGTTTTTCAAAACAGGAATTTTAAAAGATTGCATGCTTTCAATTCCTTTACACTCAGGCAGGAGGATAGCCTGAGGCCTGGATTTTGACACCAGCTTCAGCAATACAGCCAGACTCTGGCTATAAGAAGTTTTTGAAATTACGACATAAAATCCTTTATAAATGTGGCCCAGTGTTTTAGTAAACTTGACAAGAGGGGCTCCTACCGTTTCACCAAGATGCGGATTGGGTCAGTCATGAACTTGTTGGTCATCTCCAGAATCTCGTGTGGCAGCGTGGCACTGATGAGAACCACCTGTGTGGCTGGAGGCAGGTACCTGTATACATCGTAAATCTGCTCTTTGAAACCTGGGACAGGGAGCAAGACAGGTGAGGGATGTTTAGGGCGGCACACCCAGAAATGGAAGGTGCACACCCAGTGTTCCCACTGGGTTAGAGGCAGAGTGGTGATAAGGTATGTTTGACAAGAAATCTTATTTTTACAGAACCAGGCCACATCCACGCGTTCTCTCCGTCCCTACTCCCTGCCCACCGGAGTGTTATCTGGTTGAGGGAATCTGGTTTCCCTTTGGTGCTTCTTCAATCTGAAGTGCTCTAGGGATCAAGAAACCCACCCCCAGAGTCCTAGATACCAAATAAAAAGCAATAGAGAGGCTGGCCTGAGTCACCCACAATGAATAAATAAATAAAATCAAGGTAGGAATTTTTTGTTCATAATTGCCACCAAGGCACAATTGTTTTTCCACAATGAAAACACTATTCACATTCAGAACATTCATTGGCTATCTGTTTCAATTTTACACTGTGAAAACTTAAGAACTAAGAATTATGTCACTAGAAAAGTAATTCTTTTGTTACTCATACCTTTATTCAACATTTCATCAGCTTCATCCAAAACCAACATTTTGATAGCACGTGTCCTTAAGCTTCTGCGACGAATCATATCTATAACACGAGATTTTGAAATAATTACGACAAATCATATCTATGAGATTTTGAAATAATCACACCCGAGGCTCCCAGGAAAGAGCTCATCATTCCACTGGTCTCAGCGTTCCAGAGACCTTCCCTCCACCTCCTGCAAGTGACCCAGGTGCAGAAGTCTACCATGTGGCCTACCAAATCGAAAGCTGTCCTGTACCATTTAAGCGCTTCTTACAAATACTACTCGCAGCACCATTTTTAGCGACAAAAGTGCTTACCAAAAACACGCCCTGGAGTGCCCGCAACAACATGCTGTCCATAATCCAACTTCCTGATGTCTTCACCAACATTGGTGCCTCCAATGCAGGCATGGCACTGGACATTCATGTAGTCACCGAGAGCAAGCAGCCCCTAAATCAAAGCACAGGTTCATGTCCAGGGTGGGAGAGAGAAACACCCACGTTTTCCAAAAAGAAAGACTGTTCCTCCTCCAAGATGATCACCAATTATTATTTATGCCATTATTATCTAGAAACCACAAAATTCTCCTGCTCTTTTCTCTGACAACATCCAAGTTAATTTTGCTGTTTTTTTTGTTCGTTTGTTTTTGTTTTTGAGATGGAGTCTCGCTCTGTGGCCCAGGCTGGAGTGCAGCAGCACAATCTTAGCTCACTCCAAGCTCCACCTCCCGGGTTCAGCCTCAACTTCCCGAGTAGCTGGGACTACAGGCGCCAGCCACCACGCCAGGCTAATTTTGTTTTTGTAGTTTTAGTAGAGACAGGGTTTCACTGTGTTAGCCAGGATGGTCTCGATCTCCTGACCTCGTGATCCGCCCGCCTTGGCCTCCCAAAGTGCTGGGATTACAGGCGTGAGCCACCACGCCCAGCCTGCTGGTTTCTTATTACAAAAGCTATACCATTAACAGAAAAGAATATATAAAATTCATAATCCCATCCACCAAAGAAACCGACATTAACATCTTAATATACATCTTTTTAAACATACTTCTTTATACTATGTAAGTATAAAGTGGGTACAATTTATATTTTTTGAGACAGAGTTTCACTCTTGTTGCCCCGGCTAGAGTATAATGGCACAATCTCAGCTCACTGCAACCTCTGCCTCCCGGGTTCAAGTGATTCTCCTGCTTAGCCACCCGAGTAGCTGGGATTACAGGTGCCCACCACCATGCCCAGCTAATTTTTTGTATTTTTAGTAGAGACAGGGTTTCACCATGTTGACCAGGCTGGTCTCAAACTCCTGACCTCAGGTGATCCACCCACCTCAGCCTAATTTATTTTTATTAAAATTGATTTTTCGCTGAAAAATCTACATTTCTAAGGCTGTAAAAAAACTACTGAGAGCACACAAGCCACACCAAAAATGACTTAATACAAACCAGCAATTTATATAATGATTCATGGCAAAATGTTAATCAGGAAGAAAATTTTGAGGTATCAGAAAACAGGATTGGATTAAATAAGTAAGTCAGTGTTTCACAACTAAATCACAAAAGCAGTACTTGCAAATCGGACACCGCTATCTTTAGCCATCTCACCTTCTGGATCTGCACAGCTAACTCTCTTGTGGGAGCCAAGATCAAAGCTTGAGTTTCACGAACCTGGTGAAATAATTTATCAGAAAATAGAGAATCCTCAGTATTATCAAGGTGGACTGTAGTAATTCACACTCAGATCTATATGAGAAATAGTATCTCATATTAATCATACTTCTCATCTCTTACAGAGGTTAGCAAATATTAGTGTCATTTAAATTGCAAATCCAGCAATAACTTAATGTGTCAGGATCCTCGTCCGCAGACAAGCGCTTCCTCTAGTTAAATAGAAAATCATGACAGAATATTAGTTAGTACAAATATTAGTATACAACTAAGACTCTGTAAAAATTTGCTGAGTCAATACATACTAGAAAATTTTAATTGTACTTTTTGAACACTGTAGTTACAGAAGAGAAAGCAAGTATTTCCTAGAATTACAGAACAGTTTGTTTTAAGAATGGCAAATTACCTGAATATCCAAACACTGGAGGACTGAGATACTGAAGGTGGCTGTTTTTCCTGTGCCGGACTGAGACCTATTCAAGGAAACAAGAGCAGTGGGATTAGAGGGAGGACAGGCCACACCACAGCTGCACTCCAAGGCCTGGGCTCCAGAGGCACTTAGGTACCTTCTTCCAACAAGCCCCCGTACCCAATAACATCTTAATTGCAAGGAGGCAGGACTCAGGCCCAGTGTCACAGCTTGTTAAGTGTCCATGAAGAGAGTAGATATGGCTTCTGCATGGGGGCAATGGAGCCACAGACTCTATAACTTCAAGAGGCGTTTCACAGGTGTCAGAAAAAGGAAGACTCCCCTTTATCTAAATACAACTCTTTTCCTTCTAGGATTTTGGACTTTCTCCTCTAAAGAAATTTTTGTGTAAATGAGTCTTTTTTGAAATTAGGCAAACGAAGAATAAAGCTATTAAAAGAGGATTTGTGGTGCTAGGAGATATGGCTATATACAAGTCTTCATCCATAGTTCCTGGCTCACAGCTCCCATAGCCCTTGTTACCGTCTTATTAAATTGATGGGTCTGTTAGGCCTCAGGAAACAATCTTTCTGACCTTCTGCCCTCCTTTCACCTGCTCCACAGCAGGGCTCTAATCTTCCCTGCCTTTCAGATTGTGAGTCATAAAGACCCTCATTTCCTGGCGTGGTGGCTCAGTCAGGCCTGTATTCCCAACACTCTAGGACGCAGAGGCAGGATTGGTTGAAGCCAGGAATTCGAGACCAGCCTGGGCAATACAGCAAGAGACCCCATTTCTAAACAAAACAAAAAACTAACTAGGAATGGCGGCACATTCTGGCAGTCCCAGCTACTTGGGAGGTTGAGGCGGGATGATTCCTTAATCCTTGGAGTTAGAGGCTGCAGTGAGCTATGACTACACCACTGCATTCCCGCCTGGGTGACGAAGTGAGGCCCCATATCTTAAAAAAAATGTTTAGGCCGGGCACAGTGGCTCACGCCTGTAATCCCAAGGCTTTGGGAAGCCAAGGCAGGCAGATTGCCAGGAGTTTGAGAGCAGCCTGGGCAACACAACAAAACCCTGTCTCTACAGAAAATACAAAAATTAACTGGGCATGGTGATGTGTGCCTGTAGTCCCAGCTACTTGGGAGGGTGAGGTGGGAGGATCGCTTGAGGCTGCTGTGAGCTGTAATCACACGACTGCACTCCAGCCTGGTAGACAGAGTAAGACCCTGTCTCGAAAAAAGTAAAAAATTTAAATTTCAAATTTTTTTTTAAAAAAGCATTATGGTATTATCCCAGAAAAGCTCCTGCCCTATTCCCTTGTTGGGGAAAGAATGCTGACCTCATGGAATTTTCCATAAAAACCCAAGAGGACTGGGTTCGAAGAGCTTCTAGATGGCTGAACACAGACAGTGGAACACAAGGAGGTTCCGGGAGGTGACCACCCGCCCCTTGGAGGCTGCACCCCTCCCCCCATATCTGTATCCTCTGCAGTACCCTTTATAATAAACCACTAAATGTGTTTCCCTGAGTTCTCTAAGCTGCTGTTCCAGCAAATTAATCCAACCTAAAGAGGGGATTGTGGGAACCCCAACTTGAAGCTGCTTGGTCAGAAGTTCTAGAGGTCCGAACTTATAACTGGTGTCTTAAAAGAGGGTAGTCGTGGGGACTGAGCCCTCGACCTGCAGGATATGGCCTATCTCCAGGCAGGTGGTGTGAGAGTTGAACTGGAGGACATGCAGCTGGAAAACCCCCACACCTCTGCTCACAGAAGTCTTCTTCTGTGCTGATGATTGTTGTGGTGTTGTGAAAGCAGAGGAAAAGCACAGTCTGTTCTTCCGAAATTGTGTTATATACAATTCCACATGCCAGCAAACCACTAAGCAAAGCTGGCTAAGAAAATGAAAGCCTTGGCCGGGCGCAGTAACTCACGCCTGTAATCCCAGCACTTTAGGAGGCCAAGGAGGGTGGATCACCTGAGGTCAGGAGTTTGAGACCAGCCTGACCAACATGGTGAAACCCCGTCTCTACTAAAAATATGAAAATTAGCCGGGCGTGGTGGTGCATGCCTGTAATCCCAGCTACTTGGGAGGGTGAGGCAGGAGAATAGCTTGAAACTGAGAGGCAAAGGTTACAGTGAGCCAAGATGGCACCACTGCACTTCAGCCTGGGCGAGACTCCATCTCAAAAAGAAAATGAAAGCTTTCTACAGTACAGAACACAAATTAAAAAAATGATTAAACCCTGTGGCTAAAGTCAGGGAAAGTGTTGGAACTGAGTGTGTAGAAGCTGAGGGAAACAGTCATCCCAGAGCATCTAACTGCACTGCGCTGCCCAAATTTACATCCAGCTGCGCCGCACCCCAGGACGACTTACTGTGCAATGACATCTCTGCCTTTGATGATCTGCTTGATTGCTCGTTGCTGGATTGCTGATGGTTTTTCAAAACCTGCAAATAAAAACAAAAAATTAGCTCTCACCACAATGACAGCATAGAAACCCTGTTCTGTGAGCTCCTCAGGGGCAGACATGGTTTGTTTTTTGAACCTGTCCTCCAGCCTAACCCAGTGTTCAACATAGCAAGCTCTCAAAACCCAGGGGCTCAATGAATTGGGCTGAGTGGATTTCTACACTAACATGGGATGTTATCTGTAAAGACAAATCTCTATTTTTAAAAAATCACCAAATTGTAACTAACATGGGATGTTATCTGTAAAGACAAATCTCTATTTTTAAAAAATCACCAAATTGTAGAATATAGAGATACCAGTTTTGTTTAAAAAAAAAAAAAAAAAAATCTGGGCGTGCAACATCTGGAAGTATAAGTGCCAAAACGTTCTGGCAGTTACTGCAGTAGAGGGGTGGAAAGAAGCTTACTTTTTACTCTAATTACTTCCTTAGGTTTGACTGGATTACAAACAACCTATACTACTTTTTAAATTAAAAAAAAAACAACAAAAAACAGGAAAGTCACTGTAGCCATTGTTCTCTCCTACTAGCTAGCATTAAGTTTGTGTGTTGCTGACAGGTCTACAACTCCATTTAACCTGCGTGGGTCACACTGCAAGGTGTCCTATGCTGTTCTCCTGTCTGGATGCAGCTCACTAACTACACCATCTCTCCTGCAAAGCAACTACTACACCAAAGGGTGAGGCTATTTTGAAGAAGAACCACGTGTTTTTCAAGTAAGTAAATAAAATTTTATATACAAAAACTCTATTTCAATTATTTTTTGGTAGTCTCTTAAATGTAGCTCTGCTCAGTTCTGGGGCATAGCGAAAAATAAGAAACAAAAGAAAATGTAGCAAAATTTCCCATCTTAACACAAAGGCAAATATAGCAGATGATTTAAACTCTTCATGAAGAGCAAGCACACAGATGGGAAACTAACAACAGTGTCTTAGGGCAGAGACGGCCTGAGTGCCAGGAAACCAGGTGGGGCTGTCAGCCTCACTGTGAGGCTGGCTGAGATGCTTTTTCACCACCCATCCTCAGCAACTTCGCTTCACTTTGTCCAAACTGTTGTGGCATCAAGAACTACAGGATAAGGCCAGGTGGGGTGGCTCACACCCGTAATGCCATCACTTTGGGAGGCTGAGGCTGGTGGATCACTGAGGTCAGGAGGTCAAGACCAGCCTGGGCAACATAGCAAAATCCCCTCCCTACTAAAAATACAAAAATTAGTAGGACATGGTGGCCCACGCCTATAATCCCAGCTACTCGGGAGGCTGAGGCAAAGGAATCCCTTGAGCCCCAGAAGTGGAAGCTGCAGTCAGCCGAGATCATGCCACTACACTCTAGCCTTGGCAACAGAGCAGGACTGTCAGAAAGAAAAGGAAGAAAGAAAAGAAAAGGAAGAGAACTACAGGATAAAAAATGTCCCTGTCCCAAGCATTAAACACAAGCCATTTATCCCAGATGCTGGTCATTCCTATCTATGTGCCCAACCCCACCTCTTCTCCAGGCTCTCTCTCAGCTTCCTCAGATCTTTCAAACATACCAAGAGACAGCTCCTGATTCTGACTCTCTGGAGTGCTGCCTACCTAGCCAAATGTTTGCAGCATCAACCACCGGTTACTCAAAACACTCCAACTCTCCTTCTTCTGTCACGTTCAATCCATCAGCCAATGCTGTCAGCTCCCTGGTACTCCATTTTCAAGGCAGCACAATCCTCTCTTCCCTGAACTGGAGCAAAAGCTCCCAACTCTTCTGTTTCCTCTCCTGCCTTGCCTCGCCTCACCTCAAATTCACAGACACCCAGAAGAATCTTTAAAACTGCAAATGTGATCAATGTGATCGTGTCACATAGCTACTTAAAACCTTCCAGTGGCTTCCCACTAGATTTCCAAATGAAATTAAAATTATTCGTCACCCTACACGTCTTTGCAAGATGTGGCCCCTGACTAGCTCTCCAAAATCCCACCACAGGGGACTTCTTTCAGTTCCTGGAATGCAGCTGGCTAAGGGCTGCAAGGCCCTGGCACCAGCTGTTCCTTCTGCCCCAACTGCTCTTCCCTCTTCTCATTAACAGTCTCCTTCATCCAGACCTCTGCTCAAATGGCACCCCCTCCTGCGAACCCCCTTACCTCTCTGCTTTACTAATTCTCTCCTCCTTCCCAGTCCCACTCTATTCAATTACCCCGCTTCAGGTTCTTCACAGCAACAACCACTGCCTGGGCAACCTGACAGTATGCTTTCCCCCCAAACGAAATTCAAAACCCGTAAAGGCGCAAACCCATCTGGTTTACCGCCAAAACCCCAGTACCTAGAAAAGCTAATAGGTAGAAAACAGTCATCTGCTGAATGAACGACGCTGAGGTGCCACGAAGCGGCTGCAGCCCCCGACGGACCCAGCGCCGAGCTCTGCACAGGGGACACACCGAAAGCGCCGACACAGCCAGGCGTGAGGGCGAGGACGGGGGTGGGGGTGGGGGTCGGACGTCACTGGCCTCCGAGCCTCGACCCTCACCACGACCTCCGGAGCGCAGGGCCGGCCCGGGAGTCACCAGTCGGGCCCTCAGCCCCCAGCTCGCCCCAGGCTTGCCCCCGACTCGCCCCCGACTCGCCCCCGACTCGCCCTCGCTCACCGTAAGCGTAGATGCCCCGCAGTAGGTCCTCCCGCAGGCCCATGGTGTCGAACGTGGGGGTCACATCCACCTCCTCGCTGGTCTCGAACTCCACTTTAGTCATGTCTTCCTCTTTGAGCAGCCGCTTTCGCGCCGAGCCCGAGGTCGCCATCGTGGCCGTGGTCGCCATGATTCAGAGTCCGTAGACGAGCCCAGCGCGCGCCACACCAGCTCTGGCTGCCGCTTCCGAGAACTGAGCCTTAAGAGGGCGAAAGCGTGAGGCGCCAGACGTGCGTACGTGCGTACGTGCGTGCGCGCGACGCGGCCACGCCTCTGGGGGACGGGGCACTCTTCGTCACGTGAAAGGGAACTGGGCGTTTGCCGCAGGGAAAAGTAAGGTGTTTCTGCTCTCGCGCAATATGCAGTTCCCGCGGGATCTCGTTGAGGCGGGGCACCCGGTTCTTTATAAAGGGTACGGAGGGGGTGGGACTTCTAAAGTTGGCGATGTTTCGTGGGGGTTGTGGAATTTTGCCGACTGGGGTGCTGAGGTTCTTTGAGCGGCGTGTGGACCTGAATCCCCTGGAAACAGGCTGCGGGCCGCGAGGGGCCTCCGCTCCGGGCGGGGTCTCCAGACAGCCACGCCTCGAATAAAAATGACGAGCACGGGTCCTCTGTCGGGCCCGCAGTGAGTGCACTGCGTCGCGGACCCGTAGTGGAGGCGCCCAGCTCGCCGGGGAGATTAGGGTAGAAACTCTCACGGCCGCCGGTGGTGGGCCCCGGCGCGGCGTTGGGCTCGGGCGGGTCTGCGCTGGGGAGGGCCAGGGCCCCTGACGCCGGCGTCCCTCTTTGGGGACGCGCCTGTGTGTATTTTCGCCGTTTGCCTGGTGAGTTGGGGACAGGGTCTCGCTCCGTCTCCCCGGCTGGAGTGCAGTGGTGGGATCAGGGCTCACTGTAGCCTCCGCCTCAGCCTCTGGAGTAGCTGGGACCTCAGGCGCGCGCCACCACGCCCGGCTAATTTTTAAAATTTTTTTGTAGAAACGGGGTTGGGGGACGGGGGAGTTAGGGTTGTCCTGGCTGGTCTTGAACTGCTGGGCCTCAGGTGATCCGCCTGCCTTGGCCTCCCAAAGTGCTGGGATTACAGGCATGAAGCACTGTGCCCGGCAAGCAGCTGTTACAAAGTAAAATACGCGCTGAGCCTGCAATTTGCTCTTAATGAAGGCCTCCTGTCAGTAGACGGTGCCAATAATGCGTGTCCTGCAGCGTAGATAACCCAGACGGGATCATTTTTTAATTGCCCAGCAGAACTTTAACCAGTTGCGCATCTTAACCTGCTTTTTGTTTGTTCGTTTATTTGTTTTGAGACAGTCTGGCTCTGTCGCCCAGGCTGGAGTGCCATGGCAAGATCTCAGTTCGCTGCAGCCTCCACCTCCCGAGCACAGGCGATCCTCCTGCCTCAGCCCCAGAGTACCTGGGACCACAGGTGCCGCTACTACGCGCAGCCACTAACCGCTTTCTTATCTGACACTTTAAGTGCTTCTACGTACCCAGCTCCTCTAATGCCTTTTGAAGCAGCTCCATCATCTTTGAAGGGCAGTTCATGCTGTTGAGAATCATGTTTTTAACTTTGGGAAAATTGTATTTCCACGAGCGCCAGCTCTGTCCTTTTTTTTTTTGTTTTTTTTTTTTTTTTTGACGGAGTCTTGCTCTGTCACCCACGCTGGAATGCAGTGTCGCGATCTCGGCTCACTGCAAGTTCTGCCACCCGGGTTCTCGCCATTCTCCTGCCTCAGCCTCCCAAATAGCTGGGACTACAGACACACGCCACCACGCCCGGCTAATTTTTTGTGTTTTTAGTGTAGACCGGGTTTCACCATGTTGGCCAGGATGGTCTCGATCTTTTAACCTCATCATCCGCCCGCCTCGGCTTCCCAAAGTGCTGGGATTACAGACGTGAGCCACCGCGCCCCGCTATTTTGTGTGTGAGTGTGAGACAGAGCCTCGCTGTGTTCCCCAGGCTGGAGTGCAGTGGCGCAATCTTGGCTCACTGCAACCTCTGCCTCACCCTCCTGAGTAGCTAGGATTACAGGCATGCGCCACCATGCCCGGCTAATTTTTGTATTTTTAGTAGAGATGGGGTTTCCCCATGTTGGTCAGGCTGGTCTTGAACTCATGACCTCATGATCTGCCCACCTCGGCCTCCTAAAATGCTGGGATTAGAGGCTTGAGCCCGGTCTTGTCCTTTTTTATGGTCACAAATCTGGCTTGCATCGCTGGGCACATCTTTAATCTACGGCTTCTTTCTAGGAGTGCTTGAAAGCTCTCCTTTTGTGAAGGTTAATTTTAGTTAAAACCAGAGCATCCTGGTCAGGCCCGGTGGCTCCCGCCTGTAATCCCAGCACTTTGGGAGGCTGAGGCAGACGGATCATGAGTTTAAGAGTTTGCGAACAGCATGGCCAAAATGGTGAAACCCCATCTCTACTAAAAAAAAAATACAAAAATTAGCTGGCCGTGGTGGCGGGTATCTGTAGTCCCAGCTACTCTGGAGGCTGAGGCAGGAGAATCTCCTGAACCCCGGAGGTGGAGTTTGCAGTGAGCCGAGAATGCGCCACTGCACTCCAGCCTGGGCGACAGAGACTCCATCTCAAAAACAAACAGAAAACCAGAGCATCCTTTTATCAAGAAGTCGGTGGATTGCAGTATTTCAAGGGTGAACAAGTAAATGCAGCCTTCTTCAAGAGTGAAGCTCATTCTGGCACCAGAATTTATCCATGACAGATAATTGACCTTCTGATAAACATTCCTTGTAAGGATGCTGGTGTTACCCAAAATATTAAATATTTATAAAGCTGAATAAAATGTAAGTTCTGATACCTTCCTCACTCTACAAAGGATCATTTAGTGCCTCACACGTTGCCAGGCCGTGCTCTAGCGCTTTGTTGTAAAATACACACAGATTTCAATGACTTAATGTAGGAGAAGAATGTAAAATACCTTGTTGACTAAAGAAAAACAGTTAAGCTTTTAAAGAATTAAAGTTAGTTTTATTCAGAAGCCTTACGGAGGACCCTACACCCTGGCCCCAGCCCAGGAGCTCAAGCAGTCCTCCTACCTCGGCCTCTGAAAGTGCCGGAATCACAGGTGTGAGCTGCCAGTCCTCACCTTGTTCAAAGTTTTAAAGTCTAATCCACAAACTGCTTAGATTTGTTTCCTTCACATTTTTATGACTAGATGATCTAACATTTTACGCCATTTTCCTGGAAATGTTTATGCCAGATGTCCAAACACATCTTAAAGGGCTCTAACTTTTCTGGGGAGCAGTAGCTTTTTAGCCCAGAGTCTATGACAATGATGAGAGCTGCTGAGGTTTGGTGCAGTCTCTGGGTGAACGATGCTTTCTAGGGAAACGGGGCATAAAACAGACATGGGCTCTCCTGCCTTGAGATTAATTGGGTGAGATGGACCTCTCCCCAACACACAAACATTGTGGGACACGAGGTGCTGGAGATGGGGCTGCTCACCCAGAGCTTAATGGATCTGTCCACCTTTGTGACCAAGAGGTCTCTTTCTTAGATGCTGAGGGACCCTGGGATGATGAGGGTAAACCCACTTTTTAGAGTAGGAATCTCCAAACCCCAGGCCACGGACCAGTATCAGCACCTGTCTGTGGCCTGTTAGGAACCAGGCCGTGCAGTAGGAGGCGAGCAAGGGAGCTAAACTGAGCTCTGCCTCCTGTCAGCAGCAGCATTGGATTCTGAGAGGAGCGTGAACCCTATTGTGAACTGTGCGTGTGAGGGATCTAGGTTGTGCACTCCTCATGAGAATCTAATGCCTGATGATGTGAGGTGGAATAGTTTCATCCCGAAACCACTACCGCATCCATCTCTGGAAGAATTTTTTTCCACCACCTGTGGAAAAGTTATTGACGTGGTTAGACTTTGTGTCTTCACCCACATCTCATCTTGAATTGTAATCCCATAATCTCTATAATCCCATAATCCCTATAATCCCCACGTGTCGAGGGAGAAACCAGGTGGAGTAACTGAATCATGGGGATGGGTCCCTCATGGTGTTGTCTTGATAGTTCTGTCGCGATCTGATGGTTTTATAAGGGGCCCTTCCCCCTTCACTCGGCACTTCTCCCTTCCTGCCACCTTGTGATGAAGGTGCCTTGCTTCCCCTTCACCTCCTGTCATGATTGTAAGTTTCCTGAGGCCTCCCCAGCCATGCTGAACTGTCAATTAAACCTCTTTCCTTTATAAATTACCCAGTCTCGGACAGTTCTTTGTAGCAGTATGAAAATGGAATAACACATTTGTTTTCCACAAAACCCGTCCCTGTTGCCAAAAAGGCTTTAGAAAACACAGTGTGGGAAGGTGGTGAATAGATGGGAGGAGACTCATGTTTTTGTCATGTAGGAGAGCAACAAGAGCTCCTCTCAGGAGAAGAGGTTTTTGCTGTGAAATATGGTGCGTGCTTTTCCATGGCCTACGTAGTGCTCAGCAGGCGCCCTAGCTTCAATAGGATCCCAAACCCCTCGTTCTGTTTATTGCTGGTAGGCAGTTAGGATGGCATCAGCCGTGTCTTGAGAACATGCCTTGTGAGTCATACACCAGATTTGTTAAAGTGTCGGCTCTGTGTAGCTCTGTTGTGCTGTGCATAGCATCTACTTAAAAAATGAGAGCTGACAGCCCAGCTTAGCTTTCTGTCCACAAATCCCCTGCTTAAACTTCTGGATAAATGTTTCCGTTCCTATGGGAAACCTCCATTATCTCCATAAGTAGAGAATGCAGACAGGTATCTTTTTTCTTTTACTGATGGAGACACTAAGGCCCAGTGTGATAAGTTCAAGCGCCCTACAGGGAAAGGCACAAGCAGGCCAGGCTCTGAGTTCCCTAAACAGTAGCTATAGTGCCTGCCATTTGTCCCTGGCCCCCATGGTGTCTAGGAAAAGAGGCTCCCAGTCACCGAGGTAGACAGACCCCTATGCCTGGTCTCAGCATCCTTGGTTTCCACGTTGGGGAGGGAGACTACTCACCCCATTAAATGTGGCTGCCCCCGCTGCTTCCCTAACGCTCAGTAGGTGTCAATAAATAGTTGTTGGCTTACTCAACGTGTGGACCTCTGGGGCAAGAGAGAGGGAGGGACACAATGCAGTCCCAGCTGGCCAGGAGCGCTGTGAGCTCAGGAGGTTGCTGTGGGGGAGATGGTGAGGCAGGAATTTGGCAGGACTTGTTTCACAAGATACAGGTCACAAAGACCCGCTGATAAAACAGGATGTGGTAAAGAAGCCTCCGAACTCCACCAAAAGCAGGATGGTGATGAAAGCAACCTCCGCCTGTCCTCACTGCTCCTTATATGCTAATTATAACGCATCAGCTGCTAAAAGACACTCCCAACAGCCATGACAGTCTCCAAATGCCATGGCCACCTCTGAAAGTTACCCTGTGTGGTCTGAAACAGGGAGGAACCCTCAGTTCCGGGAATTGCCCACCCCTTTCCCGGAAAACTCATGAACAGTCCACCCCTTTTTAACATATGTTTAAGAAATTACCATAAAAGCCAACCGGCACCCCTCAGGGCTGCTCTGCCTATGGAGTAGTCACGCTTTTATTCCTTTACTTCCTTCATAAACCTGCTTTCTCTTCATTCCGTTGGCTCACTTTTGAGTTCCTTCCCACTGGAAGCCAGGAACCCACGTGGTCTCACAGGCTGAGTCCCACTTTGGGGGTTTGCCCTGTGACAATGGGAACAACCCAGTGGTCTGCCCCCCCTCCAGAGCTGACCTGTCCCTTTTCCTCTACCTTCATTGGCTCCTGGGAATCAGGTAGAAAAGGACGAGGTGGCTCATCTTGCCCAGGAAGCTCAGGGGCAGTGCTGCTGGGCTGCGCTGGGTTCCTGTAACTCATCACTGCAGGAGTTGATGTCCTAGATAGAAGTGACCTCGATCTGATCCAAGGGGCCATCCCCTGAGAGTGACTTCCTGCCAGAAGTCTCCACCCATCCGTAGGTATTAAACGGTGAACACTGTTCTTTTCTAGGCACAGCCCTGCCAGAACCCAACTGGCTGGGGCAAGGCACCTTGCTGAGCGCTGCCTGAACTCACCTCACTGCTGTCTTGACTCTCAGACCCTGCACTGGCTGGACAGAGTCTAGCACATGTGCAGTGTTAACAGAAAAACCAAACCCTGTAAAAATGTTTTCAAGAGGGTTATTCTGAACCAATAGAAGTGACTGTGGCCTGGAAAAAACACAAACCCAAAAAGCCTTAAGTTGTCACAAGGTACCCAGGTAACAGTTTCTGTCAGGCCTCTGAGCCCAAGCTAAGCCATCATATCCCCAGGGACCTGCACGTATACATCCAGAGGGCCTGAAGCAGCTGAAGATTCACAAAAGAAGTGAAAATAGCCTTAACTGATGACATTCCACCATTGTGATTTGTTTCTGCCCCACCCCAACTGATCAATGTACTTTGTAATCTCCCCCACCCTTAAGAAGGGTCTTTGTAATTCTCCCCACCCTTGAGAATGTACTTTGTGAGATCCATCCCCTGCCCCCAAAAACATTGCTCTTAACTCCACCACCTATCCCAAAACCTGTAAGAACTAATGATAATCCCACCGCTCTTTGCTGACTCTTCGGACTCAGCCCGCCTGCACCCAGGTGAAATAAACAGCCTTGTTGCTCACACAAAGCCTGTTTGGTGGTCTCTTCACACGGACACGCGAGACAGTTTCCTTTTTTTTTTTTTTTTGAGATGGAGTTTCACTCTTGTTGCCCAGGCTGGAGTGCAGTGGCACAATCTCAGCTCACCGCAACCTCTGCTTCCCAGGTTCAAGCGATTCTCCTGCCTCAGCCTCCCAAGTAGCTGGGATTACAGGCGTGCACTACCACGCCTGGCTAATTTTTTGTATTTAGTAGAGATGGGGTTTCACCATGTTGGTCACACTGGTCTCAGACTCCTGACCTCAGTTGATCCACCCGCCTTGGCCTCCCAAAGTGCTGGGATTACAGGCATTAGCAACTGTGCCTGGCTGGTAACAGTTTACTTTTATACATTTTAGGTAAACAGGAGTTATAGGCAAAGACATAAGTCAGTGCGTCGAAGGTATACGTTTCATGTGCGTCCATGTGAAGAGACCACCAAACAGGCTTTGTGTGAGCAACAAGGCTGTTTATTTCACCTGGGTGCAGGCGGGCTGAGTCCAAAAAGAGAGTCAGCGAAGGGAGATAGGGGTGGGGCCGTTTTATAGGATTTGGGTAGGTAAAGGAAAAAGGGGGGTTGTTCTCTGACAGGCAGGAGTGGGGGGTCACAAGGTGCTCAGTGGGGGAGCTTTTGAGCCAGGATGAGCCAAGAGAAGGAATTTCACAAGATAATGCCATCAGTTAAGGCAGGAACAGGCCATTTTCATTTCTTTTGTGGTGGAATGTCATCAGTTACAGCAGGAACCGGCCATCTGGATGTGTACGTGCAGGTCACAGGGGATATGACGGCTTAGCATGGGCTCAGAGGCTTGACAATACGTTTGGTTCAGCCTGAATGGCAGGATATCCCAGAGCAGAGGCTTACAAATCATACGTGGGTTTTACGGATTCTTTACTTGCCATTTGAGGGAGTCAAGCTATTATTTATATTACGTTTTGGGGGAGTCAAAAAGAGTTAAGCTATTGTCTAAAGACCTGAAGTAAGTAGAAAGGAATGCTAGAGTTAAGGCTGTTGTGGGGGTGAAGGCCTTTGTTATGTAAATGAAAGCTTCATAGGTTTCTAGCAGCCCTCCGAGAAAATGGATGGCAAATGTCTCTTTTCAGACTTTAAAGGTGTCAAGCTGTCAGCAAATCTCTCCTAGATCCAGGCAAGGCCTAGAAAGGGAAGGCCTGAATGTGTTAATGGACATTCTCTACAGATGCAAATTAATTTCCCCCACAAAAGACAGCTTTTTTTGAGAGGGAGTCTCGCTCTGTCACCCAGGCTAGAGTGCAGTGGCACGATCTCGGCTCACTGCAGGCCCCTCCTCCCAGGTTCATGCCATTCTCCTGCCTCAGCCTCCCGAGTAGCTAGGACTACAGGCACCTGCCACCACACCCAGCTACTTTTTCGTATTTTTTAGTAGAGACGGGGTTTCACCGTGTTAGCCAGGATGGTCTCGATCTCCTGACCTTATGATCCACCTGCCTTGGCCTCCCAAAATGCTGGGATTACAGGCGTGAGTCACTGCACCCAGCCAAAAGACAGCTTTGCAGGGCCATTCCAAAATATCTCAAAGAAATATATTTCACAGTAAAATATTTCGATTTCCGTTCTGTCATGTGTGCTCATCCAGAACCAGGTTGGAAAGGAAGCCATATTGTACCAGGTTAATTAAAAAAAAAAAAAAGTTTGACAAGGGTTTATGGTTAGTAGGGTGTGAATCAGCCTTTGCCTGCCATGGCCTTAGGTCTTGTTTATAATTTGGTATCTTATTGCCACAAAGAGTCTGTTTGATCAATCTTATCCTATTTTAACCTAAAAGAAAAACTTCAGCCTGTTGTGGGAAGCCAGGGACCCCGAATGGAGGGACCAGCTGAAGCTGCAGCAGCAGAACATAAATTGTGAAGATTTCATGGACATTTATTAGTTCCCCAAATTAATCCTTTTATAATTTCTTACACCTGTCTTTACTTCAATCTCTGAACATAAATTGTGAAGATTTCATGGACATTTATCACTTCCGCAATCAATACTCTTGTGATTTCCTATGCCTGTCTTTAATTTAATCTCTTAATCCCATCATCTTCATAAGCTGAGGATGTATGTCCCCTCAGGACCCTGTGATGATTGCGTTAACTGCACAAATTGTTTGTAAAGCATGTGTGTTTAAACAATATGAAATCTGGGCACCTTGAAAAAAGAACAGGATAACAGTGATGTTCATGGAACAAGGGAGATAACCATTAGGTCTGGCTGCCTGAGAGCCAGGCGGAACAGAGCCATATTTCTCTTCTTTCAAAAGCAAATAGGAGAAATATCACTGAATTCTTTTTCTCAGCAAGGAACAGCCCTGAGAAAGAGAATGCGTTCCTAGGGGTAGGTCTCTAAAATGGCCACTCTGGGAATGTCTGTCTTTTATGGTTGCGGATAAGGGATGAAATAAGCCCCAGTCTCCCATAGCGCTCCCAGGCCTATTAGGACGAGGAAATTCCTGCCTAATAAATATTGGTCAGACCGGTTGTCTGCTCTCAAACCGTGTCTCCTGATAAGATGTTATCAATAACAATGCGTGCCCAGTGGGACATGAAACTTCATTAACATTTTTTATTTCGCCCGGGTCCTGTGATCTCGCCCTGCCTCCATTTGCCTTGTGATATTTTATTACCTTGTGAAGCACGTGACCTCTGTGACCCACACCCTATTCATACACTCGCTCCCCTTTTGAAAATCACTAATAAAAACTTGTTGGTTTTTCGGCTTGGGGGGCATCATGGAACCTGTTGACATGTGATGTCTGCCCCGGATACCCAGCTTTAGATTTTCTCTCTTTTGTACGCTTTCCCTTTATTTCTCAGACCAGCGGCACTTAGGGAAATAGAAAAGAACTGCCATGTATTAACGTTGAATTATTGGGCGCGGGTTCCCCCAATATCAGCTGAATTAAATTTAAAGGAGTGTAATTGAGCAATGAATGCTTTGTGAGTTGGGCAGCCCCCAGAATCAGCAGATTCAGAGAGACTGCAGGTGGTGCCTCATGGTGAGAACAAATTTATAGACAGAAAAAGTAAAGCGACGTACAGAAATTGGAAGTGTTAGAAACAAATTTTTGGTGTCGCAGTGAAACCAGTACTCAGGCAAAAGTTTTCTCAGCAAGGCAATTTATGTCTATAGAAGGGCACTTCCTGCATACAAGGCAGAGGCAAAGGAGAGCATGGAAAACAAAGGAGAGCAGGAGGTTTTTACCTCTAATGCAGGCCCTGTTCCTGTGTCCTCCCCATGCAGGCTAGGGTAGGACTGCACAATCTAGGCTAATTCCGATTGGCTACTATTGACATAATCAAAGGAGGCAACGGTGGCATTTGACAGGAAGGACAGGTACGGTACATCCTGGGATGTTTGGGCACAGCAGAGAGAGGGAAAGCTGATAGAAGAATGTGTATGATTACCTTTTAGAATAGAACAAAGAACCAGGAACCGAAAGAAACCCTTTGAAGAGGAACTATTTGTTCTTAATAACAGAAGTGAGGTACAGAAACAGCTGGATTGGTTACAGATTGGTGTTTGCCTTGTTTGAACACTCAGCAGTGTGTGAGTGGTTGAAGTACAGCTGCTGGGATTGTCCAAGACTCAGCTATTGTTGCAGGCACATACTCCTAAGTTAGGTTTTCAGTCTTGTCTACCAGGTTAGGTTGCAGTTCGTCCGCGAGGACTCAAATATATTAGAAGTACGGAGTCCTTCTCAGACCATATTTAGTTTGCTTTAACAAACCTCAATGCTGGTCAGTTGTGCCTGAACTCCAAAGGGAAGAGGCATAACGAGGCATGTCTGACCTCCCTTCCCATCATGGCCGGGAATTGTTTTACAGGTTTCTCTGGAGTCCCTTTGGCCAAGAAGGGGTCCATTCAGTTGGTTGAGAGTCTTGGGGTTTTTTTTGGTTTGCAACAGGCACTGTCCTTACTGCTGGATGAATTTAGTGAATGCACCTGCCCTCACAGAGTTTCTGTTGCAGAAGAGGACAAGACCAAAAACACAAACAAATAAGATAATTATAGGTTTGATAATTGCTGGGATGTAAATAAAATAACACAAAGTGGAAGAGAGTTAATGGGTTGCTGATTTACCTGAGTGGCTGGAGGTAGGCGCCACCTAAGTTGAGAGGAAGTGGCCACAGTGACATGCAGGGGTGGAGTGTTCCAAGAAAAGGGGATGGTTGAAAACACTAGAACAGTCATCAGCCTTTTTCCATTCCTGTAGCCCACACCGTAAGAATAAGGTGTGATGAAACCCAAAGGGAGGGATTGAAACCACTTTTGCAAAAGATTAACATTGAGAAAATTATGCCAGTGGAAAAGATTGGAGCTAACCACCCTCCATCTTGCCTTTAACCTCCAAACTGCCCTAAAGTCGTTCCTCAACTTGGGCCAAGTTAATTTTAGGAGACATTCAGTTTAAAGGATAGTAGCCTTCATTCAGTTTAGTAAGCTAAAACCAAGCCTTTGTAAAGCTCATAAAAGACCACCAAGTTAGGAGGGTGAGAGGAGCGTGAATTCTGCTAAGGTATAGACGTAAACAATTACCAGCCATTATTCCTGTGGTCATAAGATTTGCAACTTCCCCAATTACTCCTTCAGATAATTAGACTCTTGTAGACCCTAACGTTGGTCTTTTGAGAAGGCTTTTCTGTTTTTTCGCATTTCTCATGACCGATGGCCCCACCCAGACCCACTGACCTTCCTGTGGCCCCACCAAGGAGCTGACTGAACACACGCACACAAGAATCATGTTCCACCCTTCAGAATTCCGCCCCCACCAGTCAGCAGCACTCATTCCCTAGCCAACCCCTCCCCACAAGACTATCTTTGAAAACCTTAGCATCCAAGTTTTGGGGGAGGCTAATTTGAATAATAATAAAACTCCAGCCTCCCATTAGCCAGCTCTGTGTATAAAACACTTTCTCTGTTATGATTCCCCTGTCTTAATCAATTGGGTCTATTTCTGCTGTGGGCAAGAAGAACCCATTGGGTAGATACACAGTGAGCGCAAAGACCTTGAGACAGGCATGATACTGGCACAGTTGAGGGACAGAGGACAGGGAGGTTGTAGCATAGCAGAGATGGGCAAGGAGCATGCGATGGGAGGAGAGGTGAGTGGGGCCAGATCATAAAGAGTCTCAGAGACTATTGTTGGGGCCATAGCCCCCGGCCTTCTAGAGGTTTGCTGAAAATCACTAACATGAGGCAGATTGATTAATAGGAGAAAAGGCATGCAAATTTATTTAATGTGTATACACAGGAGGCTTCAGAATGAGGACCCAACCCCTCAATGAGTTAACAGAAGCTTGTATGCCATCTTGAAGTTACAGAAAGAAGCAGGGCTTGGATCCTGGTAAAACAGGTTATGGGAGGGATGAGGAGGAATTCCGTTGAGATTCTGTTGAGGGGCAATAAGTGATTACTAGGGAGAATGACTGGATCAGGGAATAAAAATCTACTTGTAAATAGTTCTGTCTGTTGTTTTATTCTCTTTTTTTTTTTTTTTTTTTTTGAGACAAGGACTCACTCTGTCACCCAAGCTGGAGTGCAGTGGCATGACCTTGGCTCACTGTAGCCTCAGCAGGCTCAAGTGATCCTCCCAACTCAGCCTCTCAAGTAGCTGGGACTACAAGTGCATGCCACCACATGTGGCTAATTTTGTTTACTTTTTCTTTTTTTTCTGGAGACATGGGGTCTCAATATGTTGCCCAGGCTGGTCTCAAACTTCTGGGCTTGAAGAATCCTCTCACTTCAGCCTCCCAAAGTTCTGGGGTTACAGGCATGAACCACTACACCCAGCCAGTAGCTCTCTATGGAATTCAAATGATCCCTGGAGACAGTCTTTATTCTTGCAAAAGAGTCTGTTCATGTGTGCATTCATCTTGGTCTTCTTTTCTGCAATAGTTAATAACAGGGAGGAGAGAAGAAGCTATTGTTCTCCTTGGTAGGTCTGGATCTTAGTAAAGAAATTTCAACTTTTATGTGAGAGAGACTGGGGGGAGTACTCAGAGAGACAGTGAGACATCTTCATATCAGCATGTCAGGACACCATATTGATGCAGGATTTCTTATACTCCTTAGCTCAGCTAGGTCCAGGTTCTTGTCTCACGACCAGGAAGAAACAGGCACATGGACGTCAAAGAATGAGTGGAATAGAATTTATTAAGTGAAAAGGAATGCTCTCAGCAAAAAGAGGGGAGCTGAAAGCAGGTTGCTGTTTGCCCCCTTCACAGTTGAACACAAGGGCTTTTATATAAAAGCCAATGGGGCTGGGTTCCTTATTTGTATAAGGTGTGAATTCCTGTTGGCTCCACCCCTTCCCCACAGTGTGCATGCAGGCCATTAATCTGCTGCGGGCATGTTCAGGCAAGCCCCCTGTGCAAGTTCCCTTATCTGCACAAAATATCTGGTGTAAGCACTTGTGGGGCAGGTCGGAGATTCTCCAGGGACCCTTCCCTTAGTGTCTGCCTGAAGCAAGCTAGCTAACTCCTTTCATTCCCCCCTTTAAGAGTGGAGACCCCAACTGCTGTTGGGGAAAGTGGACGTGGACCACTCTTAACTGCTTCCTGCTGATGGGGTGCTGTTTTGGGAAAGCAGCAGTTAGGGCTCCTCCTGAGGTAAGTTTAAGGATCCCTAGAAGAATGGCGCATCTGGCAGGGCGCGGTGGCTCACGCCTGTAATCCCAGCACTTCGGGAGGCCAAGGCGGGCAGATCACAAGGTCAGGAGATCGAGACCATCCTGGCTAACATGGTGAAACCCTGTCTCTACTAAAAATACAATTAGCCGGGTGTGGTGGTGGGTGCCTGTAGTCCTAGCTACTCGGGAGGCTAAGGCAGGAGAATGGCATAACCCGGGAGGTGGAGCTTGCAGTAAGCTGAGATCGCGCCACTGCACTCCAGCCTGGGTGACAGAGTGAGACTCCGTCTCAAAAAAAAAAAAAAAAAAAAGAATGGCGCATCCATGCGTGGTTCCATTTGCATCACCATTTGAAGTTTAATGGCATCTAGGTGAGAAGAAACAATTCAGGCTGTCAAAATGAAACAAGAAGGGGGAAAGGACAGCTCAAAAATCCCAAGGCTACTGACAAGCCCTGATAACTGGTGGCTATAGTTATGCCTGCTAAGATTTGGGTGCATGTGGCTTGGCTTTGGTTAGCTCCCTTGGTCTTATTCTCCTAAACAAAGAATCCTCCAGTTTATGGGCATCCTATTTGTTCCTATCACCTGGTAGAATTTGCAGGATAATTGCCCAAAACTAGAATATTGATCCAGATTTTTACATCACCCATTCATTTTGTTACTTTTGAGCTACAGCCAGAGGTTGTTGGTTGGTTCACAGGAATAAACAGTATTAGTTTAAAATGTAGGCAAAAACAAACACAACTAATGAGATTAGAATTTAGTGACAAATGTATGATAAGTTCTGAAACATGTTTTCCAACTCCAGTCCTCATTTTTTGTCAAAAAGAAATCATGATAGGACTGAGTTGTTTGCAAAATAGACTTTAGTCCTATACTTGGCCTGATTATTTGCATAAAGTGCAGCAAGAATAATTATTCTTCACATAGGCTTTTCAATTGGCTTTGATAGAACTCTATCCCACAAGGAATCTCAGATAAGACCTTGTAAAGCTGAGCCCAGCCATAGGTTTGTACCCTCAAATCCCTATGAGTTGGGTAACTCCCTCTCTTCTTGAGGTCCCAAGAACATGGGGCACCTGGGCCTGTTAGGATGTGACATTCTTTCCTCACCACAGATTAGGAACCCTGTGCAGGGACTCTGTAGACAAGGTATTAGGCCAGTTTTCCCGATGGCATTTTATGGGCTCTGCAAGTCAAGCTTGATTCCTTAATGGGAAGCACACCCTTCCAGTCAAAGCCTTGGTATAACAACCAGTTTCTCCTATTATGTCCTGTTGCAAAAGAAAATGGATTCTTATTGCACCGATGCAAATAACTATATTGCCATAAGTTAAGAACACTCACAAGTAGTTTCCAAATTCTGGAGAATCCAGGCAGAGAGAAACAAACATGCTCCAAATTTTGTTCACAAGAGTATACCTTACTCAATTATTAAAGGCTGTAAATAGCTCAAAATAAGTTTCCTTGACTCTGAAAAACCAAACAAGGATCAGAAACATTTTAAGCAAAAAGGTTAAAAAGATTGGTTTTATGTTAGTTCAGTCCATTCTGTTAACTCCTGCTCTGTTTGATATTCATGAACATTTCAGCTCTTCATGAGTCTTGTACATTTTTTCTTTATTCCAATGTCACAATCTTCAAAGTTATCAGAAACCTGCATTTGAGAGCACTTGTCAAAGTCCTATAGCTGATTATAAACCATCTTTTGAAAAGGATCAAAGCAGCCAGGCGTGGTGGCTCACACCTGTAATCCCAGCACTTTGGGAGGCCAAGGCAGGTGGATAACCTGAGGTCAGGAGTTTGAGACCAGCCTGGCCAACATGACAAAACCCCATCTCTACTAAAAATACAAAAATTAGCCAGGTGTGGTGACAGGCACCTGTAATTCCAGGTACTCAGGAGGCTGAGGCAGGAGAATCACTTGAACCCAGGATGTGGAGGTTGCAGTGAGCTAGGATTGCGCCATTGCACTCCAGCCTGGATGGCAAGATGAAACTCCGTCTCAAAAAAAGAAAAGGATCAAAGCACGACAACAATTGTCTGCGAATGACAAAATGTCCAGGGTGGTTACAGTCCAGGACATGATTGACAAAGAAATTTGGTAATTTCTGTGGTTTACAATACCTTAACATAACCTTAATTAAGATTGATAGCATATACTCAGACATTAGAATTTTAGACATTCCATACAATTTTAGAACGTAATATTATTCACTAAAATATAACCTAAAGGAGATTAGACATCACTTTTGATTCCCATGTAACTAGACATGTCAAATAATCCTGTCTACCTCTCTTTTGAATGCTCCAGGGGCCCTCTGTAGCATCCAAAAGCTAGGGGGTCAGGAAAGACAATTTTGAAACTGAAGTTTGATTTTGGGAAGACCGTTAAATATGTTAGAGGTTCAAAGCACTTAATACTATGAGATAGAATTCCAGATTACCACAAGTCATTTATTTTAGCCAAAATGATGACTCAAAAAATTTAAAACAAAGAAAAACCTTTACTCATTCAGAGGAAGATTTAGCTTTCCTGTCTTTAATATTATGTAAAAATCCTGCTCTAGAGGAGAAAGCCACATTTCACCCTTGCATTAGTCTGCTATTAATGTCAACCCAAATTTTTTAAAATGAAACCTTATAGATTAATTATATCCAGTCTTTTTTTTTTTTTTTTTTTTTTTTTTGAGATGGAATTTCGCTCTTGTTTCCCAGACTGGAGTGCAATGGTGTGATCTTGGCTCACTGCAACCCCTGCCTCCCAGGTTCAAGTGATTCTCCTGCCTCAGCCTCCCAAGTAGCTGAGATTACAGGCGCCCACCACCATGCCCAGCTAAGTTTTGTATTTTTAGTAGAGATGGGGTTTCACCATGTTGGCCAGGTGGGTCTCGAACTCCAGACCTCAGGCGATCTACCTGCCTTGGCTTCCCAAAGTGCTGGGATTACAGGTGTGAGCCACCACACCAGGCCAATTGTATCTAGTCTTAACCAGTTTGACCATGAAGTGAGATTCTTGGAAACCTTTTAGAACCCTTTACAAATTTTTGTTAAAAAACTGATTCATGCCTTTAGAAAACCTTATTGTGCTTTTATTTCAATGTTCAATTTACGGAAAAACCATATAATACCTTTTTGAAGTTAGTCAGTGTGTTCACACACAGAATTTATTTTGCAAGATTCATTTGTACAAACCTTCTACCAATGATCCTTTAACCCAAGGCAAAAATTTACATTGCCATGCCTTCTTACAATCTTTTATTGAAAACATATTTTACTTTCCTTACATACTTTGCATGTAAATCTATTTTTAGTAGTCTCAATTACATGTTATAATGGCAACTCTTAGCAATTTTTAACTTTAATATAAAACCTGATAAGTTGTTTTAATTATGTACTAGGCACAGATAAATTCTGACTCTTTCCAGCATAGTTATGAGTGTGGTTAATTCCATATGTCCCCATGCCTTACCAAATTGTAAAGCAGGCAAGTCAAACAGTTCTTAAAAGCCAAAGAAGCAGTTGATATTTGAGACATTTAGCAAACCTAGTATCTAACCTACATGATTCAGCCCACATATTTACATTTTGAAGACATTTGTATTTTACCAATGATCTTTAAAACTGCCTTTATTTCTCAATGATTAAAGTCACATGAACTAAAAGGCATTACAGTTTTTATTTTTCCTTCAAAAATATTTGATCTAAGCATTTATTTTATTAGAGCCCTTTTTTATATTAGCATCACACACATAACACATATATGATTACACAGGCAGACAGAAGAAGATCCAGTAGTTGTAAGATTTTTCATTTGCCCATCTCCTAATTGGATTATTGGCCTCAGGGTGGAGTCCTTCAAAAAACAGGGCTAGAAAAGCCTACAGTTACTAGGGCCCAATAAACAGGTATAGCTGGAAGACAAAAACAGACATTGAGAGGAATCTATCCACTTTTAGTTCCTGGGGTTCCATTTGGAAAACAGTTTTGTTTTTTTTTTTAATGGGAATAGGCCATTCCCATTAAACAGTTATACCTCATTTTAGGAGATGGCATTGCAGATGAGCTTGTGACATGGTTTGGACATGTGTCCCTTCCAAATCTCATGTTGAAATGTGACCTCCAGTGGGAGGTGTTTGGATCATGGCGGCAGATCCCTCATGAGTGTCTTGGTGCTGTCCTTGTCATCATGAATGAGTTCTCACTTATTTGAAAGAGCCTGTGGTATCTCACCCCCTCTCTTAATCCCTCTCTGCATGTAAAATGCCTGCTCCCCCTTCACTTTCTGCCATGAGTAAAAGCTTCCTGAGGTCTCACCAAAAGCCAAGCAGATGCTGGTGCCTTGCTTGTACAGCCTACAGTACTGTAAGCCAAATAAACCTCTTTCTTTATAAATTACCCATTCTCAGGAATTCCTTTATTGCAATGAAAAACGGAGTAACACAGCTTGCAAAGAGAAGAAAAACAAAGATTTTGTTGGGGACAATCTATAAACCAGTTTCCTTGGAGTCTGAAACACAGTCAGTTGAGGTGTCCAGATGTTAGACTCAAAGCATTGTTAGTTAAAGTGGAAGAAGGCAGTGGAAATCTGCCAAGTTTTTCTTTTCTGTATTACAAGGTATGTGTTGCAGGAAGTCAGGGACCCCGAACAGAGGGACCAGCTGAAGCTGCAGCAGAAGGACATAAATTGTGAAGATTTCATGGACATTTATTAGTTCCCCAAATTAATACTTTTATAATTTCTTACACCTGTCTTTACTGCAGTCTCTGAACATAAATTGTGAAGATTTCATGGACATCACTTCCCCAATCAATACTCTTATAATTTCCTATACCTGTCTTTACTTTAATCTCTTAATCCCGTTATCTTCATAAGCTGAGGATGCATGTCCCCTCAGGACCCTGTGATGATTGCGTTAACTGCACAGATTGTTTGTAAAACGAGTGTTTGAACAATGCAAAATCTGGGCATCCTAAAAAAGAAGACGATAACAGTGACTTTCAGGGAACAAGGAAGATAACCATAAGGTCTGACTGCCTGCGGGGCCGGGCAGAACAGAGTCATATTTCTCTTCTTGCAGAAAGCAAATAGGAGAAATATTGCTGAATTCTTTTCCCAGCAAGGAATAACCCTGGGAAAGGAATGCATTCCCAGGGAGAGGTCTCTAAAATGGCCACTCTGGGAGTGTCTGTTTTATGTGGTAGAAGATAAGGGATGAAATACACCTTGGTCTCCTGTAGTGCCCTCAGGCTTGCTAGGATTAGGAAATTCCAGCCTGGCAAATTGTAGTCAGATTGGTTGTCTGCTCTCAAACCCTATTTCCTGTTAAGATGTTTGTCAAGACAATGAGTGCCCAGTGGGACATGGAATCTCCTCAGTAATTCTAATTTCGCCCTGGCCTTGTGATCTAGCTCTGCCCTTCTGCCCTTGTGATCTTTTATTGCCCTTTGAAGCACGTGATCTTTGTGACTTACTCTTTGTTCGTACCCCCTCCCCTTTTGAAATCCCTAATAAAAACTTTCTGGTTTTGTGGCTCAAGGGGCATCACGGAATCTGCCCATAGGTGATGTCACCCCCGGAGGCCCAGCTGTAAAATATCTGTCTTTTGTATGCTTTCTCTTTATTTCTCAGACCAGCCAATACTTAGGGAAAATAGAAAAGAACCTACGTTGAAATACTGGAGGCTGGTTCTCCTGATAGTATGAGCTTCAGTTTGCAAGGCCTCAGGGAAAATGTAGTAGCAATTTCATTCAGTCCACATCAGAAAGATGAAAGAAGATTTTGAAAATGTTAGTTTGGAGATTTGTAGCCAGATAAGAATGGAGGATTCAGCACAAATTGTAGAAAATAATAAAAACTGAAAAAACAATGGACAAGGCTAGAAACTAATAACAAGTGTACTATAGTATTCTTTCTTTCTTTCTTAAAAAAAAATATTGTAGGGAAGAAGTCTTGCTATGTCACCCAGGCTGGTATTGAACTTCTGGCCCCAAGCAATCCTCCCACCCAGCCTATAGTTTTCTTTTGAAACATATTTTTTCTCTCTCCAGTTTCCCATTATTATCAAGAAGAAATCATAGTAAGACCAATATATTGGCAAAATAAGTTTTAGTCTTATTACACTTGGCCCGATTATTTGCATAAAGTATAGTAAAAATAGTGATTGGCCATATAGGCTCTTTTAAGTTGCTTTTGCTGGAACTTTTTATAAGGTTAGACTATTTATTTAATCTCTCTGTCTCTCTCTCTTTTAGACAGAGTTTTACTCTGTCACCCAGGCTGGAGTGCAGTGGCACGATCTTAGCTCACTGCAACCTCTGCCTCCCAGGCTCAAGCGATCTTCCCACCTCCACCTCCCAAGTAGCTGGGACTACAGGCGCATGCCACCACAACTGGGTATTATTTGTATTTTTGGTACAGACGGGGTTTTGCCATGTTGCTCAGACTGGTCTCAAACTCCTGACCTCAGGAGATCTGCCCACCTCAGCCTCCCAAAGTGCTGGTATTACGGGCATGAGCCACTGCACCTGGCCTTATTTATTTATTTTTGATGCAGGGTCTCCCTCTGTTGCCCAGGCTGGAGTGTAGTGGTGTGATCATAGCTCACAATGACCTTGAACTCCTATGCTCAAGTGATCCTCCAACCTCAGTCTCCCAAGTAGCTTGGATGAGAGAAACATATCATTACACTGGGCTTTGTTGTTGTTGTTGTTGTTGTTGTTGTTTTGAGAGATGGAGTCTCACTATGTTGCACAGTCTGGTTTTGAACTCCTGGCCTCAAGCAATCCTCCTGCCTTGATCTCCCAAAGTACTGGGTTTACAGGCTTGAGCTACCATGACTGGCCAAGGTCAGACTTTGTAAAAGCCTCTTGAGCCAAGCCAGGGATTTATCTGTGCCTACAGATATCTGTATGAGTTGGATGACTTATTCTAGAGGTCTCAAAATATTTTGAGATTCCTGGGCCTAATCAGAAAATGACATTCTTTACTTAACACAGGTCAGGAAGCTTGCAGGGGAACAATTGAGTCAAGGTACCAGGACAGTCTTTTCAACTGTCTTTTTTTCAGCTCTATAAGTTAACCTCAATTCCTCAAAACAGTCCAGTCATATCTAAAATATGCCATTCTAGTCAATGCCTTGGTAAAATAATCAGTGTCTCCAACTGTGTCCTGTTATAAAAGACAACAGATTCTTACTGACCTTATGCAAATAACTATATTGCCATAAATTAGGAATACTCACAAATAGTTTTCAAACTTGGAGACATCAGATGAAGAGAAAGAAATATGCTTCAAATTTTGCTCACAAGAGTATACTTCACTCAATTGTTAAAAGCTATAAATAGCTCAGAAGAAAATAGTTTGTCAAATATCAAAGGTTTAAAACACTTCATATCACAAAATAGGATCACAGGTCACTGTAAAATGGTCATTGAGCCAAAATGATAATTGAAATACTTCAAAAAGCAAAAATTTTATACTCTTTAATAGAGTTAGTTTCCCAAACAATCATAAACCTAATAAATTCAGGCTGGGCACGGCGGCTCATGCCTGTAATACTGGCACTTTGGGAGGCTGAGGCCAGTGGATCACCTGAGGTAAGGAGTTCGAGACCAGCCTGGGCAACAGGGCGAAACCCCATCTCTGCTGAAATTACGAAAATTGGCCAAGCATGGTGGTGCATGCCTGTAATCCCAGCTACTCAGGAGGCTGAGGCAGGAGAATCACTTGAACCTGGGAGGTGGAGGTTGCAGTGAGCCAAGATTACGCCACTGTACTCCAGCCTGGGTAACAGAGCAAGACTCCATCTCAAAAAAAATTCAAAAACCAAAAAACTAATAAATACAGCATGAGGCCACTGAATCTGTCTGCCTCCCTCACCTATTTTGTTTTGTTTTTTGAAGTTTACTCAAAAGGTAAACAAACATCTTGTACTCTTATTACACAAAAATTTTGTTCCAAAAAGGAAACCAAATTTTACATTTGCATTAGTGTTTTATTAATAATAAAGCTAATTTTAATAAAATTTTATAAACAAATCCATCCATTCTTAACCAATTTGACCACAAGATTTTTATAAACCTTTTATAACCTTTGACAATTTTCCATTTTCTTTTTCAACTTTCTATATACGTTTAGTTTTATCTATCATTTTTAAATTCCCTCAATGTAAAACTTAACTAGGCAAAATTAATATCCCTTTAACAAAAACTACAATGGTATGGCTTCTTATAACCTCCTTTACTAAAAACACATTTTACTTTCCTCATATATCTTGCATATAGAAATGTTTTTCTTATATCTAGTAGTTTTATTTATTTATTTATTTTTGAGACGGAGTCTCACTCTGGAGCCCAGGCTGGAGTTTTAATTACGTATATTAATCATGATGTGAACTCTTAGTAACACTTATTTTTAGAGAAAAACCTGGAAGGTCAGCAATTTTAATAATGTGCCAGATGCAGAGCCCAGGACAAAGGACAGTGCCTGCAGCTATGCCTCCCCGTGGCTGAGGTGGGATGATTGCTTGAGCCCAGGAAACAAAGATTGCAGTGAGCCAAGATCTCACCACTGAGCTCTCACCTGGTTGACAGAAAAAGACTCTGTTTCAAAAAATTAAAATAATAAGCAACAGTTTTATGACCTTAAAACATTTAGGTGACAGAATCTGACCAAACAAACAGACCATTAGACTTAGACAAAAATGTCTAAGTTAAATTCTGAAGACATTTTACTATCCTGTTTTACCAATAGTGTAGAACCTGTATTTACCAAAGATTACTAGAGTCATCTGAACTAGAACTCATTTGAGTTAACATTTCTGTTTTTCTGATAAAATATTTGATTTAAGTGCTTACCTTTTCCTTAAGCCAATTAATTAGAGCTCTTTCATGTATTTTGGTAGTGAAACATGACATACACATGACATGTAAACACATAGACATACAAACACACAAACAGAAGCAGATCTTATAGACTCATAAGATGCTTCATTTGCCATTTTTCAAATAGTTTCTCTCCCTCACTTCAGACTATTAATCTCTTGATTAACTGTTTCATGCCCTAAACAATTGTGAGGGAACTGTAAATTTTCATCTCCAAAAACATGACTTTAGCTGAAACAAGGTAGAAAATCAAAGGCACAGAACTTAGATCTAAGCAAAGTCTCACTCTGTCTCCCAGGCTGGAGTGCAGTGGTGCAATCTCAGCTCACTGCAACCTCTGCCTCCTTTGCCTCAGCCTCCCGAGTTGGGATTACAGGCAAATGCCACCATGCCTGGCTAATTTTTTTTTTTTTTTTTTTCAGAGACAGAGTTTTGCCATGTTGACCAGGCTGATCTCAAGCTCCTGATCTCCGGTGATCCGCCCACCTCAGCCTCCCAAAGTGCTGGGATTACAGGCGTGAGCCACCACGCACAGCCTAAGCAAAGGTAAGGTTTGTTATGTGAACTGTAAGCTGTAGTCTTCCCCATCCTAAAAGTTCCTTCTGGTTTAGAGAGGAGACGCCCTTATAAATGGAGATTGCCTTTATAGCTGTAAACTTCTTTTACAAAGAGTTTCAAAATAACCAGCTAAATGTTAGAATGTTGCATTTTGGCTTTTAAACTTAGCCTGTTTCTTAATTAGATGACTAGATAAATTAGATTACCCTGAAGAGTAGAGCCCTTTAATGAAAAGGGAAAAGAAAGCACGGTGTTTTTAGGGCCTAATCTTTAAATATGCATAAAGCAGGCACAGCTGGAAGGCAGAGCACAGATCCTCCAAAATCAAAGGTCCCATTTTTACACCAAATCCTGGGTCCCAGAAAGAAGAGAGCAGTGTGGGACTGGCCGGTGCAACGCTCCCACGGTGCATTTCATCTCCTCACAGGAATGAACGGTGTGATCCTCCCACGGTGCATTTCATCTCTGCACGGGACTGGACGGCGTGATGCTCCCACGGTACACTTCATCTCGGCACAGGACTGAACGGTGTAATCCTCCCACGGTACATTTCATCTCCGCACGGGACTGAACGGTGTGATCCTCCCACGGTGCATTTCATCTCTGCACGGGACTGGACGGCGTGATGCTCCCACGGTACATTTCATCTCGGCACAGGACTGAACGATGTAATCCTCCCACGGTACATTTCATCTCCGCACGGGACTGAACGGTGTGATCCTCCCACAGTGCATTTCATCTCGGCACGGGACTGGACGGCGTGATGCTCCCACGGTACATTTCATTTTGTCGTGGGACTGGACAGTACAGTGCCTCCACAGTGCATTTCGTTTCAGCACAGGACTGGACTGTGCAATACCCCCACAGTGCATTTCCTTTCGTCATGGGACGGGACAGTGTGATGCTCCCCACAGTGCATTTCATTGTAAGGACATTCCCTGGAGGCTGGTGGGCAACCCAGAGCTCTAACTCAACAGTGGAGTAGGTTAGTTGCTGGCCACTTGCAGAGTCCAATTATTTAGAATGAGGTCTGGCACAAATAAGGTTATTTATTCCAAAGCTAGCTTGGGGAAGTGGCACAGGCATCTGTCTTGCATTTAGCTGTCCAACTTTGCTTTTGGAACAGAAAGTGGGCACTTCTAAAAGACAGGGGAAGAAGTGAGCAGGGGCAGGAGTGGGTTCATGCTAGCTCCAGTGCCTTATCTATCAGGTGGTCGAGCTGGTGACTGCTGGCACTTTTGTGGGCAGGCCATTATCTCTCCAGGCCACCTGCTGATGGGGGAGTTCCATAGCAGGCATGCTTTGGTCTGTAAATCAACTGTTAACTCTCAAGGAGTTGGATGCACTTGCCAAGGGATCTCGAGGGACTGTCTGGTGAAGGAGGGGAGAAAAGGCTAGATTTGCATATCTAAAGGGCTAAGTAGGAAGACAGGAACTGGGAAAAGGAGAAAAAAAGAGAGAAAAAAATAATTAAACATCTTTTAGAAAAATGGGGGTACTTGGAAACAAGGCCAGTCATCCCAATCTGTGGTCAGCCTATCGCCCGTGGAGTCTTATCCCTTGGTGGGCTGTGTTTTCATAGCCTCTAGGTAATGCAAGCACACCTCAAAATTGGGGCTTAGCCTGAGAGAGTTCTTTGCTGTGCTCAGGAAATAATTTAAGAGTAGGGCTAACCCACAGGGAGAGGCCAGAGTAGCAGTAAACAGCAGCAGCAGGAGGAGGAGCAGCAGCAGCAGCAGGGGCAGCCACAGCTGCAACAAGGGGGTACTGGCTAGCCACAATTATACCTGGTCTTAATTATATGCTGATGAAGGGGTGGGCTATTCTGAATTTTCTAGAAAAGAAGTAGGGGAGTTCTGGAACCATATAGGGTATTGCCATGGCATTTATAAGCTGTCATAGTGCTGTAAGGAAGCTCTTTATGCTGATGAGCAGTGAGGGCAACTGGAGGTCACTTTTGTTTCCATCTGCTGGTTTCAGCTGTTTTTTTTTTTTTTTTTTTTTTTAAGCCTACTTTTTTTTTTTTTTTTTGAGATAGGGTCTTGCTCCATTGCCCAGGCTGGAGTGCAGTAGTACAATCACGGCTTACTGCAGCCTTGACCTCCTGGGCTCAAGCAATCCTCCTGCCTTAGTCTCCCAAGTACCTGGGCCCACAGGCACATGCCACCATGCTTGGCTAATTTTTTAATTTTTTGTAGAGATGGGGGTCTCACTATGTTGCCCAAGGTGGTCTCAAACTCCTGGGTTCAAGTGATCCTTCTTTTGCAGCCTCCCAAAATTCTGGGGTTATAGGCATGAGCCACTGCACCCAGCTTGCATCCTGCTTTGACCAGCAGGGTCATTACCAGTGCTCAGAAAACAAATCCGGCTGATTTCCCACCTCATTGGTGCCCCAAACCATGCTTTTTGTCACCCCCTGTAGTAATAACCATTTTCTATAAGCAACTGCCATCAGCCACCTCTAAAACTGTATCTCTTGCCTAGCCATTACACAAACCACGGTCAAGTTTTCTCACAATACAGGGTCATTTTTGGTATCCCCGAAAAGCCAAAGAGATCAGGTAATACCATGCAAAAGAGAACGAAGCGTTAGACCTCAGAAGACTCTGCATGTGGTGCTTGAAACTCCACAAGGAAAGCAGAAGACCTCCAACCAACGGTGAGTGGCATCTTTTTTTCTGAGTTCCTTAAGGGCTTTGGGTCATTAGAAATCTCTAGATCTCTTTACATGGTACTGAATATGGCAGTGGACGCAGGGGTGGGGTGGAGGACAAGTATATGGGCGAACAATTTTTTTTAAATGAAATGAACAGAGGTGTCAGAGGCGTTCAAACCAGAGTGAATCCATCTTGAACAGGGTCCGGGTAAAACAAGGCTGAGGCCCTCTGGTCTGCCTTCCCAGGAGGTTAGGCATTCTTAGTCACAGGATGAGATAGGTGGTTGGCACAAAATATAGGTCACAAAGACCTTGCTGATAAAACAGTATGAGATAAAGAAGCCAGCTAAAACCCACCCAAACCAGGATGGTGACGGAAGTGACCTTTGCCTGTCCTCACTGCTCATTATATGCTCGTTATAAGGTGTAAGCATGCAAAATGACACTCCTACCAGTGCCATGACAGTTTACAAATGCCATGGCAATGTCCGGAAGTTACCCTGTGTGGTCTAAAAAGAGAAGGAATTGACCAGGCGCAGTGGCTCGTGCTTGTAATCCCAGCACTTTGGGAGGCCGAGGTGGGCGGATTCCCTAAGGTCAGGAGTTTAAGACCAGCCTGGCCAACATAGTGAAACCCTGTCTCTACTAAAAATACAAAAATTTGCTGGGCCTGGTGGCGGTCGCCTGTAATTTCAGCTATTCTGGAGGCTGAGGGAGGAGAATTGCTTGAGCCTGGGAGGTAGAGGTTGCAGTGAGCCAAGATCACGCCACTGCACTCCAGCCTGGTTGACAGAGCGAGACTCTGTCTCAGAAAAAAAAAAAAAAAGAGAAGGAATTGGCTGGGCACAGTTGCTCATGCCTGTAATCCCAGCATTTTAGGAGGCCGAGGTGGGTGAATCACTTGAGGCCAGGAGTTTGAGACCAGCCTGGCCAACATGGTGAAACCCCATCTCTACCAAAAATACAAAAATTAGCCAAGCATGGTGGTGCATGCCTTTAATCCCAAATACTCGGGTGGCTGTGGCATGAGAATTGCTTCAACCAAGGGGGCGGAGGTCGCAGTGAGCTGAGATTGCACCACTGCACTCCAGCCTGGTTGACAGAGCGAGACGCTGTGCCTCCCCCCCACCAAAAAAAAAATCCTTTCAAATCTCGTTACCAGATTTTAGCTGGGCCAAACAGCTGATAATTCTTTTTGTATAAGACCCAGAACCATCCCAAAGACAGCTCAAGGAAAGTGAAGTTTCACTAGCCGCAAATGAAGTCTAACTCACATTTCTGTTCAGCTGTGTTCTCTAGGGTCTCAGCTTCTCAGCTGACCACCTGCACAGAAGGGCCCAAAAGCCCTGTGTCCCAAAGACAGAAGAAGGCAGGAAATCAAAAGCTGTTCATGGAAAGGATAATGATCAATAAATGGAAGCCGGTAGGGACTGATTCCCTGATCAGGAAGCAAACCCAAGCCGCAGTGAGAATTTTAAATACCAGACTCCAAAATGGAGTAGCTTCCATTGTTAATACCAGATGGAATCCAAAGTGTGCAGTTTGGTTGTTTTGTTTGTTTGTTTTTGTTGTTTTAATTTTTTTAAGAGATAGGGTCTCACTGAGTAGCCCAGGCTGGAGTGCAGTGGTGCAATCATAGCTCACTGCAGCCTCAACCTCATGGGCTCCAGCGAAACGCCTCATCTTGTCTTTAACTTCCAAACTGGGCTTGTGCCAAGCTCACTTTGGGAGACATTTAGTTTATGGTTTAAATGATAATAGCCCTTCTCCAAAACTAAACTGTCATCGTAAGGCTAGTGAAAGTCTACCAACTTAGGAGGATGGGAGGAGCCTGAGTTCTGCTGATGTGTACACACAAACCTAAGATTGGCCTTTTGAGATGTCTTTTCAGGACTTTGCATTTCTTCTTCTTCTTCTTCTTCTTCTTTTTTTTTTTTTGAGATGGAGTTTTGCTCTTGTTGCCCAGGGTGGAGTGCAGTGGCCTGATCTTGGCTCACTGCAACCTCCGCCTCCCAGGTTCAAATGATTCTCCTGCCTCAGCCTCCAGAGTAGCTGGGATTACAGGCATTTATGCCCAGCTAATTTTTTATTTTTTATTTTTTATTTTTTATTTTCAGTAGAGACGGGGTTTCACCATGTTGGCCAAGATGTTTTTGATCTCCTGACCTTGTGATCTGTCTGCCTTGGCCTCCCAAAGTGCTGGGATTACAGGCGTGAGCCACTGCGCCCGGCCAGGGTTTTGCATTTCTGACAGCTGATGGCTCCACCTGGACCTGCCAATGTGTCCTGTGGCCTCACCCAAAAGAAGGCTGTCACCCCTGTCATTGCATCTGCAACCAACCGGCAGCACTCATTCCCGGGCCCCCCAAACTATCCTTGAAAAATCCTAGCCTCTGAATTCTGGGGAGGCTGGTTTGAGTCATAATAAAACTCCAGTCTCCTGTTCAGCCAGCTCTGCGTGAATTAAACTCTTTCTCTATTTCGATTCCCCTGTCTTGATAAATTGGCTCTATCTGGGAAGTGGGATAAATGAACCCAGTGCACGGTTACAATAGCAGCATTCACAAGAGCCCGATGGCCATGAACAGACAAATTAATCAACAACGCACGGTGTTCACACAATGGAATATGATATGGCCACATCCGGGATGAGGCACTGACACAGGCTATGACACGGAGAAGCCTCAGAACATCATGCAGAGGGAAAGACACCAATGCAAGAGGCCTCATACTGCACAACTCCACGTATATGAAATGTGCAGAACAGGCAAATCTAGAGATGGAAAGCAGATTGGTGGTTGCCTTGGACTAGGAGCTGCTTAATGGGTGTGTGGTTTCTTTTTGGGTGGTAAAAACGTTTTGAAACTAGATATAGTGGTCACACAACGTTGTATATTTACTAAATGCCACTGAATTGTGTTTTTTGTTTGTTTGTTTGTTTGTTTGACAGAGTCTTACTCTGTGACCCAGGCTGGAGTACAGTGGTGTGATCTTGGCTCACCGCAACCTCCAAGTCCCAGGTTCAAGCAATTCTCCTGCCTCAGTCTCCCCAGTAGTTGGGATTACAAGCGTGCACCACCACCCCTGGCTAATTTTTTTGTATTTTTATTAGAGACGGGGTTTTGCCATGTTGCCCAGGCTGGTCTTGAGCTCCTAGGCTCAGGCAGTCCTCCCAATTCAGCCTCCCAAAGTTCTAGTTCTAAGATAACAGGTGTAAGCCACTGTGCCTGACTTGAGTTGTTCATTTTATTTTATTTATTTATCTTTTTAAGACAGAGTTTCACTCTTGTCACCCTGGCTGGAGTGCGATGGTGAGATCTTGGCTCACTACAACCTCCACCTCCAGGGTTCATGAGATTCTCCTGTCCCAGCGTCCTGAGTAGCTGGGATTACGGGCACCTGCCACCAAGCCCGGCTAATTTTTGTGTTTTTTTTTTTTTTTTTTTTGAGACAGAGTCTAGCTCTCTCACCCAGGCTGGAGTGCAGTGGCGCAATCTTGGCTCACTGCAAGCTCCGCCTCCTGGGTTCACGCCATTCTCCTGCCTCAGCCTCCCAAGTAGCTGGGACTATAGGCGCCCGCCACCACGCCTGGCTAATTTTTTGTATTTTTAGTAGAGACGGGGTTTCACCGTGTTAGCCAGGATGGTCTTGATCTCCTGACTTCGTGATCCACCCACCTCGGCCTCCCAAAGTGCTGGGATTACAGGTGTGAGCCACCGTGCCCAGCCTAATTTTTGTGTTTTTAGTAGAGATGGTTTCACCATGTTGGCCAGGCTGGTCTCGAACTTCTGACCTCAGGTGATCTGCCCACTTTGGCCTCCTAGAGTGCTGGGATTATAGGTGTGAACCACTGCACCTGGCCTGAATTGTTCATTTTAAAAATGGTAATTTTGTCTGGCCCTTGTGGCTCACACCTATAATCCCAGGCCACGGTGGGTAGATCACTTGAGGTCAGGAGTTCAAGATCAACCTTGGCAACATGTCAAGAACCCATCTTTAGAAAAAATAAAATAAAATAATTAGCCAGGCGTGGCAGCATGCACCTGTAATCCCAGTACTTTGAAAGGCTGAGACAGGAGGATTGCTTGAGGCCAGGTATTTGAGACCAGCCTGGGAAATATGGCAAGATCCCATCTCTATGAAAAAAAATTTTTTAATTAGCTGAATGTGGTGGCACGTGCCTGTAATCCCAACTACTTGGGAGGCTGAGGCAGGAGGATTACTTGAGCCTAGGAGTTTGAGGCTGAAGTGAGCTATGATCACACCACTGCAGTCCAGCCTGGGCAACAGAGCAAGACCCTGTATTTTAAAAAAGATTTGTTGTGGCTGGGCGTGGTGGCTCACGCCTGTAATCCTAGCACTTTTGGAGGCCGAGGTGGGCAGATCACAAGGTCAGGAGATCGAGACCATCCTGGCTAACACGGTGAAACCCCATCTGTACTAAAAATACAAAAAATTAGCCGGGCGTGGAGGCGGGTGCCTGTGGTCCCAGCTACTCAGGAGGCTGAGGCAGGAGAATGGCGTGAACCCAGGAGATGGAGCTTGCAGTGAGCTGAGATCACATCACTGCACTCCAGCCTGGACGACAGAGTGAGACTCCGAATCAAAAACAAACAAACAAACAAAAAATTGTAAATGGTTAATTCTATGTTGTGTGAATTTTGCCTCAATATTTAAAATGAAAAAGACAAAAAGTCAATAGATGTGACTTAGCTGGGTTATATTCGAGGTCTAGACATCCAAGCAGAGTTGTCAGGTAGGCAGTTGTAAAACACAACAGGAGTGACCAGTTTTACCAGCTCTTGTGGAAATAGCTGCTTCCTGCCATTCCCCACCCAGCCCACTGCACGCACTGTTGCGGCCCAGAGGTGGGCGTGAGGTCTCTGCTGCCACTCATCCTCACCCACAGCCAGCCACGCTGCAGAGCCACCCAGCCGGAGACACCTACTCTGGTCTCCAGCTAGGATGTTGAGGACCTGTTTAGAATGTCTTGGAAGAAGTCCTGGAATCCTCCCAGCCCCTAGGTACAAGACTGAAGACGCATACGCTCCCTGTTTATACACCCTGACCCTTTATTTACATCCACCTGTGGCAGGGGAGTCAGGTAGAGGCCCCCTTCCTCAATCAACCTAAACTCCTGATCCTGGGGTTTTCTTGTGAGGGTCTGATTTTTATTCTTATAGAGCCTCACGCCTCCATCTTCATCTGGTGCCAACATCATGATTTCAAGGCAAAGCTTTCCCCCAACTCCCTACATTCTATGGATGAATAAAGTGCCCAGAGGAGGCCAGACGTGGTGGCTCATGCCTGTAATCCCAGCACTTTGGGAGTCTGAGGTGGGCAGATCACTTGGGATCAGGAGTTCGAGACCAGCCTGGCCACCATGGTGAAACCCCGTCTCTACTAAAAATACAAAAATTAGCTGGGCGTGGTGGCACATAGCTGTAATCCCAGCTACACGGGAGGCTGAGGCAGGAGGATCGCTTGAACCTTGGAGGTGGAGGCTGCAGTGAGCTGAGGTCAAGCCACTGCAGTCCAGCCTGGGTGACAGAGCGAGACTCCATCTCAAAAAAAAAAAAAGTGCCCAGAGGAGCTCTACAGCTGGCCCAAGTCTGGCACATGTCCGTTTCTTCACTGATCACTGTCACGGGGCACAGAGCCCCTGGGTGGTGCTGTCCTGGTGCCTGCTGGCCCCTGTCCCCCAGGTCCCCCTTCTGAGTTTTTCCAGGGATACCCTAACCTAACCTGGCCGGATTACTAGAGGTGCTGCTTTATTGGCTCTGGAGATGTGTATGCAGCTGCAATTCTGTGTGATACAGATGACCTGCCAGTGGGGCCCTCCTGAAGATGCCATAGTGATTAAGATACGTTTTGTTTTGTTTTGTTTGAGACAGGGTCTCCCTCTGTTGCCCAGGCTGGAGTGCAGTGGTGCAACCACGGCTCACTGCAGTGTCTACCTCCTGGGCTGAAGCGGTCCTCCCACCTCAGCCTCCAGAGTAGCTGGGACCACAGGCATGTTGCACCACATCCGGCTTTTTTTTTTTTTTAAATTATTTTTTGTAGAGACAGGGTCTTCCTGTGTTGCCCAGGCTGGTCTCGAACTCTTGGCCTCAAGCAATCCTCCCTCCTCAGCCTCTCAACGCACTTGGGTTACAGGCGTGAGCCACTGCACCTGGCCTAAGGTATGGTTTTTGACCTCAGAAAACACAGGGTCCTTCAGGGTTGTGGCTTCCTTGACTGTTTCTTTTTATTTTATTTTATTTTAGGTTCCGGGATACATGTGCAGAATGTGCAGGTTTGTTACATAAGTAAACGTGTGCCGTGGTGGTTTGCTGCACCTGTCAACCCATCACCTAGGTTTTAAGCCCCACGTGCATTTAGCTAATTGTCCTGATGCTCTCCCTCCACTCCCCCTACCATAGGCCCCAGTGTGTGTTGTACCCCTCCCTGTGTCCATGTGTTCTCATTGTTCAGCTCCCACTTATGAGTGAGAACATGCAGTGTTTGGGTTTCTGTTCCCATGTTAGTTTGCTGAGAATGATGGCTTCCAGCTTCATCCATGTCTCTGCAAAGGCCCTTCATTCCTTTCTATGGCTGCACTTTGAATATTCCTATGGCTATTTCTGTTCTTAGTGAGGCTCCTCCCATCTCCTGTGCATTCTTCTGCCCCCTGCTTTTACTGGGAATGGCAGCATTTCTTTGCGTTTTCTGTAACTAGAACTCTCTGTGTGGCTGGCACAGTGTGATGAGCTGGTGAGTTTTCCCACTGTGGGGCAGGGCTTATCATGAAGCCTGCTGGAGGAAACTAAGAGAGCTGAGCCTTAGGGGCTTAAACGACCTCCCCGAGGGAAAGCTGACACCCAGTGGGGCTGTAACCCTGGTTGGAGAGTTCATGTCTGTACCTGGCCTCAGCCCGTGTTCTCACTTGCTCTGCCCAACTGGCTGTGCCTTCAGCCGGCTCATCACCAGGAGATTTGGGTTGGAGCTTCTACTTAGCCACCACGAGCTACATGACCTTGAAGGCCGATCTTTGACTGTCCGCAGGATAATCCTGAAGGTTCTCAGGCCATGGAGCTGTGAATTTCCCTTCTTTCAGTGTCTGCATCATTGGGAACCAAGCTCCTAACCAATGTTTATTCATTCACTCAACCAATATTTGTGGAATATTACAGCCCTAGGGGTGGGGACACAGCAGGGAACAAGAAAGACAAGAATTATTGTCCTCAGTAGGTTACTGAGGAGTGGGGAGGCTGGCAGGAAGCCACGTAACTAGAATACACACTAGGTCAAGGCAGTATTCCCACAGAGAAGATGGAACAGGGAAGGGGAGTGAAGGCCGGGATGGGGGGTCTACGGACTTACGTAGGATGATCTGGGAAGTAGCATTTGAGTAGAGTCTGGAAGGAGGGATAGGAAAGAGTGTTTCAGGCAGTGGGAACAGCAGTTGCAAAGGCCCTGGGGCAGAGGTGTGTCTGGATGGTCAAGACTGTCGAGCTGTGTGTCTGGAGCAGGTAAGAGAGAGATAAAGTCAGCAAGGACCTGAAAAGCAGAGCCTTACGGTCACGCTGAGGACTCCAGGACCTGTACACCGAAGGGAATGACAGGAGCTGACTCATGCTCTAGCGGGACTTCTCTGCCTGCTGTGTTGAGCGCTGGTGATGGGAGCATGGGAAGAAGTTAGGAGCCATTGCAGAGGTCCCGGTGGGCCATGATCAGGGCACCACAGTGCAGGTGGTGAGAATCGATCAGATTCTAGACATATCTCAATGTGGAGGAGCAAGACTTTCATCTAAATCTAAACAATAGTTATGAAATGTTAACCTGAGATGGATCTACTGGAATTATTTAGATACTTCCAATAATGGATCATGAGGACCAAGAAGGGCCCTAGAATTTATCCTGATCATCATAGGGTTTTCCCAAGGGTAGAAATGATGACGAACTGGGTGACCGTTCACAAAGGAGAGAGGACTCCCAGCTCCCAAGGGTAGAAATGATGACGAACTGGGTGACCGTTCACAAAGGAGAGAGGACTCCCAGCTCCCAAGGGTAGAAATGATGACGAACTGGGTGACCGTTCACAAAGGAGAGAGGACTCCCAGCTCCCAAGGGTAGAAATGATGACGAACTGGGTGACCGTTCACAAAGGAGAGAGGACTCCCAGCTCCCAAGAGTAGAAATGATGACGAACTGGGTGACCGTTCACAAAGGAGAGAGGATTCCCAGCTCCCAAGGGTAGAAATGATGACAAACTGGGTGACCGTTCACAAAGGAGAGAGGATTCCCAGCTCCCAAGGGTAGAAATGATGACGAACTGGGTGACCGTTCACAAAGGAGAGAGGATTCCCAGCTCCCAAGGGTAGAAATGATGACGAACTGGGTGACCGTTCACAAAGGAGAGAGGATTCCCAGCTCCCAAGGGTAGAAATGATGACGAACTGGGTGACCGTTCACAAAGGAGAGAGGATTCCCAGCCCCCAACCCTGAAGCCTTCTCCTCAAGCACCATCTTCTATGGGTCGACCAGATGCACGGACTGTTCTCAGCCATCCCGTGGTTCTTACATCAATGTCCAGCTGTGGGAATGTACTGGTGCTTTCATGGCTCATAGAAGCCCCATATAAGGCACTGCTCCTGTGGGATGTGCCTGTCAAACCTGCTTGTCCACTGCCATTCAGTTCAGCCAGAGATTGGGCCACATTCAGTCCTCGCTTCCCTGGGAGGGGGAAGGTAAGTGCGCGCAGTCCATCCGGCGAAGAGCAGGTCAGCCTACGGAGGGCTCAGCCTACGGAGGGGCTCAGCCGACACAGGTCTGAGAGTGGTCCCAGGGGAGTGGGAGGGGCCGCTTCTTCCTCGTCAGGAGTGGAGGAGCTGCCTTGTGTGTGGATTAGAGAGCAGAAAAAGGCTTGTGTGTGTTGCTGGGTCAATCACTGGAACATTCTCTGAATGCTGAGTTCCGCCTTAAAACAGCACGCGTCACGCTAGATGAAAGGGATCCTCTGTTTTATACTCTCATCTCTTTTCTGTTGCCGCGGGACAAAAGACAGCAGAAGGAAGGTGTCTAAGTTCAGAACAAAGTGAGCAAGACCAGCTGCCTGCTGTTGGTAGCAGGGGCACAGCCAGCCTGTCATGGCACTGGGGGGCCGGGGTGAGCTGTGCCCCCTCCTCCTGGTCTTGTGACCATCTGCCCCCCATGGGCTGTGTACACGTGTGTGTGTGTGTGTGCGTGTGCGTGTGTGTATGTGTACATGTGCCTTCTTCCCTACTTCACTGGCAAGGGAAGAGACTGACACTTGGGTTAGGAGAAGGATGTTGACCTGGGAGGGGTCAAATAAGGAGAACCCACATCTTAGATGCTCAGGATTTTATGATCTTAGGCTCTTCTAGAATTGCTGTATAGTTAGATTCAGAGTTTGGAATTAGGGATCTCTGGGCCCTCCCCTCCCCTCCGCTCCCCTCCCCTCCCCTCCGCTCCCCTCCCCTCCCCTCCGCTCCCCTCCCCTCCCCTCCTCTCCCCTCCCTTCCCCTCCCCTCCTCTCCCCTCCCCTCTTCTCTCCTTTTTCAGAAGTCTCGCTCTGTCGCCCAGGCTAGCGTGCAGTGGCATAATCTCGGCTCACTGCAACTTCTGTCTCCTGGGTTCAGGGGATTCTCCTGCCTCAGTCCCCCAGGTAGCTGTGACTATAGGTGCACGCCACCACACCTGGTTAATTTTTTTATTTTTAGTAGAGACAGGGTTTTGTCACGTTGGCTAGGCTGGTCTCAAACTCCTGACTTCAGGTGATCCGCCCATCTTGGTCTCCCAAAGTACTGGGATTACGGACGTGAGCCACCGCTCCTGGCCCCTTCCCCTTCACCTTCACCTTCCCCTCCCCTTCTTCCTTCCTTCCTTCCTTTCCTTTTTTCCTTTCTTTCCTTCTTTTCTTTCTTTCTTTTTCTTTCTCTTTCTCTCTTTCCTTCCTTCCTTCCCTTTCCTTTTCCTTTTCCTTCCTTCCTTCCTCTCTCCTTCCTTCCTTTCCTTCCTTCCCTTCTTTCCTTCCTTCCTTCCTTCACTGCAACTGCAGAAGGGATTAGTGACTTCTATTTAGCTTGCTTGCTTGCTTGCTTTCCTTCTTTCCTTCCTTCCTTCCTTCCTTCCTTCTCTCTCTCTCTCTCCTTCCTTTCCTTCCTCTCTCTTTCCTTCCTTTCTTTTCTTTTCCTTTCTTTCTTTCTTTCTCTTTCTTTCCTTCCTTCCTTCCTTCCTTCCTTCCTTCCTTCTTTCTTTCTTTCTTTCTTTCTTTTCTTTTCTTTTCTTTACTTTTCTTTTCTTTTCTTTTCATTTCATTTTTTTGAGCCAGGGTCTTGCTCTGTCACCCAGGCTGGAGGGCAGTGGCACAATCATAGCTCACTGCAGCCTCGAAGTCTTGAGCTCAAGCAATCCTCCTGCCTTGGCCTCCAAAGTGCTGGGATTACAGGCCTGAGCCACTGTGCCCAACCCTAAGGTTTTTTGTTTTGTTTTGTTTTGTTTTACTGTTAGGACTAACCCTTATTTACACTGGGACAAGTTACAAAGAAACTCCTGCAATTGTTAACTGCCATTGGAGTCTGCTGTAAGTTGCTTCATGGCAACTGCAGAAGGGACTAGTGACTTCTATTTAGCTCCACCCACTGATGCTTGAAGTCCAGTGTGGCTCTGGGGGCTCCAGAAGCCTGAGGGGCAGCTGGCTGGGGCAGTTGGCTGGGGTCTGGAGAGTCCTGCAGAGCCTCTGTCTTCAGCTGCTGGTGAGGCAGCTTTGGCTTGAGCCGCCCTGGCTTTCTGAGTTCAGTCTGATGGGAGGGCACAGTCAGCACCCTCAGACCCTCCTCAGGAGTCCTGTGAGGCTCAGGCAAGTCAGGGGCAGAGGGGCAGTCCAACTAGAGGACCCTCCCAGACCCGGTCATTGCCACCTGGACCCAGCCCCGGGAAGGTACCCGAGGAACCTGTAGTCCTGGGCTGACCACCAGTCCTGGTCCTCAGGGTATCTGCAGAGACCTGGCTGTCCAGAACTCCCAGGGTGTCAGCTGCACGCTGGAGATGTGGCCCCTTGGCAACTCGATATAGTAAAATACTGGAGAGCGTACCAGAGTGTCATTTGCTAGAAACAAACATTACACTGCGGTTAGCCCTGGTTTTTGCGTCATTGGCTCTTTGGCACCAACTTAATCACGAGGCCATTGGCCACAAAGAAAGGCCTTGTAGGCGACCCTTTAGGGACACCTGTATTTTCCATCTGCCTTGGAACCTCTAGGCTCAGGCCGAATGCCTATTGAAGTATATGTTTCATAAGAGATTTGGGGGCAAATACCGGGATTTTATGAAGATGCTGCACTCTCCTTCACTAAGTGGAAGGCTGAGAAATCCTGCCCTGAGGGGAAGAAACAGTTGTCTTCCCGACTGATGCATCCTAGACCAGCCAAGACTTCCTCCCGCTTTCCCTCTTCTAGAACTTTCCCCACTTCAGCCAGTTTGTGTCATCCCCTGGGCTCCCACCCTCTCCATGTGCCTCGTTCATTGGGGCTGAGGGGAGCAGGAGAGGAGACATTTCTGCTGGTGTCCCGCTGTAGCTGGAGGAGCTTGGCCTCAGCGTGCCTTCGCCTCCCCTTCCCATGATGCCCCATAAACCGAGTCTGTATTGAGAGAGAAAGGTGGCACCGTTGATCATTACTCCAGGACAAGAGTCATAAAAGGACTGTCCCAGACAACCTAGGACCCCAGTGTTCCATGACGAAAACTTCTAGGATGAGGCCCATCTCCTTCTCTGTTTGATCAATTGGATTAATTTTATTGTTTTCTAAAATAATGACTTTATGGTTTTTATTGAACCTATACTTGCTTATTCTAAACAGATTTCTATTTTTTTTTTTTTTTGAGATAGAGTTTCCCTCTGGCTCCTAAGCTGGAATGCAGTGGCACCATCTCAGCTCTCTGCAACCTCTACTTCCCAGGTTCAAGCGATTCTCCTGCCTCAGCCTCCCAAGTAGCTGGGACTACAGGCGAGCACCACCACGGCTGGCTAATTTTTCTATTTCTAGTAGAAATGGGGTTTCACCATGTTGGCAGGCTAGTCTCGAACTCTGACCTCAAGTGATCCGCCTGCCTTAGCCTCTGAAAGTGCTGGATTAGAGGCGTGAACCATCGCACCAGGCCTAAACAGATTTGTTAACAATCTACCACCATGAACAACAAGCATTAGCATTGGTAAGGAGTGTTCCAGAATCCCTCTGCTCCCTGCCTCTCCATCTCTCTCCCCCTCTCTTTCTCTCTCATGCACACACACACACACACATACACACACACGGAATGACAGGACAGACTGATGGGCAGATTGGATGAATGGATGGATGAGCACATAGATTAAAGGACTCACAGAGATAAACTAACACCATTTGATAAAAACGGGATCATATTCTACATGATTGAAATGTAAACTTTTAATTTTACTTAAATTTTAGTTCAGCTCAGATGTTGCTGGCAAAAGTTTTTTTTATTATTTTTATTTTTTATGTACTGCTCCTTGAGGAGCTGGGCTAACTCATAGGCAGTGCATCCAGATTTGGCATTTTTTTTTTTTTTCAGACGGAGTCTCGCACTGTCACCCGGGCTGGAGTGCAATGGCACAATCTCGGCTCACTGCAACCTCCACCTCCCAGGTTCAAGTGATTCTCCTGCCTCAGCTTCCCAAGTAACTGGGATTACAGGCACACACCACCATACCCGGCTAATTTTTTGCATTTCTGTACAGATGGGGTTTCGCTATGTTAGCCAGACTGGTCTCAAACTCCTGACCTTGTGATCTGCCCACCTCGGCCTCCCAAAGTGCTGGGATTACAGGCATGAGCCATCGCGCCCAGTCAAAAAATATTTTTTAATTGTTAAAAATAATAATGGAATGCCAAATGTAGTAGAACAGTTTCACAATGACAAGAACTATTAGTTCCTAAAAATCCCCAAGATTCAGATAAGAGATTACAAAAACCTTGATAAATTAGAGACATTATGTAAAATCAACAGTGCTGGGTTTGGTGGCTCAGACCTGTAATCATTGCACTTAGGGAGGCAGAGGCAAGAGGAGTGCTTGAGCCCAGGAGTTTGAGAGCCTGGCCAACATAGCAAGACCCCATTCTCCACAAAATGGAAAATAAAATAAAATCAGCATTTTGTTTTATTTTACTTATTTATTTGAGATGGAGTTTCCCTCTGTCGCCCAGGCTGGAGTGCAGTGGCATGATCTCAGCTCACTGCAGCCTCTGCCTCCTGGGTTCAAGGGATTCTCCTGCCTCAGCCTCCCAAGTAGTTACAGGCGTACACCACCACACCCAGCTAATACTTGTATTTTTAGTAGAGACGGGGTTTTGCCATGTTGGCCAGACTGGTCTCGAACTCCTGACCTCAGGCGACCTGCCTGCCTCTGCCTCCCAAAGTGCTGGGATTACAGGCTTGAGCCACGTCGCCTGGCCTTACTTTATTTTAGATAGCACAGGTTCATGGAAGATAAAGTGACGCCTTCCCTCCCCTACCCCCACCCCGATTTCTACTGCTTGCATTATTTCTTACTGTAAAGAATCTTCTTATTTGGCTGGAAGACTCTATTCCCACCGTAGTTTAGTCCCGGATGTGTGATTAAAGAAATCCAGTGGCTGCCCCACACTGAGAAGGACAGCCAGTCCTGAGTTCTCTCCCAGCTCAGTACAGCCCCCTCCCGACCCCTGCTGAGGACTCCCAGGGAAGTTGGAGGCAGCTCTGGGGCATTTTCTCTGACTTCCCTAGACTTCTCTTCAGCTGCCCAAACAGTAGAGGGATGCTGAAGCCCCCTCTTCCCGCAGTCTGTCCCTAAGGGTTGTGCCAGCACCTGTGCCCCCAGTGCCTCTTGGCACCACTCCTTTGGTTTCAGGGCTTGTCTGCCATTTTTCCTTTTTTTTTTTGTTTTTAAGACAGGGTCTCACTCTGTCATCCAGGCTGGAGTACAGTGATGCAATCTCATTTCACTGCAACCTCTGCTTCCTGGGCTCAAGTGATCCTCCCACCTCAGCCTCCCAAGTAGCTTGGGGACCACAGGCTCACGCTACCATGCCCGGCTAATTTTTGTATTTTTTGTAGAGACAGGGTTTCGCCATGTCGCCCAGGCTGGTCTTGAACTCCTGGGCTCAAGCGATCTGCCTGCCTCAGCCTCCCAAAGTGCTGAGATTGCAGGAGTGAGCCATCATGCCTGGCCTGCTATTTTTCAGTTTGTGGCAGAAAAGTTGTTTTCCTTTCCTCATTTTGTGGTTGCTGCTTTATTCACTTATTTTTTTTTTAACTTTTTAAAAAGCAGCATTTGGTTCATTTCGCCAGGAGCTGGGGAGGGAGGTACAGGAGGCTGCCCTGATCCTTTGCTGGGTTTGACCTGGAGACTTTGGGCTTGACGTGACAGAGCGACAGCACCCACATGGTTGTCATCTAAGAAGGCGTGAGGGGAATCCTAGACGCCTCTGCAGGAGCCAGAGACATTCCTAGGGGGTCACAGGGTCAGCTGAGGTGAACAGGGATTCTGGAATGAGGAAGCCAAGCAGATGGAAGGGAGGAGGCTGGCAGGGAAACGCCCAGAGCACGTGCTCCTGCCCAACACCTCCTGGCAGAGAACAGGAGCTGGCAAAAGAGGAACCCCGCTTGTGGTGGGGGCGCTGAACAGGCAGGGCCTGGCTGGGATGGGGGCCCAGCCTAGGCTGAAAACGAAGAGAAAGGAAAGAGGGTGCCAGTGTCCCATGCACTGTGGACCCCCAGCCCTGGCCCTGGGGTGGCAGGGGCAGAACCGGTCACTGCAAGGACCTCCTCAGACCACCCTCCTCCTGCTTCCTGGCAGGGACAAGAGAGGGAAGCAGGAGGCAGAGTGGATTGCCAGCCGCTCTCGGATGGTTTTTTTTTGTTTTTTTTGTTGTTGTTGTTGTTGTTTCTTTTTAGAGACAGGATCGTGCTATGTTGCCTAGGCTAGTCTCAAACTCCTGGGCTCAAGCGATCCTCCTACCTCTGCCTTCCAAATTACAGGCATGAGCCACTGCACCAAGCCTGGATCTTTTTTTTTTTTCCAAACAACTTTGTTGAGATATAACTCACGGCCAGACACAGTGGCTGACACCTATAATCCTAGCACTTTCGGAGGCTGAGGTGGGAGGATCGCTTGAGCCTAGGAGTTTGAGACCAGCCCAGGCAACATAGTGAGACCCCCATCTCTACAAAAAAAAAAAAAAAAAAAAAAAAAAAAAAAAAAAGAGCCTGGCACGGTGGCACATAGCTGTAGTCCCAGATACTCCGGAGGCTAAGGTAGAGGATCACTTAAGCCCAGAAGACGGACGTTGCCGTGAGCTGAGATTGCATCATTGCACTCCAGCCTGAGCAACACAGCAAGACCTTGTCTCAAAAAAAAAAAAAAAAAAAAAGGAAGAGCTATAACCCACATGGCACAAAATTCACCCGTTTAAGATGCCGTGTATTCACAGATATATGCAAACAGCGCCACAGTTAACTTTAGGACATTCCGTCATCTGTAAAGGAAACATCCCCTACCTTTAGCTACCACCCTGACAGACAGGGGGCCTGAAGACCCCTCAGTTATGCAGGGCAGGGCTGGAGTGGGGGCCCTGGGCTGACTTTATTGCTCTGCTATTGCTGCCTTGAAATTCTGAATACGTTTTTAAAACAAGCGCACCATCCTTTCATTTTGCCCTGAGCTCCACAGATGATATAGCTGGTCCTGAAGTGGGGCAGAGGATCATTCTGACTTGGAGTCAGACTCCAGCAATGCAGGCTTCTACTGGGTGGAGGCCCGGGAGCTCAGGAGTCTTCTGTGGGAGTGTGCCCATTGGCAGCGCATCCCTGGAGATGGACGGACAATTTCCACATCCCCTTTGCCCCTGTGCACGCTCCCTCTGGCTGCCATCATAAATTACCACAAACTGGGTGGCTTAAAACGACAGAAATGTATTTGCTCATAGTTCTGGAGGCCAGAAGTCCACATTCCAGGGGTCAGCAGGGCCGCCCCCCATGAAGACTCCAAGAAGGGTCTGCTTCATGCCTTCTCTTGAGTGTCTAGTGTTGCCACCGACCCTTGGTGTGTCACTCTGGTCTCGGCCTCTGCCAACATGGGGTGATCATGGGGTGTCTAGACCTAGGGCCCTTCTCCTCTTCTTCTTCTTTTTCTTTTCTTTTCTTTCTTTCTTTTTTTTTTTTTTTTCTTTGAGACAGGGTCTTGCTCTGTCATCCAGGCTGGAGTGGAGTGGCACTATCTCAGCTCTGCAACCTACACCTCCCAGGCTCAAGCGATCCTCCCACCTCAGCCTCCTGAGTCGCTGTGACTACAGGTGTGCACCACCACACCTGGCTAATTAAAAAAAAAAAAAATCCCAGCACTTTGGGAGGCTGAGGCAGGAGGATCACTTGAGGTCAGGAGATCAAGACCAGCCTGGCCAACATGGTGAAACCTTGTCTCTACTAAAAATAAAAAATTAGCTGGGCGTGGTGGCACGCACCTGTGTTCCCAGCTACTCAGAAGGCTGAGGCAGGAGAATTGCTTGAACCTGGGAGACAAAGGTTGCGGTGAGACAAGATTGTGCCATTGCACTCCAGCCTGGGAGACAAGAGCAAGACTATGTCTCAAAAAAAAAAAATTTTTTTTTAGCAGATTTTAGCAGAGACAAGGTCTCACTGTGTTGCCCAGGCTGGTCTCAAACTCCTGAGCTCAAACAATCTGCCCGCCTTGGCCTTTCAAAGTGTGGGATTACAGGCATGAGCCACCGCACCCAGCCCTTCTCCTCTTGTTATAAGGACACCCATCCCTGGACTAGGGCCCACCCTAATGACCTCAACTTGATTACGTTGGCAGAGACTTATTCCCACATGAGGTCCTATTTACAGGTACTGGGGGTCAAGACTTCAGCATTCTTTTGGGGGGCCACAATCAGTGACACCCTGACTCGCAAGCCTCAATCACCTGTTCCAGTGAGAAACAGGACTGAGATCAGAAGGATTGAGGCAGAGCTGCCCTCGGCTGGTTCTCCTCTCCTCCTCACCTGCCAGCCTCGGCCTCTGGGTCCGTCGCTGTCCTCTCCAGCTGTTCTTCCTTCCAGGCAAGGAGACTCAGCAGAAGGGTATGAGTGGCCTGGCCCTGTGGGGAGCCCCAGACAGGCCTGTGGCTGCTTTGGATAACTACTGCGCCTGTCAACTCTCCTTGGTAGTCTAGGGTTCAAAGCCAAGGTCCATTCTAGATGTCTGCTTCCAAGCGCTAAGGAAGCTTCAATAGTTACTGGGAAAACCACAGGGGTCAAAGGTCCGAGTTATTTCCCGGATCCGAGTTTGACGTCTTTTCCCTGCCGCTTGCGGTTGTTGTGACCGAACTTTGAGTTTTGGAACGGGTCACATGGCTTGAAATCACCGTCAGTTCACCTGGTGCTGCTTTGGCTTCAGGCTCTTCCTTCTGCCCAGCTCCGTCCCACGCAGCAGCCTGCAGAGAACGGAGGCAGCCAGCACCACACTGGGCTTTGGAGACACTGCGGGGACTGTGGACCCCACCCCGCGGCACGGAGCTCCTGCAAAAGCGAACCTGAGACCCTTGGTGAGTACTTCTGGAGACCCGGCTCCTCGGATGGCTTGTGGTGCTGCTCCTGCACACATGACTCTCCAACGATCATTTTCCATGTTTTATTTTTATCTTTTAATTTTTGAGACGGAGTCTCACTCTGTCACCCAGGCTGGAGTGCAATGATGCAATCTCGGCTTACTGCAACCTCCGCCTCCCAGGTTCAAGCGATTCTCCTGCCTCAGCTTCTCAAGTAGCTGGGACTACAGGCGCCCGTCACCATGCCTGGCTAATTTTTGTATTTTTAGTAGAGACGGAGTTCCGCCATGTTGGTCAGGCTAGTCTCAAACTCCTGACCTCAGGTGATCCGCCCGCCTTGGCCTCCCAAAGTGCTGGGATTACAGGCATGAGCCACTGCACCCGGCCCATTTTCCATTTTTTAGATGACAGGTGTTGATTTGCTCTGATTTTCAAGTATTTTTTAGCATACAGATCCCTGCAAGAGGCATCTGTCTCCAGTGGTCCAGCCTCTCATTCCAAATGAAAAGAATCAAGTCACAGGAATTCATGGGTCTGTGAGGAATTGCTCCCACCTGTGCCCAGGAGATTAACAAAGGCGGTGGCTGCAGCTCTGTGAGCAGTGGAGAAAAATTAGGCACAAGCTGATATCCTCCCACGGGAGCATAAGTCCACTGTGGTTCTTCATATCATTGAATCCAGTGCACAGTTTAAAGGACCGTGCATGTTCAAGCTGCATGTATCAGTATGAGAAACCTCAGAAGCCATACAGCCTTGCACAGAACGATAGTTTCTGTGAAGTTCCAGCTAACACTGAAGGCACAGTTGATGTAAAGCTGCTGTCTGCATGAAGTATCATTCGAAGATGCTATGTACTGTTTATACACACTTCCACTTGTAGGAAATGATTTTTTAAATATCATTTTTAGGCTGAGCTATAATCCCAGCACTTTCAGAGGCTGAGGTAGACAGATCACCTGAGTCCAGGAGTTCGAGACCAGCCTGGGCAACATAGGGAGATTCCATCTCTACAAAAATTAAAAAATAAGCCAGGCATGGTGGCACATGCCTGCGGTCTCACCTACTTGAGAGGCTGAGATGGGAGGATGGCTTGGGTCTGGGAGCTCAAAGCTGCAGTGAGCCACGATCACGCCACTGCATTCCAGCCTGGGCAACAGAGTGAGACCCTACCTCAAAAAAAAATTCATTTTAAAATGATTTTTAGAATATCTGGCCAGAGAGGGAGGGAAGAGGGACTGAAGAGAACAAAAAGGCGCCATCTGCCTCGCTTTTCCTTAAAAAGAAACCTGAAGTGCAGAATGTCAAGATGGTTGAATCCACACGGTGGGTACGTGGATATTTGTTATTTGCAGGGTTTTTTTATATGCTGGAAACAGTGCACAGTTTTAAAACATTTTGAAATTATTTAGATGGATTCATGGGCTAATGGCCTTATGTTGATGCCAGATAGGGGCTCAGGCAGGGGCACGGTGGAGGACACAGCTCATCTCCAAAGCTAGAGCACCTGGGCCTCTTGCTGGGACGGGAGGCTGGGCAGGTGACTGCTGAGGACCTCCAACAACTCTTAGAGTCTGCACTAGCCATGTCCCTTGAAGAGCAGGCGTTCCGGGCTGTAACGGTGACCTGCTTCATGTATCCTGTCCAGACAGAACTGGGCTTGGGACATCAGCCCTGGTGGCGGCCCCAGACCAGCTGCAGCTCAGCCCTTTCGGGGACCTGTCCACCCTCTGTCTGCCTCACCACCTTTGTAAGCCCACACCCCCCGCAGCCGAGCCATGCAGGCTACTACCCTGAAGTGTCTTCTGCGAGGCACTTGTGCCCAGTGTCACTCCCCAGCACATTTCCCTCACGTGGAGTGCTCTGCGCAGTCCTCTGTGTCACTGTCCTGGGCCGCTGCAAACAAGGGACCACCTGCTGGGTAGCTGAAAACAACGGGAACTTTTTTTGTTTTTTTAGACAGAGTCTCTGTTGCCCAGGCCGGAGTGCAGTGGCATGATCTCGGCTCTAGAGAAGCCAACAGTCTGGCTTCCAGTGAAAATTACCTTTCATAAAGAACATATAAAGCAGCATTTCCAAAGTGCAGCACCCCTACTGTTATTTGTTTGTTTGTTTGTTTGTGTGTTTGTTTACTGGGACAGGGTCTCCCTCTGTCACCCAGGCTGGAGTGCAGTGGCACAATCTCAGCTCACCACAACCTCTGTATCCCAGGCTTAAGTGATCCTCCTGCCTCAGCCTCCTGAGTAGCTGGGATTGCAGGTGCATACCACCATGCCTGGCTAATTTTTGTATTTTTAGTAGAGACAGGGTTTCACCATATTTGCCAGGCTGGTCTCGAACCCCTAGGCTTGAGCAATCCTTCCCCGTTCGCCTCTCAAAGTGCTGGGATTATAGGCGTGAGCCAATACGCCTAGCCTACTACCATTATTTTAGATGAATTTCTAAAAAAAAAAAAAAAAGATGTATTTATTTACTTTAATTTTTTAGAAAAAGCTGTAACTGACGCAACAAAGTGTGAATTAGTGACTTTATTGCTTAGGATTGTGGTAGAGCAGGTGGGGCCATGGCGCTCAACCTTACACAGTGGGAGAAACCAGAATGGCAAAGACCGTCAAAGTCATTCCAACACCACTGAAGCAAGGATGTCCTATAGAGGGGATAGGAGGTCTTTCAGGCTTCCTAATCAGTTTGCAAACTGATGACAGCTTCCCCAAACCCTCTGTGTAATAAACATCCATACTGTGCCCTGCCTTCTCCGCACAGAGGCCCTGCGCTCCTCCCCCTGTCCCTGCAGCCCAGATTCAGAGTCCTGGGCAGGTGCTCTCACCTGGACATTACAGCCACCAGAAAGAAGGAGGGGGAATGTCAGCCCACTTTGGCTCCTGGCCAGAAAGCAGGGTCCACCAGGGGCGTTACCTCCATGCTGAAGAATAACAGGTGTCTGCCTCAGCAAGGAAGAGCAGTGTCCTTTGCCTGCAAGCATCATTGCTGCAAAAACACTCCCTGACCCTAATTCCCTAATTCCCGCCGGCTTCCTGGCTCCTCCCAAGTAGGCCATGAGCACTGCCTGTGGCTGCTGGGTTGTTGGACCCCGCGTCAAAACCCTTGAGTTTATTTTAGAGCAGTTTCTCAACCTTTTATTCATCATCACCCGCTAAGGAGCTTTTTAGACACCTTTTCCCTAATCATCCTCTCATGAAATATTAATATCATAGACATACCATGTATCGGTGCTTTATACATAGAAGAGCAAGAATTTTCACCCATTGGAGGCTGTTTCACCCCCGTTGAGAATGCAGGTTCTAGATGCAATGAGAGGAGTGGTCTGGCTTTTGTTTGTTTGTTTGTTTGTTTGTTTGTTTGAGATGGAGTCTCGCTCTGTCGCCCAGGCTGGAGTGCAGTGGAGCGACCTCAGTTCACTGCAGCCTCCACCTCCTGGGTTCAAGCAATTCCCAGCCTCCCAAGTAGCTGGGACTACAGGTGCATGCCACCATGCCCGGCTGATTTTTGTATTTTTAATAGAGACGAGGTTTCACCATGTTGGTCAGGCTGGTCTCGAACTCCTGACCTCAGGTGGTCCACCCACCTCAGCCTCCCAAAGTGCTGGGATTACAGGCGTGAGCCACCACTTCTGGCCAGTGGTCTGGTTTTTAATGTCACCTGCACTGGGGAAATCAATTCCCCAAGCCAGGAGCAGCTTTCTGTGTTTTAAAGGCAAATTGCAAGTCCAGTCTGCCAAAACCAGATGACGCCCATTTCCTCTTGCCCTCCTCCAGGGAGAGGAATTGCTCTGACACCCACCCTTAAGATGAAGATCCCCCCACAACCTCCCACCCCACCGGCCATAGACACCCGGGCTGGGGCGGGAAGCAGAGTGTGGACTCAGGGCTTCTTGTCATCTTGGCTGGATTCGTCATCTCCTTCTCTACTAGCCACGCAGGGAGAGAGAGTTTGAATGAAAAATCCTCCCTGGCCCCAGAAGCCATTTCGTTAATTCCGTTGCTGGTAAAAGGGTTTTGTTTCTTTGTTTATTTATTTGTTTGTTTGTTTGTTTGAGACAGAGTCCCACTCTGTCACCCAGGCTGGAGTGCAGTGGTGCAATCTCGGCTCACTGCAACCTTCACCTTCCAGGTTCAAGCCATTCTCCTGTCTCAGCCTCCCAAGTTGCTGGGACTACAGGCACCCGCCACCACACCCAGCTATTTTTTTTTTGTATTTTTAGCAGAGATGGGGTTTTACCATATTGGTCAGGCTGGTCTTGAGCTCCTGACCTCAGGTGATCCACCTGCTTTGGCCTTCCAAAGTGCTGGGATTACAGACATGAGCCACCACGCCCAGCAAAAGGAGTTTTGATCTAGACCCCAAGAGAGGATTCTTGGATCTCTCACAGGGAGGAATTCAAGGAGAGTGGCAGAGTGCAGTGAGAAGAGAGAGTTTATTGAAGGTCACTCAGTTACAGACAAGGGCAGCCTCAGGAAGCAAGAGGAGGAACATGCCAGCTTTGTTTTAAACTCTTCTTATATAGGGGTCTTGTCTACGTAAAAGCTAAGTTATATCTGCATGTGGGTGGGCTGACAGCATGACAACATTTAGTACTTTGTTGATTTAAAGAAAGTTATCCTTGGCTGGGCACAGTGGCTCACACCTGTAATCCCAACACTTTGGGAGGCCGAAGTGGGCAGATCACTTGAGCCCAGGCATTCAAAACCAGCCTGGCCAACAAAGCAAGACCCCGTCTCTACAAAAAATACAAAAATACAAAAATTAGCTGGCCCACACTTGTAGTCCCAGCTACTCAGGAGGCTGAGGCAGGAGGATCACTTGAGCCCAGGGAGGTCAAAGCTGAGTGAGCTGTGATGGTGCCACTGCACTCCAGCCTGTGCAACAGAGCGAGACCCTGTCTCAAAAGGAAAAATAGAAAGTTACCTATTTCATTTCAGTGTGTAAGTACATCAAAGATGGAGTCTTGCACTGGAGTGCAGTCTCGGCTAGAGTGCAGTGGCGCAATCTCAGCTCACTGCAAGCTCCGCCTCCTGGGTTCAAATGATTCTCCTGCCTCAGCCTCCCAAGTAGCTGGGGCTACAGGCGCCTGCCACCACACCCGGCTAATTTTTTGTATTTTTAGTAGAGATGGGGTTAGCCAGGATGGTCTCGATCTCCTGACCTCGTGATCCGCCCGCCTCGGGCTCCCAAAGTGTTGGGATTACAGGCGTGAGCCACCGCGCCCTGCTATGAGTATAATCATCTTAAAAGCTGGTCTCGTCCTGTGATCGGCGTCTGGATATTTTGTCGTTGTGGGAGTTTGTCCTTGCAGGCGTTACCAAGCTGCTTCCTCTGCCGTAAACATCTCAGGACTGTGGGTTCTGACTGGCAAAGAGTGTGCCTTGCTAATTTTATGATGGAGGTGATTTTAAAATGGTGTCACCCTGGCTCTCCTGGGCTCCTGCTTCCCTGACACCTCCATCGCCATGGCCGCCCTTCCTAGGGTCCTCCCAGCGCCCAGCCATGGGGGAACTGTGCCGCAAGGACTCCGCGCTCACGGCGCTGGATGAGGAGACGCTGTGGGAGATGATGGAGAACCACCGTCACAGGATCGTGCGCTGCGTCTGCCCCAGCCGCCTCACCCCCTACCTGCGCCAGGCCAAGGTGCTGTGCCAGCTGGACGAGGAGGAGGTGCTGCACAGCCCCCGGCTCACCAACAGCGCCATGCGGGCTGGTGAGCGCGGCTCCCTCTTCCCCACCTCTTCCAGCTTCCGGAGACCCACATGGCTCCACTGTCTGCCTCTGTCTTCAGGGGGTCTCTTCTCGTCCCGTCTCTTATAAAAACACTTGCTGTTGCATTTAGGGCCCACCTGGATAACCAGGATGATCTGATCTTGAAATCATTAACTTACATCTGCAAAGGCCCTTTTCCCAAAAAATGTCACCTGGACAGGTTCCAGGTGGACATGTCTTTGAGGGGGAACCACCATTCACACCACTACAGCTGTCTTTGGAGTCCATTCTGATGGTCCGACTAGCCGTGTTTATTCATTAAAAAATGGGGATGGTAATGGCTTTACCGTATAAGGTTGTTAGGAGAAGCAAATGCGTTACTGTTTATAAAATACTCACTGCAAAGCTGGGGCCACAGAAAACAGGCAGTAGGGGTAGCTGTCAACATGATAATGTTCATGCATGTTGGCGTATGAACCCCAAACACAGGAGAGATTAATGCACGCTAGTCATTCTGGCTGAGAGAGATGGGCTCTGGGCCCTGGGCGTGGAAGGCCCCGAGGCTCCCTGAGACTTATCCCCCGCAGCCCCGGGGTGCCACTCTGCTTTCTGTGCGCGGCTCCAAAGCTGACAGCACTGTGGTGGGACCCTGTGTCTGCATCACCCACCAGCTTGCCAGGGAGGTGCTTGCAAGCAGGGACCCACCTCCTCACCCCGTCCCGGTCCCCCCTCACTCGCCAGAGCGCTGGGGTTGCAGTAGTTGCTCAATAAATACCAGCTTTGCCCTTCTCGAGTCTGACTGAGGTCATGTGGGTAAAAGGGAGCCTGTGAGAGCAGTGACGGCGGCTTCCACCTGGCAGATCCCGGAAAACTACTTTCACCTCCAGATTCTTAGATGTGCCGGGGGTTTCCTAGCCCCAGGCCTCTCCCCCGTGGGGAAGCCAGCCAGGGAGCCCAGCCCCCTTGGTAGCTAACAGATGGTTCTGCCTCCCAAGGGCACTTGCTGGATTTGCTGAAGACTCGAGGGAAGAACGGGGCCATCGCCTTCCTGGAGAGCCTGAAGTTCCACAACCCTGATGTCTATAACCTGGTCACCGGGCTGCAGCCTGATGTTGACTTCAGCAACTTTAGCGGTGAGAGCTCCGACTTTGACGGTTTGGCAGGCACTTCTAGGAACCTCAGGCTCCTGGTAATCCCAGGTGCCCCGCTTACCTGCCGATTTGCCCTTCTCCCCCTTCCCTCCAGGCTGCAGTTCCTGTCCCAGCCCCAGCACTCTGAGGGTGAGGAACCCCCTCCCTGTATTGGGGGTGGGTAGGATAAGCAGCCCCTGGGCCTTGACTCTAAAGGGTCGGTCCTTAATTACCCAGTGCCAAAAGGAGACCCCTGAGGGGTGGGGTGGGGAGAATCTGCTTGGAGAGACACAAGCAAAGGGCAACGGAGTGTCTCCTGGAGTCCACCTTTAACCTTGCGGCTTTGCTGGAGGGGCCAGAACAGCCCAGCCTCAGCTCTTAGGAGGTGACAGAGTGGCCCCGGCCGGAGGGTACAGGGCCGTGGAGCCTTCTGTGCAGTGCTCACCATTTTCCTTCAGGGAGTAATTCTAGGCTTCCCTGGAGGAGCTGTTGAAAGATTTAGGTATTGAAAGGAGCAGGACTCACATGACCCAAAACAGTGGAGAATAGACCATTTTCCCTGTGTTCCCGCACAGTGTGCATTTATGTTCTTTAGAGTTCTAGTACGCGAATTCGTATTCTTTTTTAATCTTCTTCTCGGGATAACGTTAAAATGAGTTAGCACTGAGTGCATCTCAGCTACTGAGGAGGGTCATTAAGTCTGAACAGTGGGGTCTCACGGGGAAGGTCAGAGTGGGTAAACCTCGTGCCAAAATTGGGAGTCACGCTGTTTATTCAACCAAAAGACCAAGTCTGCTTGAGGCCCAGGAGCTTTTAAGGAGACCAGCAGGTTAAAGCTGGGGGCCTGCTGGGGAGTCTGGGCAAGGCTGCGGGGGCATGGGAGTAATGCCTCGGCCCACCGGCCCACCTGTGCACCTGCACACCTGCCACATGCCCACCGGCCCACCTGTGCACCTGCACACCTGCCACATGCCCACCGGCCCACCTGTGCACCTGCACACCTGCCACATGCCCACCGGCCCACCTGTGCACCTGCACACCTGCCACATGCCCACCTGCCCACATGCTCAGCTGCTCACCCGCCCACATGCTCACGCACCCACATGCTCACCTGTCATCTGCCCACCTATCACCTCCCTACCTGCTCACTTGCCCGCCTGCCCATCTGCCCACAGGTCTCATGGAGACATCCAAGCTGACCGAGTGCCTGGCTGGGGCGATTGGCAGCCTGCAGGAGGAGCTGACCCAGGAGAAGGGGCAGAAGGAGGTGCTGCTGCGGCGGTGCCAGCAGCTGCAGGAGCGCCTGGGCCTGGCCGAGACCCGTGCCGAGGGCCTGCACCAGCTGGAGGCTGACCACAGCCGCATGAAGCGTGAGGTGAGCGCACATTTCCATGAGGTGCTGAGGCTGAAGGACGAGATGCTCAGCCTCTCGCTGCACTACAGCAACGCGCTGCAGGAGAAGGAGCTGGCCACCTCACGCTGTCGCAGCCTGCAGGAGGAGGTAGGGGGACACCCTGCACCCCAGCGCGACTCTGCTGCTTTCTGCCCCCAGGCCTTTGTACTAGCTGGTCCATCTGCCTGGAACTCCTTTCCCCTCTTCCTTGTCTAACACTTCCCTGCCCCGAGAGCCTTGGCTGAGACCCCTCCGGAAAGCTGATCCTTACCATCCCCAGGAGGCCACCCAGGCCCCCTGTGTAGCCTGCGTGGCGGTGAGGCGTGCCTCTACCAGTAGCTGCCCGTAGCTGGCTTGCCTGTGAACTGCCTCTCCTGCCAACGCCTGGGCAGGTCTGGACACTCTGGGCTGCATATTTGTAGAGTCGCCTATGTCCCACTGCTCAGCTGCGGCAGTGACATGGGATAGTCGGTCTCTGTCATCCTCCTTTGTCCTTCTCAGCTGGTCCTGGACTCAGGCGGGGAGGGCAGGAGGGTTCTTAAGTGAGGCCTCTGAAACTCAGTGTGTTTCACTCACTTTTCTTTGGGGATGATGATCTGACTGATTGGTACGGCTTCTCAAAATATTGAGGATGTGCACTCCTTGTCATTTTGGCATTTGCTTTTTACCTTTATTATTATTACTATTATTTTTAATTTTTTAGAGACAGTGTTTGGCTCTGTCACCAAGGCCAGAGTGCAGTGGTACAATCCTAGCTCACTGCAGCCTTAAACTCCTGAGCTCAAATGATCCCCAGCCTCCCGAGTAGCTGGGACTACAGATTGTGCCACCATACCCAGCTAATTAAAAAAAAATTGTTTTGAGATGGTGTTCTCACTATGTTGCCCAGGCTGGTCTCGAACTCTTGGGCTCAAGCGATCCTCCCACCTCGGCCTCCCAAAGTGCTGAGATTACAGGTGTGAGCCCCTGCACTGGCCAGCGCTTTGCCTTTCATCGTGACTGTGGTTTGTTTTTCATTTTTTACTTCTTATTCAGAAATAATTCCAAATATATATTTTTAAATCACACAAATAAAAATAGTACAAAGAATACCCACCTACCCTTGCTTTATCATTTGTTCTTTTATTCTCTCGTGGCCCTTTACCCCTGCCAAACCCTTCAATGTCTACTTCCTGAAAATAAGCACATGTCCCACATAGCCACAGTGCAGCTCTCAACTTCAGTCTTTTTGGTACGGATGCCCTGTTTTTATCCAATCCGCCTGTGTTCCGGTTTTGTCATCTGTCCCAGTGACTCCTTCACAGCCCTCCCCCCAGCCCAGGGTCGGGCCCTGTGTTCTGCTGTTCCTCTCTTTAGCCGCCTTCATTTGGGAACAGCCCACAGCCTTTCTTTGTCTGTTACGAGGTGGCCCTCTTTAAAGCCCCCAACCCTTCCCTTTGATGATAGACGACCTCTCATTCGGGGTTGGTCTTGTGTCCTCCACGTGTAGACAGAAATGATGTTCTTTGGCCGGGACCCTGCACAGGCGGTGCTGGCCTGACTCAGGGCATCCCCTCGAGGGCTCTCAAGGTCCTGTCACCCCTCACAGGGGATGTCACCATCCACCATTTGTCAAGGTGCAGCCCAGTTGCTCTACTGCAGAATGGCTCTTTCTTTTCTTCCCTGCAACTGATAAGCATCTCGGGTGTGGGGTGCTAAGACCAGCAAGCACCCTGCTCCTGGTGGACATTTCCCAGGATGTAGCTGTGGTGACTCTGGCGGGAGCTGGCCCCTACCCCGGGAGCCGTGAATGACGACCGTGCCAGTGCTCCACTTTGCTGCTGCTCGCGGCCTTTGCCTTGCCTTCTCCCGTGGCTGACTCTGTTCTTGGTGCAGTTCATGGGTTCCTACTCTGCAGGGGTCTGACCTCTCACTGTCCTTAATGATTTTGGTCTCAAATGGACCTAGATGTGACCAATGGAGCCCTTCAACCAGCTCCGTGTCCTGAGACGGGTCCCTTGTTTTTGGAGCACCAACTTCTTTTCTGGCCTCACAAGATATTCCAGGGTCATCTTGTACCCGGCCTACCCCAAATCCAGGCTCAGCCCATTCTCTGAGGGCCCCACTTTCTTTTTTTTTATTTTTATTTTTTGGTTTTTTTTTTGAGACGGAGTGTCACTCTGCCACCCAAGCTGGAGTGCAATGGCGCCATCTCAGCCCACTGCAATCTCCATCTCCCGGGTTCAAGCAATTCTCCTGCCTCAGCCTCCCGAGCAGCTGGGATTATAGGCGCGCACCACCACACCTGGCTAATTTTTCATATTTTTAGTAGAGACGGGGTTTTGCCATGTTGGCCAGGCTGCTCTCAAACTCCTGACCTCAGGCGATCTGCCCACCTTGGTCTCCCAAAGTGCTGGGATTACAGGCATGAGCCACCACGCCCGGCCTCCTGCCTCCTTTTAGAGAACAAGATCTGGGCATAGGTGTGCCCATCACTACTGGGGTGTCTTTGCTTCTCAGCCCTTTCAGGGGACAGAGCTAGGAAACACACACACACGTATGGACATATACATACACATATGCACATACATACTTGTCTGTGTACACACACATACTCCTATGCATGGAAGCATACATATAGTTCACGTGCATACTTCAGAAATCATGGGTTCTCACCCATACCTTTAATTCCAACCCATGCCTTGCGGCTTTTTCTTGCCTTCTCCTGTTCCATACGTGTGTGCTCCTTCCCCAGGGGGAACCCTGCTCCCAGCGTCACCAGCACGTTCAGACCCGTGCTCAGTCCTGCAGCACATCTCAAATTGTTTCAGAATCACTCTGCTCATACCACTGCCATTAACAGCCCCACTAAGATGAGTGCCAGATTTGTTTGTAATTCACCTCCCCCCACCACCCAATCTTGCTCAAGGCTGAGGGTTTGTAATCAAACACTGTGTTTGTGAGTCACTGTATCTTCACTCTCTCTGTCCTTGTCTGTCTGTCTCTCTCTTTGTTGTGGTTATGGCGTCTGTTGGAAATAGAATTCGGTTCATTTGTTCTGGTTCACTTTCAGTCTCATGTTTTCCTGTTCCCTTCCAGCTCTGACTTGATTTTACTTTTTGAATCTGTAGACTGTGACATGCCCAGCCCAGCTGGACCATTGCAGGAGCTGGGAACTTGCGACTTGAGAATGTGTAACCGGGTGTCGGGAGGGGAAAGTCCAGGTGGAAAAAGGTCCTTCTTGGCCACAGCCCATGGGTGAGCACCAGCACCCACCCCGACGTGCAGACTTCCCGGGCTTGCCTCACGGGGAAAGTCCTACCTCCCCAGGGCTGCCACACCCAGGACAGGAAGAGTCCGGGCCCATGGCTCGAGCTCCAAGTTTCTCTTGGGCTGCTGTCCAGAGGAAGGAGGCCAGCAGGACCTGGTGGGATAGTCCCTGGAAGGCCAGGGCCCTGCACACAGATTGCAAGTCAACACAGGAGCTTTGCTGTCTGAATAGCCCGGTCCCGCGTTCCCAGGCACGTCTACCCCATCTGACCTGACTTTCCTCTCTCTTACTTCTTACTGATTTCCATGACTCCAAATTCCCTTTCTTGATGTATTTAGCAGAATATGGACAAGCAGAAAAGCCGGGGAGCATGCTGGCCATCACTGCCGGCTGCTCAGCTGTAGAGATCCAGGAGTTGGTTATCAAGGCCTTTTGGTCTGTTCCTGGGACCCTAACCCTGGATGTAGTTCAACCACGGTGCCTCATCTATAAAGCAGAGCTGAAAGGCCTCTGTCCTCCAAGCCCCAGTTGAATATTTGGGACTATTCATTAGGTGAACCCTTCCGTGGGTTTTTCAGTCTCAAGGCAGGAAGCCTCCTGAGCACTAAAAGCATCATTGCGAGGAAGGGTGAGAAATGCCCCCAGCTCCTGGTCAGGGGAGAAGCTGTTTTCATTGCCCTTCCTGTCGCCTCCCTGCCGCACAGCTGTATCTACTGAAGCAGGAGCTGCAGCGAGCCAACATGGTTTCCTCCTGCGAGCTGGAATTGCAAGAGCGGTCCCTGAGGACAGCCAGCGACCAGGAGTCCGGGGACGAGGAGCTGAACCGCCTGAAGGAGGAGAATGAGAAACTGCGCTCGCTGACTTTCAGCCTGGTAGGTTCCGGTCCCCCCCAGCAAAGAGCAGCCTCCTGCTTTGGGGGCTTGGCCCCCAGGCTGTGGAGTTTCTGACAGGTGGTTTAATTAAGGTGAGGCTAAGAACAGGAGATGAAATTTAGTGACTCATCTCACCCACTTTCTCTTTACCTCCTTCCTTCCTGCTGTTCTCCAGACCCCAAAATTGGCAGAATTAAAAGCTGCTGGAACAGAATTAAAAGCTGGAACTGGGCACAGTGGCTCATTCCTGTAATCCCAGCACTTGGGAGGCCGAGATGGGCAGATAGCTTGAGCTCAGGAGTTCAAGACCAGCCTGGGCAACATGGCGAGACCCCATCTCTACAAAAAATACAAAAAGTAGCCAAGCATGGTGGTGCACACCTGTGGTCCCAGCTACTCGGGAGGCTGAGGTGGGAGGATCACTTGACCCTGGGAGTTTCAGGCTGCAGGGAGCTGAGATCACGCCACTGCACTCCAGCCTGGGTGACAGAGGGAGACTCTGTCTCAAACAAATAAAAATAAAAGCCGCTGGAGGTGCATCACAATGCCCCACTTGGTGGGTTTACTGCAGTGATTGTGTTTTGGAGTGGACTTGGCCAATTGTAAAGCATGGGATTCGCGTTAAGGATGGGGGAAAGAAACCTTTCTGCCTGGAAAGACTCTGCCCTCTGGGCCTCAGGTGCACTGGAGAGAGGGGGGCTCTGAAGCGGAGCAGGGAGTGAGCAATGACCCTTGGCATCTCCTCCTCGTCCCCTCTCAGTAGATTGGTATTTATTGAGATATTCCTTCCATAAGCATTCACTGGGCCCAGGGCACTGGCCATCTTGCAGCCTGGATTGTGTCCCTGTTTATAAGCTCCTTCCTGGGAAGTGAGTGTCAGAAGGGAATGACCTGTCTGCTGGTTTCTCCCTCGCTGTGAAACTGCCGGTAGATCTGTTGAAGGAGAAGGCTGACCTGGTAAAGGGAGGAATTGGTGTCCTCAGAGGTTGCCAGCTTCCTGTGTTCCTTCTCCTTGGCCATGAATCTGCACTTTTTCCAGGCATGATGGGTGGCTTTTCCGTGGCTTCTCTCCTGCCCAGCGTACAGTAGTAAGACTGCATCCGTCCATACACCTGACCATGCAGTTGCCGCCGTCTTCTCGGGATTCTGCTTGCCTAGGGCAGGCCTCTGGGGAAGCCAGCACCCCAAGCTGACCTCTCTGTGCCCCAGGTGGAGAAGGACATTCTGGAGCAGAGCCTGGACGAGGCGCGGGGGAGCCGACAGGAGCTGGTGGAGCGCATCCACTCGCTGCGGGAACGGGCCGTGGCCGCTGAAAAGCAGCGAGAGCAGGTGCCGTGTGACCCCCTCCTCTCTTGTGACCCTCCTGGGTCTTGTCTCAGGGGTGCGGACAGGTCTGTGGGGAAGCCAGGTTCCTTCATCCACACCGAGCTCACATAATGTTGCTGAATGAATCTGTCAGCCTGTTCATCTGTTCCTTTGTCAGCGCCACCCTGAGACCGACTCGCACCCCACAGCTAAGACCATGATCAGGCAGATGCGTGATTCAAACGCAGGGGATTTCAGGGCCCGGGCCCCAGGGAGAGCCAGGGACTTAGGTGAGGAGGGAACGGGGAGGAAAGGAGATGGTAGAAGAGAAGAGGACAGGGAGGGGGAATTGTTTTTCTGGAACATTAAAAAAGCAAAACACAGCTAGGCATGCAACATCCACTCATTGTTTTAATTCAGATATAATCAGCCTAAGCAACTTTCTAGATGTGCCTTGAAATCTAGCACTTAAGAGACGAGCGAGGCCAGGCATGGTGGCCCACGCGTGTAATCAGCACTTTGGAAGGCCGAGGCGGGCAGATCACTTGAGGTCAGGAGTTCCAGACCAGCCTAGCCAATATAGTGAAACCCTGTCTCTACTAAAAATACAAAAATTAGCTGGGCCTGGTGGTGTGTGCCTGTAATCCCAGCTACTAAGGAGACTGAGGCACGAGAATCGCTTGAACCTGGAAAGCAGAGGTTGCAGTGAGCCAAGATCGCACCATTGCACTCCAGCCTTGGCATCGCAGCGAGTCTCTGTCTCAAAAAAAAAAAAAAAAAAAAAAGAGAGAGAAAGACGAGTGAGAACTGACCTTATTTCATCCCTAGAACTGTCTCCCTCCCTCCCTCCACCCCTGGGTTCCCTGACCCCCTTCTAAGCCCAGACCCTCAGAGCTGCTGAGCTCCACAGTCCATGTGTCCCACTCTGTCCAGTACTGGGAAGAGAAGGAACAGACCCTGCTGCAGTTCCAGAAGAGTAAGATGGCCTGCCAGCTCTACAGGGAGAAGGTGAACGCGCTGCAGGCCCAGGTGTGCGAGCTGCAGAAGGAGCGAGACCAGGTACCTGAGAGGCCGGGCCCACCCCGCCACCCCACGCTTGCTTCCCCAGGTGAGGGCTGGTTCCGGGGACAGTCTCGTGGCTCCCTGTCCTTGATGGCAACTGGTCCCAGATTTCAGGGTCTTTCTCCTCGGTCCACACGAAGTTACTTCACTCCCCCAGGCCTGTTGTCCACACGCTGTCTCTATCATCCTTCTTGCTCTTATTCCTGGAACATGACACTGAGAAAGTGCACCCCAAATATTGGGTTTTATCAAAACTGCACATGTGAACATGAATTGAAATGAATCTTAAGTTTGCACAGCTCAGCGTGGGCCATTTAGTGGATGTCAGATGAGCGCAGGCTACAAACAGGTCTCTCCTTCTCTAGCTGAGGCTCCCTGGTGGTGACGGCACGGCCTCCTTACTCCCGTCTTGGCCCACAGGCATACTCCGCAAGGGACAGTGCTCAGAGGGAGATTTCCCAGAGCCTGGTGGAGAAGGACTCCCTCCGCAGGCAGGTGTTCGAGCTGACGGACCAGGTCTGCGAGCTGCGCACACAGCTCCGCCAGCTGCAGGCAGAGCCTCCGGGTGTGGTGAGTGTTCCCGGCTGACCCGAGCTGGAGGCCAGGCAGGGGCTGCGGGGACAGCGGGACACAGCTGGGCTCCAGGGTGGCCCATGGAGGCACTGGGAGGACAGGCAGGGTCCCAGGCTGGGCCACACGCGGCACCTGCAGAGACGGCCCAGTGTCACTGTGTTGACTGACACACTAGCTCCCATGCGTGGATGGTGCCGTGAAACCTCGAAGGTGCCCAGTAGACAAGTAGAGTCTGCTTCCATATCATAGAATGGGGAGCTTAGCAGAAGGTTCTGGAACCTGTCGAGTGTGGTGATGGATGTGGCAGGCGGCGTTTGAAGCTGTCCACAGGCAGCCATTTGCAGTGTAGATGCTGTGTTCCTGAAATGCTTAAAAGCCCAGCGTCTGAGAGTGGAAAGACAGACCTACATGTAACGGAGGGAGCGTGTTCCCAGAAAGCCAGAATTCTTAGAAAGCCTCTCCTTCTGGGCTGGCAGGCAGCCCCAGCTCCAGGCCCCCGGGGAGGCAAAGGAGCTCCTCCCTCCGCATGCAGAACCCACCCGGCCCTTCCTTCCTCACCCCTTGCACGGCAAGCATCCCACATCGACGGTGGAAACACACGTGTGCACGTAGAGAAAAACCCTCCCGGGGCAAGCACCAACACGCAGGCTGTGCTCATTCTGAGTGTGAGATGACGGGTGGATTTTATTTCCTTCTGTAACTGGTTCTGCTTCCCTTCCTCCAGTTTTCTGGGTGTGTATGTATGTGTGTGTGTTATACATTATTCGCAGAACTAGTAAATCACACATATTCTAAAAGAAATGAAATGCTGTGTGTCCAGCTGGTTTCTTTCAGTCTCGTTGATTGGCAGCGTCTGTGATCCTGTGATGGGCTCGGAGGACAAGGACACAATTGTTTTCCCTGGAAGCTGACGAAAGGAAACTGCTGGGGAGAGTGAAATGGGTGGTGCTGACCTGGTAGAAACTCCACGGGCCTCAAAGCGGAACCTTTCCTGAACTAACCAGCCTGTCTGGCCTGTCTTTGGCAGCTCAAGCAGGAAGCCAGGACCAGGGAGCCCTGTCCACGGGAGAAGCAGCGGCTGGTGCGGATGCACGCCATCTGCCCCAGAGACGACAGTGACTGCAGCCTCGTCAGCTCCACAGAGGTATGGCTGCTCCTCCCGCCTCCCTCACTGCCTTGACCCTCTGGGCCAGCCCAGGGGCTCCTCTGTCAGGACGAAAGTGGGCCTCCTTCCACCCTGTCCCCACAGGGAAGAGGTTGGTGCGATTGTGAGAGTTTTATTTTGTTCTATTTTTTGAGACAGAGTCTCCTCTGTCACCCAGGCTGGAGTGCAGTGATGTGATCTCGGCTCACTGCAAACTCCACCTCCCAGGTTCAAGCGATTCTCTTGCCTCAGCCACCCAAGTAGCTGGATTACAGACACCTGCCTCCACACCCAGCTAATTTTTGTATTTTTAGTAGAGACAGGGTTTCAACATGTTGGCCAGGCTGGTCTTGAACTCCTGACCTCAAATCATCTGCCGGCCTCAGCCTTCCAAAGTGCTGGGATTACAGGCATGAGCCACCGCACCTGGCCCTATTGCAAGAGTTTTAAACATCAGAGGTTGATTCTGTCACAGTCCTGGAGCCCAGAAGTCCAAAGTCAAAGTGCTGACAGGGTACCCGTCTGAAAATCCTATTCCCAAAGACGGTCAATTGACAACTTGTAGGGTGGACATGAGTTTCCAGGGGACGTGAGTCAACCTGGTACAGACGGTCCCCGGACATGAGTTTCCAGGGGACCCGATTCAACCTGGTACTGACGGTCCCCGGGCATGAGTTTCCAGGGGACCCGATTCAACCTGGCACTGACGGTCCCCGGGCATGAGTTTCCAGGGGACCCGATTCAACCTGGCACTGACGGTCCCCGGGCATGAGTTTCCAGGGGACCCGATTCAACCTGGCACAGACGGTCCCCGGGCATGAGTTTCCAGGGGACCCAATTCAACCTGGCACAGATGGTCCCTGGGATGCCGGCCTCACTGTGGTTTCTGGAGCCTCAGGTCCCTGGCATCTGCCCTCACCCTTTGGCAAAGTAAAGAGGTGGTCCCACCATAGTGGACACGTGGCATGAGGATGCTGGGGTCAAAGCCCCAGTGCTGCAGGATGCCGGGAGCCGGGAGGGAGGAAGGGTGAGAGGCGGGCGAGGCTGACATCCCTTTGCCATGCCTTGGGGTGGACCTGGTGTTTCCTTCCTGGACCATCCCATCAGTGGCCCAAGAGTAGCAGGCCCAGGCTCACCTGCCCCCTGGCCACTCAGAGAGCCGGGGGAGGCCGGGATCTTCCCCAGAACACTGAGTGCACACACGGGGAAGGTTTCACAGTCAGTGCTGGGCCTCCCTGGGCCAGGGCAGTCCAAACCTTCAACTGAATCGACTCTCGCATCTGCCTTAATGCCCCCTGTGCCCCCCATTCCCCACAGGACAGAGTCCAGCCGTGTCTCCCTTCCCCAGGGATGGATTGAGTCAGGGAGGGAAGGGACCTCAGGTGCTCAGAACTGGCTCCCAGCAGCTCTGCTCGCCAGAACACACCGTCCTCATTCACCAGCCTCATGGGCAACTGACTGATCAGCTGCCCTCCAGCCACTCCTCCTGCCCCGGCTTTCTAATCTGGCTACTCTAGGGGGACTGGCTCCTACTTCCTGGGCTCTCTGCGTGCCACTGCTCTGTTGCTCTCTCCGTCTGGAATGTGCCCCTCGCCCCCAACACACACACATTCCACCTCACTCCTCTGTCTGTGCCACTTCCTCCAGAGAGTCCGCCCTGGCCTCCCTGCCCTGCCCATGTCACCCACAGCCTTGGAATGCCTCACTCCACCTCACTGGTCCACGGGTGCCCATTGGTTCCCCCACCCCAAGGACAGTGCCTGTCTTCAGATGTACCTCTGCCACTGTCAAAGGACCTGGCACATAAGTAGCTACTCCAGGAATACTTATTAATGAAAGAAGGGGCTGGATTCAGACCTACCCCACACACCTGGTGGCCTCAGTGCCTCGCAGGTCACATTTGTCAGTGTGCACTCTGAATGCGGCCTCCCCTCCCTAGCCACTAACTCAACCTCTCTGGGCCTCAGTTGCTTTGTGCATTAGTTCTTTCTCATGCTGGTGATAAAGACATACCTGAGACTGGGTAATTTATAAAGAAAGAAGTTTAATTGACTCACAGTTCACAGTTCAGCATGGCTGGGGAGGCCTCAGGAAACTTACAATCACGGCAGAAGGCACCTCTTTGCAGAGCGGCAGGAGAGAGAATGAGTGCTCAGCAAAGGGGGAAGCCCTTTATAAAACCATCAGATCTTGTGAGAACTCACTCTCACGAGAACAGCATGGGGGAAACGGACCCCATGATTCAGTTATCTCCACCTGGTCCCACTCTTGACATGTGGGGATTGTTACAATTCAAGGTGAGATGTGGGTGGGAACACACGGCCAAACTGTATCACTTTACATGTAAAATGGGACAGCAACGCCACCTTACAGATTTATCATGAGAACTAAACCAAGCAGTTAATAGAGCCTGGCATACAGCAGGCGCTAATTGCATGTGACCCCAGTGTCTGGCATACAGCAGGCACTCAGTGCATGTGACCCCATGTGTGTCCTTCCTTCGCCTCCTGCTGCCTCCTCTCCACTCAGTTCTCACTGTGGCTCACTCTCTCTACACCGTGGGGGAGCAAGGGAGGAGTCTCAGGGTGTCCTTGTGTGTGCCCCACTGACCTCTGCCCTCCCTCCTCCAGTCTCAGCTCCAGTCGGACCTGAGCGCCACGTCCAGCCGCGAGCTGGTGGACAGCTTCCGCTCCAGTAGCCCCGCGCCCCCCAGCCAGCAGTCCCTGTACAAGCGGGTGGTCGAGGACTTCGGGGAAGAACCCTGGTCTTTCAGGTAGAGCACATGTGGCACTGGGGTCCTTCCTGGCAACTCAGTAGAGACACCAACCTAGACCTCAGGGCATCTGGGTATTGCAGGCAGCAGCTCCTGCCCTCAAACCCCAGAGCTGGCAGGTGCTGGGGGCCAGTGCTTGGGGTGTGGGGACTCAGAGGGAGCAGGTGATGCAGTTTGAGCCTGCTGCTGCTTGTGCTTTGCAGCAGCTGCCTGGAGATCCCAGAGGGAGACCCGGGAGCCCCGCCGGGAGCTAAGGCGGGCGACCCACACCTGGATTATGAGATCCTAGACACGGCAGGTGAGTGCGCCCAACCCTGAACCTCCACAGCAGTCCACCTCGCCTGGGCAGAGCAGGGAGCTGATGAGAAAGCCGGGGCCTCTCTCCAGGGAAAGGGCAGATAGAAGCAGAGCTCAGCTTCTGCCCTGGGCCTTGACCTTGCACGTTGGGAAAGTCCCGCCTGCCAGCCAGCATAAGCCAAAGGCTGGCTGCGCTCTGTCTGCTGGCGTCCTTGTGTTTTTCCCTAGAGCCAGGGGAGTTGTGTCTGATCCACGCCCCGCTCAGCACCCAGTCCCCTGCCTCTGATCTGTAATGCTTGGGCTTCCCAGCGGTTTCAGAAGGCAGCAGGCAGGGTCGCTTAGTGGTGCCAGGCTGAGGCGAGGCACAGCGTGACATCTACCTGCAGGGAGCATCTCTCCTCTCAGGCGCTGGCCCTAAGGCCTCGCACTTCTCCTGTGGCGCATTTCTGTTTGTGATTGGACCGGCCCTCTCTCCTTCCCAAGTCCATGGGCCCGTCATGGGTGGGTGGGTGCCTTAGCCTTTCCACCTCAGCACAACTGGCTCCCAGCCTTGGGCCTGGCACACAGTAGGTGCTTTGCTCCCCATTTGGAATTCATCCCATGGCCACCAGGGAGCGCAAGTGCCCTGCGCTGCCCCTGTGCCTTCTGTGGGTCGCATGACCAGAAACCTTCATCTTTGGGGACTCATACACATTTTTATTTATAACAGTGATAAATCGAGAGAGTCCACCCAAGGCATATCTAAATTAGATGTGAGATGAGAAGGGGGCGCTTATTCCTCTTTATTTTTCCTCTGTGAGGATTCCGCATAATGCCCTGGCTGCATATACTTTTACTGGAACTGACCTCAAATACATCCAGAGTACACACCTCATTTCATTGGCTTTCAATGTGATCCCAATAGGTTTCTGCCTGTGAGCCAGGCCTAGGGAACTCCCAGGTCTCTGCTGGCCCTGCCTCTCCTGTGTGGTTCACAGAGTGAGACTTGCAGACGTGGACCCTGGCAGGCTGCTCCCTGGCTCGGGGGCTCACAGGCTGTACAGTAAAATGCTAGAGCTTGGGAGACCCTGGGGAGCCTCTAGTCCTAGGATTGACAACTTAGAGATCTGCTACCGCCAGCTGGGAAGCAGAGGGGTCTGGGGTAAGGAGCAGGCCAGTGCCAGTGATTGCGGCCACACAGAAATGCAGGCCCGCGTGGAAGTGCAGGGCAGCGTGGAAATGCAGGGCAGCGTGGAAATGCAGGCCCGCGTGAAAATGCAGACCCGCGTGGAAATGCAGGCCCGCGTGAAAATGCAGACCCGCGTGGAAATGCAGGCCAGCGTGGACATGCCGGGTGGTGCAGTAGTGCAGGTCTGGGTGGACATGCAGGCCCGCGTGGACATGCAGGCCCGCGTGGACATGCAGACCCGCGTGGACATGCAGACCCGCGTGGAAATGCAGGCCCGCGTGGACATGCCGGGTGGTGCAGTAGTGCAGGTCTGGGTGGAAATGCAGACCCGCGTGGACATGCAGACCCGCGTGGACACGCAGACCCACGTGGACATGCAGGCCCGCGTGGACATGCCGGGTGGTGCAGTAGTGCAGGTCTAGGTGGACATGCAGACCCACGTGGACATGCCGGGTGGTGCAGTAGTGCAGGCCCGCGTGGAAATGCAGGCCCGCGTGGACATGCCAGGTGGTGCAGTAGTGCAGGCCCGCGTGGAAATGCAGGCCCGCGTGGACATGCCGGGTGGTGCAGTAGTGCAGGCCCGCGTGGAAATGCAGACCCGCGTGGAAATGCAGGCCCGCGTGGAAATGCAGACCCGCGTGGAAATGCAGACCCGCGTGGACATGCCGGGTGGTGCAGTAGTGCAGGTCTGGGTGGACATGCAGGCCCGCGTGGACATGCAGGTCCATGTTTGGGAGGCCAAGGTGGAGGTGGGCAGATCATGAGGTCAAGAGATGGAGACCATCCTGGCCAACATGGTGAAACCTCGTCTCTACTAAAAATACAAAAGTCAGCTGGGCGTGGTGGCGCACACCTGTAGTCCCAGTTACTCAGGAGGCTGAGGCAGGAGAATCACTTGAACCTGGGAGGCAGAGGTTGCAGTGAGCCAAGATCGCACCACTGCACTCCAGCCTGGAGACAGAGCGAGACTCCATCTCAACAACAATAACAACAACAAAAGAGATGCAGATCCATGTAGAAAGGCAGGCCAGGGCCGGGTGCGGTGGCTCACGCCTGTAATCCCAGCACTTTGGGAGGCCAAAGCGGGTGGATCATGAGGTCAGGAGTTCGAGATCAGCCTGGTCAATATGGTGAAATCTCATCTGTACTAAAAATACAAGAAATTACCCAGGCGTGGTGGCGCGTGCCTCTAGTCTCAGCTACTCAGGAGGCTGAGGCAGGAGAATTGCTTGAACTCGGGAGGCGGAGGTTGCAGTGAGCCAAGATCACGCCACTATACTCCAGCCTGGGCGACAGAGTGAGACTCTGTCAAAAAAAAAAGAAGAAAGGAAGGAAGGAAGAAAGGAAGAGAGAGAGAGAGAAAGAAAGAAAGAAAGAAAGAAAGAAAAGGCTGGGGCAGTGTAGGCCCATGCAGACATGGAGGTCAATGCAGTAATGCAGGCCAGTCCTAAAATGCGGGTCCATGCAGAAATACAGGTCAGTGTGGAAATGCAGCCCCAGGGTTACAGCAGATATTTTTTCAAGTGAAGCTAGAAATCCAGATTTTAGGTGAAACCTCCCTGTCTTTCAAATGTTGGCAACTCATTCAAATGTTGGCAACTCATCACAAAATAGCATGTGGTGGTCAGACCCTCCCAGTTGCAGCTCCTTACTAGTTACAGTGATTTTAGGAAAGATGAAATCAGGGTCTCAAGCATTGAGGAAGTGGTGGAGGAAGAGAAAGTTCAGCCTCAGCACAGAGGATGGAACAGGCAGAGGGGGGCCTGAGGCTGAGGGAGAAGGGGCTGAGGTTACAGGAGGTTACAGGACGCCCCATCAGCAGTGGGGTGACCAAGATCTGTGAGCTCTTGTCTTCCTCCCAGACCTTCCCCAGCTGGAAAGCAGCCTGCAGCCAGTCTCCCCTGGAAGCCTTGATGTCTCAGAGAGGTAAGCAGCAGGTGGGAATCCTCCGAGGCTGGCTGGGGAACCAGGGCCAGGGAGTGGCAGAGCAGAGGGTGAGTGTCCTATCACCACTGGGAGGTGACAGCCTTTCCAGGCACATGGGGCCATGGAGGGGAGGAGAGTTCCAGAACACTGGGGCCAGGGGGAAGCAATGGGGAGGTGGCCTTGCAGGCTCTCCTGCTCTGGGCAGTGCACAAGCCGGTCGTCTCCCGGCCTGCAGCAGCATCCTCATGCGGCGGCGGCCAGCCCGCAGGATCCTGAGCCAGGTCACCGTGCTGGCGTTCCAGGGGGATGCGTTGCTGGAGCAGATCAGCGTCATCGGCGGGAACCTCACGGGCATCTTCATCCACCGGGTCACCCCGGGCTCGGTGGCGGACCAGATGGCCCTGCGCCCGGGCACCCAGATTGTGATGGTGAGCCGTGCAAAGCCCCTCCTGTCCCCTGGGCTCCTCATGGGGGCAGCAGCAGCCGGTGGGGTGACCCAGGCAGACTTCACATCCCCCAGACGATGCAGATCCACTCTGGGCTGGGCCCCTGCTCTTTCCTGGGCTGATGTAAAGCGTTCCGCTCATTTATAGATGAGAGTCGTACCGTGCGGAACCCAGCACACCACCCATGGTGGCTGCTGCCATGCGGCGCTTCTGACCAGGGGTCTTTGCATGAGGCCCCTTGACAGGGCTGTTCTGGGTGGTCACTTTGGGTGTGTACAGTAAAATACACGTGACATAAAATTCACTATTTTAACCATTGGGGCATTTCTTTTCTTTTCTTTTGTTTGTTGTTTTGAAACAGGGTCTCACTCTGTCACCCAGGCTAGAGTGCAGCGGTGCGATCACAGCTCACTGCAGCCTCGACCTCCCCAGGCTCAATTGATCCTCCCACCTCAGCCTCTTAAGTAGCTGGGACCAGACCACAAGCATGTGCTACCATGCCCGGCTAATTTGGGGACATTTTCTAAAACTTTTTTTTTCGTTGTTATAAAACGCACAAAACTGCTGAGAAGATAAAGGGACACAAATGTACAACCTGGCCGGGCGCGATGGCTAACGCCTGTAATCCCAGCAGGAAACTGAGGCAGGCAGATCACTTGAGGTCAGGAGTTCGAGACCAGCCTGGCCAACATGGCGAAACCCCGTCTCTACTAAAAATACAAAAATTAGCCAGGCGTGGTGGTGGGCGCCTGCATGGGCAGAGGGTGACTTTGATGTGGCCTAAAAGCAGAATTATTAAACTTTAGGAAAAAAAAAAAATACTTCTGGGCACAGTGGTGCATGCCTGTAGTCCTAGCTAATCAGATGCCTGAGCCCAGGAGGTGGAGGCTGCAGTGAGCTATGATTGCACCGCTGCACTCCAGCCTGGGCGACAGAGCAAGGCCTTGTCTCAAAAAAAAAGAAAGAAAAAAGAAAAAAAAGGTCGGGTACGGTGGCTTATGCCTGTAATTCAGCACTTTGGGAGGCTGGGGCAGGCAGATCACCTGAGGTCAGGAGTTCGAGACCAGCCTGGACAACATGGTGAAACCCCGTCTCTACTAAAAATACAAGAAAAAAAAAATAGCCGGTATCTATAATCCCAGCTACTCAGGAGGCTGAGGCAGGAGAATCACTTGAACCTGGGAGGCGGAGGTTGCAGTGAGCTGAGATGGTGCCACTGCACTCCAGCCTGGGTGACAGAGTGAGACTCAGTCTCAAAAAAAAAAAAAAAAAAAGAAAAGGAAAAGGAAAGCACAGTGCTTTCTTAATATGAAAAAATTTTAAACCAAGAAATGTGCAAGATGGGCTTCACCTCATCCCAGAGGCTCACCCTGCGGCCCCCAGGAGGGGACTGGGGATGGGGGCTCTGGGGTGGGAAGGTGAGCACAGAGGGGAGAGGATGCGGCTGAACCCCTTGGGCAGGAGTGTTCCATGCACCCCTCACTGCCCCCTTAGAACAGGCTGTCCGAATGCCGAGCTCCCCCAGGGCTCGAATGATAGCACATGGAGCTCCTAATCCAAGCGTCCTTCATGTCCTCCACATGACCCAGAAAGCCTTTCTTTACATGTGATTTTTTTTTTTTTTTGAGATGGAGTCTTGCTCTGTTGCCCAGGCTGGAGTGCAGTGGCACGGTCTTGGCTCACTGCAGCCTCCACCTCCTGGGTTCAAGCGATTCTCTTGCCTCAGCCTCGCATGTAGCTGGGATTACAGGCTTGCGCCACCAAGCCCAGCTAATTTTTGTATTTTTAGTAGAGACGGGGTTTCACCATGTTGGCCAGGCTGACCTCGAACTCCTGACCTCAAGTGATCCACCCACCTCGGCCTCCTAAAGTGCTGGGATTACAGGCATCAGCCACCATGCCCAGCCCTTCTTTACGTTTCTAGTTGTCCTCTTAAGCAGCAGTCCCCAACCTTTTTGGCACCAGGGACCGGCTTCATGGAAGACAACTTTTCCACAGACTGGGTTGTGGGGGATGCTTTTGGGATGATTCAAGCGCATTACATTGATTGTACACTTTATTTCTATTATTATTACACTGTAATATGTAATGAAAGAATTATACCCTGAACCATAATTCAGAATCAGTGGGAGCCTGAGCTTGTTTTCCTGCAACTAGACGGTCCCATCTGGGGGTGATGGGAGACGGTAACAGATCATCAGGCATTAGATTCTCATAAGGAGCGTGAAACCTAGATCCCTCACATGCGTAGTTCACCATAGAGTTCAGGCTCCTCTGAGAATCTACTGCTGTGCTGAGCTGACAGGAGGTGGAGCTGAGGCCATAATGCTCACTCACCCACCACACCCCCTCCTGCTGTGTGACCCGGGTCCTGACAGACCATGGACCAGTACCAGTCTGTGGCCCGGGGGTTGGGGAACCCTGCTCTTAAGGTTCCCAATTATCAGCTCTGAGGTCGTTCAAGCAACAGAGCCCCTTGATGATGTTCAGGGAGATAGTCCCAATATCCTAAGGGGGCCAATTCGATTCTAATGGTGTTAAAACACATCTTAATTTTTTATCGTAAAAATATCTACTCTCCTAAGCTTAGAACAATATTGAGAAGAAATGAAGTGGATGGTGGAAGCCCTGGGGGGTGGGCCTTCACAGTGGGGAAGGCTGTGGGTGGAGAGCCAGGGCCTTGGGTGGGTGAAGGCCAGGGATGCCACTCAGCATCCTATAGGGCCCGGTACAGCCCGCAGCAGCACGGAATGATCCCAAGGCTAAGAAACCTCTATCTAGAATGCTCTGGAATGTTCTAGAACTGAGGTCCTTTCTTTTCTTTTCTTTTTTTTTCAAGACAGGAAAGTGCTTATCACAAAGAACCCCCGATCTCGACTGGGGAAGGGTTGGCAGTTGACTCTCTGGCCAGCACCATGTGTAGCATGCATCACTAGAGGCTTGAAGGCCCCACAGAGGCTCTGGTGGTGCGGCTTTGTTTTGACCAAGGCGTGCAGGCAGTGGTCCTACTGCAGGGCTGGCACGCACCTTGCCTCAGTGCCCTCAGTGCCCTCTGCATTCTGGCTAGATTAAGAGTCCCGGGGGAAAGAGACTGACCTTCTCGACTTTCCCTCAGGTTGATTATGAAGCCGCAGAGCCCTTGTTCAAGGCAGTCCTGGAGGACACGACCCTGGAGGAGGCCGTGGGGCTTCTCAGGAGGGTGGACGGCTTCTGCTGCCTGTCTGTGAAGGTCAACACGGATGGTACACACAGCACTCCTCTCCTGTGCACAGCTGCCTGGCCAGGCTCCGTGACCCTTAAGTCCCTGGTGGTTCTTCCGCACGCCCAGCAGCCAGGGACCCCCAGAGCCAGGAGAGGATCAGCCAGGCTGTGCCCCAGGTCCCCAGGAGGCCCCCAAGCCAGCTGGAAACCTCCCACCCACTGACTCCAGTGCCAGAGCGGCTTCTGAGACTGGGAGGGTCCTTCCTTCTCTCCTACTTTAATTTTCTGCAACCTTCCTCGCAGGGCTCGTATCTGTGGCTCATCTGTGGCTCATGTCCCCTTTTATCAGGTTATAAGAGGCTACTCCAGGATCTGGAGGCCAAAGTGGCAACCTCGGGGGACTCATTCTACATCCGGGTCAACCTGGCCATGGAGGGCAGGGCCAAGGGGGAGCTGCAGGTGCATTGCAACGAGGTCCTGCACGTCACCGACACCATGTTCCAGGGCTGCGGCTGCTGGCATGCCCACCGCGTGAACTCTTACACCATGAAGGATACTGCCGCGCACGGCACCATCCCCAACTACTCCAGGTGAGCAGCTGCCGCGAGCTCGGTGCGTCCCCAGAGAGGCCCACGGGGAAATGGCACCCAGCCTGCCTCGGCTTCCTCCTCCTGCCCAGCAATAGAAGGTGGGCGTGGTGAGACCCCCGCTAAGGAGGGAAGCCTGCCAAGATCACTGCTGAAGATGTTTCTTTGTGATGGATGCTTTATATCTTGCAAATGAAATGTTCATTCTAGAACATTCTAGATCTGGGTTTCTTAGCTCTGGTACCATGGACGTTTGGGGCTGGATCCCTGTCTGTGGTGGGGCCGTGCTGGGCACTGCAGGATGCTGAGCAGCATCCCTGGCCACCCTACCCAGCATGCCGGGAGCACTCCCATGCCCCAGCTGTGACAACCAGAAATGTCTCTATAGGTTGCCAAGGGTCCCCTGGTTCTCCTAGGACTGTCTTGGTCTTAGCACTGAAAGCCCCACTTGCAGGGAAGCCCCTCGGTCCTCGGAAAGCAGGGACAGCTGGTCACCCTCCCTGGGGAGTGACATTGCCCCCTGCCTTGCTCCGCTGAAAACCATTGCTCTAGGCCGAGCGTGGTGGCTCACACCTATAATCCCAGCACTTTGGGAGGCCGAGGTGGGTGGATCATCTGAGGTCAGGAGTTCAAGACCAGCTTGGGTAACCTGGTGAAACCCTGTCTCTATTAAAAATACAAAAAACTTAGCTGGGCGTGGTGGTAGGTGCCTGTAATCCCAGCTACTCAGGAGGCTGAGGCAGGAGAATCACTTGAACCTGGGAGGCAGAGGTTGCAGTGAGCCGGGATTGAGCCATTGCACTCCAGCCTGGGCGACACAGTGAGACTCTGTCTCAAAAAAAAAAAAAAGAAAAGAAAACCATTGCTCTAGATCAGCCTATGGGAGGCTCCAAGTTTCAAGTGCACGGAACGCACAGTGCCAGAAAGCAGGGGTGTTGAGCTCAGCACCCCCATCACTCATTGCAAACTCAAGTCCCCTGGCGATTGGAGCCAGCAGGTCCAGGGAGAGGCCTGGCACTCTGCATTTCTAACAGCTCTCTCGGTGACTCCAGGCTGCAGGCCAGGGACCCACCATGAATACTGAGGTCCTGGAGTGGGGCCCTGTACACCGGCTGCTCAACAGCACCCCAGGACAAGTAAATCAGCATCTCCAGGGGTGGGCCGAGGCCCTGGAGTCTTTTGAAAGCTCTGGAGACTGGGATGGCCGCCAGGGTGGAGCGCTCCGGCCTGCAGCAAAGGGGTGTGTGGAGCTCTAGGTGGAGGGCCTTCTCTCCCACCTGGCCATCTCCCCCACTCTCCCCTGCTTGGCTCTCCCCTGCCCCACTCCCCTGGCAGGAGGCAGCTGGGTCAGGGCCTCTCCTGGTCTTTGCAGGGCTCAGCAGCAGCTCATAGCCCTCATCCAGGACATGACTCAGCAGTGCACCGTCACCCGCAAGGTGAGGCTCCAGGTAGGGGCCTGAACCCCACTGGGGTGGGCTGGAAGAGGGGCTCGGTGCTGGCAGGGAGGCAGGAGGCACTGTGTGGAGAGTGCAGGCTGCTGATTGGAGGACGGTGACCCCGCCTGTCTCTCCTCTGCACCCCTTCAAACCAGGGCAGGGTCTGCAGCCCCTGCCCAGACTGTAGGCTCTTGCACAAGTGCAGACACACCTTGGGCTGCTCTCAGAGCATCTGCGCCTCTGCATCACTCCCAGGTTGCCCTAGTGCCAATCATCTCCCCTGAATTCCCATTCCTGTTGATGGCTTCAACAGCTCCTCCTCAACCTTTCTCCGTCCCTCCTTTAGCCATCTTCTGGGGGACCACAGAAGCTGGTCCGCATCGTCAGTATGGACAAAGCCAAGGCCAGCCCTCTGCGTTCGTCCTTTGACAGGGGCCAGTTGGACCCCAGCAGGATGGAGGGTGAGGCCTGGTGAGCTGGCACAGGGGCCGCTGGCTCCAAGCGGGTGAGGGGCTTTGGGAGCTGCTGCTAGTTGGTCAGCTGGGGCAGGGGCAATGCCACCCATTTAGGCCAGGATCTGCTCTTCAAGAATCATGGGGCTGGGTGCGGTGGCTCACACCTGTAATCCCAGATACTCGGGAGGCTGAGGCAGGAGAATTGCTTGAACCCGGGAGGCAGAGGTGGCAGTGAGCTGAGATGGCACCATTGCACTCCAGCCTGGGCGATAAGAGCAAAACTCCGTCTCGGGGGAAAAAAAAAAAAAAATTCAGGAGAGGAGTACAGGACAGAGGGAGGGCTGGGACCCTGTGCCCTGGAGGATGGCTGAGGAGAAGGGTGCCACTCTCCCAGATCCTTTGGAAGGAAGAAAACCCTGGCTTCCGCCATCCTCCCTTGGGCCTAGAGGAAACAGGATTAAGTTGCAGGCTGCAAAGCGGTACCTGGAGAGCCACAGAGCTGTGTAACCCCCGTGCAAAGGAGCCGCTCAGCCAGGGGCTGTGGAACTCGGGACGAGTCCTGTGACCGCTGAGCCTGTGCCCCTGGAATTCTAGGTGTTGGGGCTGCCGCAGTGAGCAAAGCAGACCCAGTACCTCCTGGGGCAGGGTGGGCTGGCTGGGGGCTGCCGCAGCCTCACCCACCCGCAGGATCCTCTCCTCCACAGGCTCCAGCGCGTGCTTCTGGGCCGAGAGCTGCCTCACCCTGGTGCCCTATACCCTGGTACGGCCCCATCGACCGGCCCAGCCCCGGCCTGTGCTCTTTGTGCCCAGGGTGGTTGGGAAGATCCTGAGCGAGAAACTGTGCCTCCTCCAGGGGTTTAAGAAGTGCCTGGCAGGTATGCTGTTGCCTGGGAATCCCTCTACCCCTCCCACCTTCCCTCCCTCCCTACTCCCCTTCCTCCCTCCTCCTTCCCTCCCCCACCACGCACATTCCCACACTCACCTGCTGTGTCCAGATAGTTCAGGATGGAGGTGCAGGGCAGAGCCGGGCGTGCAGGGTCAGGTTTGTAAAGTGGACACCCTGAGAAGAGCTTCTCCCAGGGCTGGCGGGGTTCACGGGGACAGGGGTGTTTACCATGGGACTCCCTCAGACCCCTACACGGCTGGTATATGATGGCCCCGTCCGATGTCACCTGCAGAGTACTTGAGCCAGGAGGAGTATGAGGCCTGGAGCCAGAGAGGGGACATCATCCAGGAGGGAGAGGTGTCCGGGGGCCGCTGCTGGGTGACCCGCCATGCTGTGGAGTCCCTCATGGAAAAGGTGAGGGCAGGGGCAGGGTGGGCGGGGGAGCTGTCCTGGGAGGGGTTTTGGGAATGCAGAGGAGGGGGATGAGATAAAGGTGCAGGGACCGACCTGAGACCTGGGTGACCTTGTCGCCGACCTCTGGGCCCCAACACCCCAGCAGGAGCCCAAAACTCATGTCAGCCAGTTAGGATCCGTGACTGTGGGTGAGGTCTCCCAACTCCTTGAATCTCAGTTTCCTCAGCTTGGGGGATGTTTACTAGATATTTGTTCGAGAATGAATGAGTCCAAGCTAACAACACTCTCCATGTTTGAAGGCACAAACGCATGAAAAGCAGCTCCCCGTGAACCACAGCTTTGTGCCTGCACAGGCACGGGAAGCAGAGTCTGGCATCTGGGTGCTTCCTGTAGGGGTTGGCGGAGCTCCATGCCAAGTTCACCTCATCCCCAGAGCTCACAATTTCTAGATTTTCCCAGTGAAAAATCAAAGGGATGGAAACTCTTAATACTGCACAGCACGCAGCCTCCTTTAGAAAGTGGCAAACTCAGCTGGGCCTGGGGCTCACGCCTGTCATCCCAGCACTTTGGGAACCCAAGGCGGGAGGATCGCTTGAGCCCAGGAGTTCAAGACCAGCCTGAGCAACACAGTGAGACCCCTGTCTCTAAAAAAAATTTTTCAACTAAAAAAAGTTAAAAAATAAAAAGAGAAGAAAGTAGCCGGGCACAGTGGCTCATGCCTGTAATCCCCACACTTTGGGAGGCCTAGGCGGGAAGATTGCTTGAGCCCAGGAGTTTGAGACCAGCCTGAGCAACACAGTGAGACACCCGTCTCTGCAAAACATTTAAAAGCTAAAAAAATTAAAAGTGGGCCGGGCGCGGTGGCTCACTCCTCTAATCCCAGCACTTTGGGAGGCCGAGGCGGGAACATCACCTGAGGTCAGGAGATCAAGACCATCCTGGCTAACATGGTGAAACCCCGTCTCTACTAAAAATACAAAAAATTAGCCGGGCGTGGTGGTGGGCGCCTGTAGTCCCAGCTACTCGGGAGGCTGAGGCGGGAGAATGGCGTGAACCCGGGAGGCAGAGCTTGCAGTGAGCCGAGATCGCGCCACCGCACTCCAGCCTGGGCAACAGAGCGAGACTCTGTCTCAAAAAAAAAAAAGAGAAGAAAGTGGCAAGCTCTCTTCACCCATCTTCTCTACAAAATTCAGCTCTGCCCAGCTCCTGCCCTGCCCTCAGCCTGTCCGGAGGGCCCTTCCGACCTGGGCGTGGGCTCCCTTTGCTTCCTCCAAAGCCCGTGATCTTGATTCACTTCTCCCTCTCCCTCCCGCAAAGAACACCCACGCCCTCCTGGACGTCCGGCTGGACAGTGTCTGCGCCCTGCACAGGATGGACATCTTCCCCATCGTCATCCACGTCTCTGTCAACGAGAAGATAGCAAAGAAGCTCAAGTAGGTGCACGCTGGGGGCTGGGCAGGGGCTTTGAAGTGGCTCCTGGGAGCTGGGCAGGGGCTTCGAAGCGGCTCCTGGGCTCCCCCAAAGCCCACGGCAGGTGCCTTTGGAGTGTGCTCTGCAGTTTTCAGGAACCTGAGGCGCTGACAGTGCGGTTTCTGCACAACTTCAGGACAAGGGCCCTGCTGATTGCTCATGAAATTCCCGATTTTGGCCGGGCGTGGTGACTCACACCTGTAATCCCAGTACTTTGGGAGGCCAAGGTGGGTGGATGAGGTCAGCAGTTCGAGACCAGCCTGGCCAACATGGAGAAACCCTGTCTCTATTAAAAATACAAAAACTAGCCAGGTGTGGCAGTGGGTGCCTGTAATCCCAGCTACTCAGGGGACTGAGCCAGGAGAATCACTTAAACCCAGGAGGTGGAGGTTGTGGTGAGCCAAGATTGTGCCACTGTACTCAAGTCTGGGTGACAGAGCGAGACTTTGTCTCAAAAAAAAAAAAAAAAACTGTTCTGATTTCATGCTTTCAAATCTGGCCTCTCCGGGATCTTGATACCAGGATGAGAGTGCCTTTTACAGTGGGCAAAAATACCCTAGTCACTGGAAAATGACATTTTATAATTGAAATTTAAAGTTGTAAGTTAACAAATTGGCACTCCCTCCCCCAGGAGCAGCCCAGAGGACCATTGCGGGGCCAGACCCCCACCCAGCCTCAGCTCCGCTGACACTCCATACTCACTGGGGCTCGGCTGAGGCCAGACCCCCACCCGGCCTCAGCTCCACTGACGCTCCACACTTACTGGTGCTTGGCTAGCACAATCTAATCCTTGTTGGCTAAGGACCAAAAAAAAAAAAAAAAAAAGTAAAAAAAATTACTTGGTTTTCTGGGGACAGACTGAGATGTCCTGCTAGTGTGCCCTTTCTACTCCAGGAGCCAAGGCTGTGTTCTAGACAACCTGCCGCCCACCACTGGGGCCTGGGGCCTATTTTCTTTACAAGGTCCCCTCAAAGCGAGGCCACCTGTGTTCAGGGGTGTTTGGGTGCATATCATCACTACCCTAGCCGGGGCTCCTGGGACCTTGTTCTCCCCTGAGCCCGCACCCCCCAACTCTGGCCTGTGCAGGAAGGGCCTACAGCGGTTGGGCACCTCAGAGGAGCAGCTCCTGGAGGCTGCCAGGCAGGAGGAGGGAGACCTGGACCGGGTGCCCTGTCTATACAGCAGCCTGGCTCCTGATGGCTGGAGCGATCTGGACGGCCTGCTCAGCTGTGTCCGGCAGGCCATCGCCGACGAGCAGAAGAAGGTGGTGTGGACGGAACAGAGCCCCCGGTGATGCACCGTGCCCCTTCCCAGGACTGTGGGGGCCTCTGTGTGCCTGTTAATGCAGTCCTGTTCCTCAGCCCAGGCCCTCTTGGCACAGCTGTGGGCTCCTTGGCACATGAGTCTGGCTCTCCCCACTGGCTGGGATCTAACCTTGAACCCTCACCACGTGCAGGTCGCACACGGTGAAGCCACTTGTAACTGCACACTTTTCTGTGGAAACATCTTCACCCTTCACCAGGCTTGGCATGGTCTGAACTGGAAACCCTGAGAATGTTTCTGCAGCGGGACAGGAGGGACGTCTTCCATGCCTTCCCTAGAACTGGAGGCCCCGGACCTCTCTGGAAAACTGCCTGTCTGCAGGCCCGATTCAAATCTATGGGGGCTGCACTTCCCTTTTACATTTTGATGTGTCAAAGGCTCACTCCAAAAGCACAAAGGCAGTGGGTGGGGAGCCCGGGTGGCCCCCAAGGTCGCTGCCACCCTTGCCCGGGGCAGAGGCACAAGCCCACATATGCTGCGACCCCAGCCACCTTCTCTCAGCTTCTGAGGCTGCAACGCCTCAGGAACTCCAGTTTACAGAGACCAGTGTGTTTACTTGTAAATAAAGCCTCTGGGTGGTGGAGACGGTACTTTCAGTGGGTCTGTGCCCCGTGGCCTCCGTGCCCGTTCGGTGGGGGTGTCCCGGAGAAGCCTGGCACCAGTACCCCTGTACAAGGCCCAGTAGACTCTGCCTTTCCTTGACCCGGCTTTGCACCCCAGCCCGTCTTGGGCCAAACATCTTTACTCCACCTTCAGGGCTCGGGGAGGACCCAGGTCCCCCAGCACCTGCCCTTGCCCCTGCCTCCTGGGGCTGTTGCAGACTGAATGTCATTTTGACAGCAGTGTCCAAGAATCAGGAAGCTGTTCTAGAATTCAGGTTGGTATCATCATAAACGAGTTCAGAAAAAGAACTTCTGTATATTTTACTAAAATAAAAAGCTTTTACAATAGCTGGCCTGTGGCTTCCTCCAGCCCACCCCAGTATGGAGTGATGGGGAGGGAAGGGCAAAGGGAGCCCACATACTCAAGGAAGCGCCCTCTCCTTCGAGGGGTGTCCAGGCCAGGCTTCTGCTCCCGAGGTGGGTGGAGGCAGGGCAGGAATGGCGCATTCTCCCAGCAACGCCGACGTCACCGAAGAATTAACCCAAGCCAGAGGACAGGCATCGCCATGCCTTCATCTTTGGACACTCACAAAAAAGATAAGCCTCTGCCCAGAAACACCACGGGTTCAAGCTCATTACTCAGGGAGCCTGCCGCCAATCAGCTGAAACCCGCCTGGGGAACAGGGACTTGACGGTGGGGCAAAACAGAAGCAGCAGAAACCTGCCCAAAGGTCGCGCAAAGGCTTCCTCTAGGCCAGACGCTGGTAAGAGCCAGGCGCCGTGCTCCCAGGTGAGCGTGGCTGGGACCTGCGTACTGCCCACGCGGCACCGAAGCCCCTGCCTGCTCTCTGTGAAGGGCTCAGAAGTATCTGTGGCTGCTGAAGCCTGAAGAGGGCCTCAGGCCTCCCATTTGCAGGTCCCCAAACCAAGCCAGAAAACAGGACTCCCTTGTCATGGGCTGGGGGTGCTGCCCTGTCCGCAGACCACATATATGTCTAGAATTCCCGTGCCGGGACATGGTTCAGACACAAGGACAGCTGTGTCCCCTGCCATGACGGCAGTGCCCCTGGTGGAGGAGGGGCTGGGCACATGCTCTGGTCCCATGCTCTGGTCCCCTGCTCTGGTCCCCCTCCAGGCAATGGCAGGAGTGACCCCACAGGAAGGAAGAACCCTCCTTGGACAGGAGTGCGGACGGAAGGGCTGTTGTCACTACTCCCCAGTCTGCCGGCCACACGGACATGTGTAGGATGTGTCTGGGACATGTCTGGGATGTTTGCAAAGGCCTCCTGGGATGGTCACAGCTCATTGTGGAGGGGCTGGCACTGGGGAGAGAGCTTCTCCTCCAGGACGCCGTCAGGGGCACACACCCAGGGGTCGTGGGTCTCCCACTGCCACTTGGCCAGCTGGGCCCGAAGCATCTCCAGAACCTGGGCAAAGCGCGGGTCGGTGGCCAGGTTCTGGGTCTCGTGGGGGTCCTGGCTCTGGTCGTAGAGCTCCCAGCGCACCCGGTAGTAGTAATGATGGAGGTCCTTGTACCAGCCCGTGGGCTGACCAGCTGTGGTGCGGTTCAGGAGGTCCTGGAAGGTGGGTGAGATGTAGAAGTCCTGGTCGATGGGAAAGGGCATCTTGAAGTTGAGGTTGTGCACGAGGCGGAAGTTCCGGTGCTGCACGGAGCGCATGGGGTAGGACATGGTGACTTCGTGGTGGCTCTGGCTGCCAAAGACGGTGGCCCAGAGGGGCTCGGCCTCCAGCGCCGGCAAGAGGGACCGGCCAGTGAGGTGGACGGTCTTCGAGCCAAAGATGGCGTAGCTGGGGTACGGGATGGAGAACCAATCCAAGATGGTGGGCGTGAGGTCTGGAAGGGATGCGGTATCTCAGAGCAGCAGAGCCCTCAGCACACAGGAGCTGCCCTCGGAAGGGCCGAACCTACGCCACTCTGGGCGGCTACCTTCTCCAATCCAATCAGCAGCGGGAGGTGCCTTGTCGAGCCGACACCTCTCACCGCCGCGTCATCTCTCTAGGCCATGGTGCCTTGAATGGTATAACAAGAGGCCCTGATTTGGTGACATTTAGGATCCTTCTAAAATCCTATGGACCAGAAAAGAAGTCTCCTTTTCGGTAGCTCGTCTACTCCAGCCCTGGGGTGGGTGTGGCCACAGTGCTGCTGGCTCATAATTTGGGGCCAGAGAGAGATGTGGGCCGCGAGCTCGGAGGGAAAGGGAACCTGAGTTTGCTGCTGTCCCAGGCCCATCCCACCTGGAGGCTCTGCCAGGCAGTGGGCAGGACACTCGAGCCTCTGCCCTGTGCCGAAGGGCTCACCCCGAGCCCCTCACAAAGTCTTCCTGCACCCATGTCTTTGTCTGCACGTCCATAACATGGGACTAGATGTCCTAGGTCTTTTTAGAAATGAGCAGGGTCATGAGGTGCTTTGGGTCCCCCAGGAAGGCAGGATGGGGTGCACAGATGCTCAGAGAGGGGTCCCCAGGCCCACAGTATCGGCATCACCTGGGAACTTGTCAGACATGCAAATTCTTGAGCCCACCAGGATCTACTGAATTGGACACCCTGGGGTTTGCAATTTGGATATTAACAAGCATCCCAGGTGATTCTGAAGCTCATCGGAGGTAGGCGGGGAAAAGGCAATGGTTTTGAAAGCAGCAGCATCCAAGCGAGAATCCTAGCTTAGTGCTTACCAGCTGTGCAATCCTGAGCAGCTTACTTCACCTCTCTGAGCCTCATTCTTTCCCTCTGTAGAGTGGGAGTGACAGTCCCTTCCTCACCCAGATGATATGAGAGCCACATTAGGTAACGGGTGTGGAGCAGCATCTGACAGGTCGTGGCACCGTCCCAGATCCACTCCCACCCCTTCCCTGACGGAGACAGACAGAGGCATACCTAGGAGGCTCACGTAGGCCTCGCTGACTTGGCCCCAGCGTTTTGGGTGCTCCGGGGATGACACCAGTAAGGGTTCAGCAGTGCCCGGCCAGTACAGGTTGGTCCTGCCGCTGGGGAAGGGGATCCCATTGTCGGACGTGAAGATCACCAGTGTGTCGTTCAGGACACCGGCGTCACGCAGCTCCTGGAGCACCAGTCCAACTCCTGTGGTGAGGGGCCGGGAAGCAGAGCTCAGCCGCAGACACGCAGGGAGGCAGCGGGTGTGTGCAGACCCACCCGCTGCTTCATCCGGCCGCTGGGCTCCAGCGCTTTCCGGATTTGAAAGCACCCTGTAGTTCTTCCCAATGGCCCTGGCTCTTGCCCAGCTCTTGCCCAGCTCCGTCCAGCTCCCATTCCCTGAGCAGGCCTCGAATGGGCCTCCAGGGACTCCAGCCATCCCTTGGCACTTCTGTGTCACCCTCAGGCAGCTGCTCCCTGGTGCCTGCCACCTTCTGAGTTCTTCAGAATCTCGTGTCTGTCCCATGGAGCAAATAGGGCAGGGGCCAGAAGACAAGGCTTCCTCTATACCCACTCCTTCCCAGCTCACTAAGAATTCACAGCACCAACAGGGAAATGGCAAAGGTCCCGACCTCCTGTCATGGGTTAAATGGTGACCCCTGACCCCAAAAGACATGTGTGCTGGAATCTGTGAAGGGGGCCTTGTTTGGAAAGGGGAACTTCGCAAATAAAGATCCTGGGACAAAATCATCCTGAAGTGCTCAGGTAGGCCCTAAACCCGACGGGGTCCTTATAAGAAGCGGAAACAGGCCGGGCGCAGTGCCTCACGCCTGTAATCCCAGCACTTTGGGAGGCTGAGGCGGGCGGATCACGAGGTCAGCAGTTCAAGACCAGCCTGGCCAATATGGTGAAATCCCATGTCTACTAAAAATATAAAAATTAGTTGGGCGTGGTGGCGTGCGATTGCAGTCCTAGCTACTCTGGAGGCTGAGACAGAAGAATCGCTTGAACCTGGGAGGCGGTGGTTGTAGTGAGCTGAGATTACCCCACTGCACTCCCGCCTGGGTGACAGGGCGAGACTTGGTCTCAAAAAAAAAAAAAAAAGAAGAAGAAGTGGAGACACAGACAGAAGAGGAGACACAGGAAAAAAGGAAAAAAGGCCGTGTGAAGGCCTCAGTGGGGATGGGGGCGATGCTGCCTCCAGCCCAGGAATGCCCAGCACTGGCGCAGTCCCCAGAAGCTGGAAGAGGAAAGGCAGGGTCTCCCCTAAACCTTCAGGGGAGCGTGGCCCTGCTGACACCTTGATTTCAAACTTCTGGCCTCCTGAACTGTGAGAGTACAAATTTTGGTCACTGTAAGCCATCAACCGCAAAAAACTCACACACCTCAAGTTCTCCATCTGCATATGCTAAGGAACTCCAAACCCCCAAATCTGACCCAGGTCCTGTGGCTGGAAGTATCTGAAGTCTTCACGCAACCTCTGGGGCACCCAAAGGCCCCAGCCCAGGAGCAGGTCCACATCAGGGCAGCCCCGGGGGTGGGTCCTGATGCCACCCACAGGCCCCTCCTCTCATTGTGGGCTCTGCCAGCTGCAGCACAGGGCCTGCCACACTGGGACCCTCACCCACACTCTGCTGTGACCTGAGAGGGTGCTGGCCCAGGACGGGGGACCCAGGCCATGGCACCCCCTCCAGTGCCCGGTTCTGCAAGCCCACCTTGGTCCATGCGGCCGATGGTGGTGTACTGAGCGGCCAGGTCGGCTCGGGCTGCCGGGGTGTTGGGGACGAAGTAAGGCACCTGGGGCAGGCAGTGGGGAGCCAGGCTTAGAACAGACGGACTGGGGGAGCGGTGTCCAGCCTTCTCCCCGGGGCCTCCTGCAAATGGATTAGCCCAGAACAGCCTCACTCTGGACCACCCCGTCTGTCTACGCTTCTCTCTGTGGCCCTGAGGATGGGAACCTGAATCCGATTTGGTCAGAGCGTCTTTCTTCATCATCTAGGGCCAGGGCTGCAAGCTCGCAGGAGGCCAGGGTCCCGGACCCATGGCTGACGGGAGTCCTGAAACGTGGGAGGGGCCGTCCTACCAGCACGTCCAGTGGGTCGTAGGCCTGGGGGGTCCAGTCTGGGATACGGCCCATGCCGCTCTTTCCGTTGCCAAACTTCTCACAGAAGGTTCCGTACTGGGGCTGGGAGTGCCCACAGCGGTGGGGGTCGTGGAAGGCAACATAGAGGAAGAAAGACCTGCACGGGAGGAGGCTCATTGCCAAGGCTGCGGGGCCATTGCCGCCTGGCACAGGAAGCCCCTCGGCTCTGCCTCCTCCTCTGCATCTGGAAGTCAACCTGTGACCCTCACTGCCTCAGTTTCCCCACGTCCCTTCTCCCTCTGACCAGGCTAACTTGAGTACCTGGAACCTTCTCCCCTGCCCCATTCTAGCCATGTGGGGGCCCATGCATCCCGCCTGAAGACTCCGGGCTGTGCTCTGGGACCGGCCGCCAGGGGGAAGGGGCAGGGGCCCCGACTCGTACCGGTCGTCCTGAGTCTGCAGGAATTTCCGGACGAGCAGCTTAATTCTAGTGATGTTCCGCCCCACCTGGAGGACGGAGCCATTCTCCTCCGTGTACGCAAAGTCAAATGGGTACACGGTCTCTGGCCCCACGTGCTTCTTCCCAATGATGCCTGGGCGGGAAGAGAGGCCTGTCCAGAGTCCCTTCAGCCTCCCAACCCCTTCTGCTCCCTTCTCTGCCCCTCTCGGCCCTAAGCGCACTGTGGGTTCTTGTGGACACACAGCCCAGCCAGGAGACCCAGGCCCAGATCCTTTGGAACAAGAGCTAAGGGCAGGCCACAGGGGCTGAGGGTGCCTTGGGACAAGGTGCCGAACCTCCTGGGCTCTGGCCTGGCCTCTGTGCCTTACCCCACGCCGTGTCCTCGGCACGGGTTCCTCACCTGTGCGCACACCAGCTTGGCTGAGCAGCAGCGGCAGGCTCCGCACCTTGTCGAAGGAGTTGAAGTGGTGCACGTCCTGGTGCAGCCCGTACATCCCATTCTGATGCTGCCAGCAAAGGCGCATGAGGTCCAGGGCCCCCAGGCAGCCAGGGCCCGCCTGCCGCACCTGTTCTCCCACAGCCCTCCCATCCCCAGGGGCCTTCTTGGGGCCCTGACTTAGACTTTGAGTGGCCAGCACCCAGAGAGACTGGCTGTACCTCCCACTCCCTGCGCAATAGGGCCATGGGTCCCTCCCGTGAAAGGAGGAATTCGCAAGAAAGAAGGAGACCTGGAGGGCGTGCACCGGCACGAGGGTGGCCTTGATGTTCCTTTTGCGTATCCGTACTTTTGAACTCTTCTGTTATGATCACACGTTACAGAGTGAAAAAGACAGGGCCAGGCCTTGTTTTATTACCTAGTTATTTTATATTGTAAAAGATATCGTACATTTTAAAAACTCAGACTGCCGGCCAGGCGCGGTGGCTCACGCCTGTAATCCCGGCACTTTGGGAGGCCAAGGCGGGTGGATCATGAGGTCAGGAGACTGAGACCAGCCTGGCCAACATGGTGAAACCTCGTCTCTACTAAAAATACAAAAATTAGCTGGGCGTAGTGGCGGGTGCCTGTAGTCCCAGCTACTCGGGAGGCTGAGTTAGGAGAATGGCTTGAACCTGAGAGGTGGAGGTTGCAGTGAACTGAGATGGCACCACTGCACTCCAGCCTGGGCAACAGAGTGAGACTAAAAGAATAAGTGTCCTTAAACACCCATGTTCATAATAGCTTTATTCACAACAGCCAAAGGGTAGCAGCAACCCAAGTGCCCACTGACGGATGAATATGGAGAAGCAAAATGCGGGGCCCATCCATCCACTGGAATATGACTCAGCCCTGAAGAGGAGGGAAGTTCTGACTCGCGCTAGAGCATATGGTTAAACCTGAGGACATTGTGCTGAGTGAAGTATGGACACAAAAGCGGGGCCAGGCGCGGTGGCTCATGCCTGTAATCCCAGCACTTTGGGAGGTCGAGGCGGGCAGATCACTTGAGGCCAGGAGTTTGAAACCAGCCTGACCAACATGATGAAACTCCATCTCTACTAAAAATACAAAAATTAGGTGTGGTGGCGCACACCTGTAATCCCAGCTACTCGGGAGGCTGAGGCAGGAGAATCGCTGGAACCTGGGAGGCAGAGGTTGCAGTGAGCCGAGATTGCACCACTGCACTCCAGCCTGGGTGACAGAGTGAGACTCCAACTCAAAAAAACAAAGGACTAGTCCTGTGCAATTCCACTCTTATGTGGCCCCTGGAGCAGTCAGATTCATAGAGACAGGGGATGGGGAGGGAGAATGTGGAGCTGGTGTTTCATGGGACAGAGCTTCTGTTTGGGAAGATGGAAAAGTTCTGGAGCTGGATGGTGGTGATGGCTGCGCAACACTGTGAATGCACTTAAGGCCCCGGAACTGTGCGCTGAAAAATGGCTAAGATGGGAACGTTGATGTTTGTGCATTTTACCACAGTAAAATAGCAGCGTGTGTGCCCTAACTGCGGCCGCTCCCTGCACCACAGCGTTCCTGGGACAGTGTGGCGATGGCGGTTCACGCTGAGTGAGCTCACCAGGCCTCGCACTAAGTGTTTACATATGAAGCATTAGCCCCGCCAATCCCCATAACTAGAGTGGCATCTCATTATACCCACCGTCTTACAGATGAGGAAACTGAGGCACAGGGAGGTAGGTTACTTGCTCAAGGCCACACACAGCAGTGGAGCCAGGGCTGGCGGGTAAGTCGGAGCCCCTAGTCTGCACTCACGGCCAAAGGCTATGCCTCCTCCTGAAGGTGGGAGGGAAAGTGGGCAACACCCCCCGGGAGCCCGGGGATGGGAGACGTGGCAGAGGCCTGGGCCCCGGACGCGGCCTGCCTACTCCCTGCCCATCCCCCCCTCCCGCCCCTTGCACCTCACCTGGGGCAGGCCAGTGAGGAGGCTGGCGCGGCTGGGAGAGCAGCTGCTGACCGAGGTGAAGGCGTTGCGGAAGAGGAGGCTGCGGCGGGCCAAGGCATCCAGGTGCGGGGTGGCGATGGCGCTGTTGTTGTACGCGCCACTCTCAAAGCCTCCGTCATCCGCTGTGTAAGGTGGGAGACAGCACACGGTCGGCTGCGGTCACGAGAAACAGCACTGGGAGTGAGGGAGGCTGGGACTGTGATGCCAGGAGGCGAGATACCAAGGTGGGCATGGTACTGGCTCAGTGTGAACACTCAGTGTGAAATGCTATCGTGACAGTGCACTTCATTACCTAGGAGGTATGACACCCGAGTGGGTACATCAGGCAAGCATGGTATCAGAGGGCATGTTATCAGGTCTGATACTTGGTGGGTATGTTAGCAGATGAGCATGGTATGGAGGCTGGACTGATAGATGGTAGGTATAAGCAGGTAGGCATGGTACCCAGGCAGGCCTGATACCAGTGGGTATGTTAGCAGGTAGACTGGTATCCAGCAGGGATGATGCCTGGTTGGTATGTTAGCAGGCAGGCATGGTATCCAAGTGGACATGATAAGCAGGCATCATACCACAATAAGCTTGATGATACCCTAAGCAGGCATGATACCCAGTGGGTATGTTGGCAGGTGGGCACGGTACACAGGCTGGACTGATAGCTGGTGGGTATAAGCAGATGGGCATAGTACCCAGGCAGGCCTGGTACCTGCGTAGGTATGTTAGTAGGCAGGCATGGTACCCGAGTGGGCAAGATACTCATGCAGGCATGATATCCCAACAAGCTTGATGATACCCCAGCAGGCATGATATCCCAACAAGCTTGATGATACCCCAGCAGGCATGATATCCCAACAAGCTTGATGATACCCCAGCAGGCATGCTACCTAGGGGGGCATGTTAGCCGGCTAGGCATTTAGGCAGACAGCGGCTGAATGCATGGCCACAGAACTGCTGGGCAATTCTGGGCTCAGTGGAAACTGCGTGGGGCAGAGGGCAGAAGAGCCTCGCCCGGGGCGCATCTAAAGATCTATGTGTGTGCGTCCCACCACTGCTTCTCACTGATGCCATCTCAAAGGCCTAGTGACCTTGCAGGTTGTCTATTTCAACCCTTTCATCCTACACAAAGCAGCTGAGGCCCAGAAAGGTGAGGTGCAGTACCCAAGGCCACACACTGGGCAGCGGGAAACAGGGACAGGCCGCTGAACTCCTACAACCACACCAAGCTTCTTCCCCCTGCTGTGGAGTAGAGGACACTGGGGGCACCACAGGAGAGGCTGGTGGGAACCCCCAGGACCAACACTTTCCCCAGTTCCCTCAGAGGCAATGTGGTCCATGGATGGACAGAGGAGGCTGGACACCTTCCAGTTGGGCTCCCATCCTCCACCCCACAGTACCCATGGGGTATGAGCACATGGCAGCCAGGTAAACCTGGAGGGAGAGTGGGATGGGCTCTGCTCCGTACCCGCAGGCCAGGAAGAAAGCTGCCCTTCTCCAAACCCAGAGTGTCTCGGCACTTGGCTGTGGGCCTGCTATGGTCTGAACTGTGTCCTCCCAGAATTCATATGCTGAAGCCCTAATGCCAACATCACTGTATCTGGAGACAGGGTCCTTAATTAAGGATAAATGAATCATAAGGATGAGACCCTGATCTGACAGGACTGTGGACTTACAGGAAAAGAAAGAGAGGGCCGGGTGCAGTGTTTCATGCCTATAAGCCCAGCACCTGGGAGGTCAAGGCAGGAAGATCGCTTGAGCCCAGGAGTTCGAGACCAGCCTGGGCAACACAGTGAGACCTTGTCTCTACAAAAAATACAAAAATTAGCCGGGCATGGTGATGTGCACCTGAGGTCCCAGCCACTTGGGAGGCTGAGGCAGGAGGATCACTTGAGCCTGGGAGGTTGAGGCTGCAGTGAGCTGTGATTGTGCTACTGCGCTCCAGCCTGGGTGACAGAGTGAGACCATGTCTCACAAAAAAAAAAAAAGAAAAGAAAGAAAGGAAAAAGGAAAAGGAAGTGAGACCACCCCCATCCGCTTTGTCATGTGAGGAAACAGTGAGAGGGTGACCACCTGTAAGCCGAAAGTGGACCGTCACTGGAACCTAACCAAGCTGGCACCCTGACCTTGGATTTTCAGCCCACAGAATTGTGAGAAATACATTTCTGTTTAGGCCGATCCATGGCAGTCCGTGCTAAGAAAGCCCCTAGCCCAGGGGCCGCATAGCCTGGGCTCTGAAAGCCTCCTGTAGGAATCCTGATCCGCAGATGAGGGTCCATGCAGATTCTCTGCTGTGTCTCTGGGAGGCGAGGAGTTGGCAGGAGAGCTGTTCATGTTACAGTGAGCCGAACCCCCACCCAGAAACCACAGAATTAATCAGAAAGAGGGCAACTGGCAGGGCGCCAGACCTCAGAAGGGGAAAGAATCGCAGGCCTTGGGTTTGGCCTTGTCACTTGTCATGAGCCAGAGCCTTGATTACCCAAACCGGAAGTCTTGTGAGCAGCACGGTGCTTGCTCTGGAGGAACCTGGGGTTTCTGAGAGGGACTGGGGTTGGGGGAGACGGTGGTGGGTGGGTGGTGGAGGGCTGTGCCCTTGGGACAAGGGAAAAGACAGCTGAGCCACAGGCTCTGGGGTCGGAAATGATTACAGCGGGGCGGAGATGAGAGCCAGGAGGGCACCCTGTCTGCAGTCTCTGGGGACTGCAGCACCAGCCCCTCCTCTGGGATCCCCTCCCGAGAGGGATCTGAGATCCGTGGACCCCTGAGCCCTGGCTGGGCAGGCTCAGAGGAGGGTTGGACAGGCGGCAGGAGGTAAGCGTAGGGGTGCTGGATGCTGGGGCTCACTCCTCCAGCCCTTGCTGCCCTCTCTGGGGAGACACCCATGAAGAGTCTGGGGGCGGCACAGAGAGGAGGACGAGGGGGAATGGCAGTGGGGGATACAAGGGCAGGGCACACTAGGGTCAGCACTGACCACGGGCGGGGAGGAGGCCGGTGGCCACTTCCCCGGGCCACAGCAGGTGGGCGTGGTGGCGCGGCGCCGGCACTCACCGAGGAGCAGCAGTGCGTTCCGGGGGCGCGCCCGGCAGAGCCCCAGGACTAGCAGCAGCGCGCAGCAGGCGGGCCCGGGGCGGCGCATGGCGACGGCGGCTCGGGCTCGGGCTCGGGATCCGGCTCCGGCTCTGGTCTCCCGCTCGGCCCCGCCCCCGCCCCGCCCCCGGTCACGTGCGCGCCAGACCCCGCCCCGGCCTGTCCCCGGCGATTCCTGCGGACCCAGCTGCGGCGACGCCGGGAGACCCCAAGCCGCAACGCCGAGTGGGTGAGTCCGTGGCCCGCGAGGGCGGCGAGCGGGGACCAGGGGCAGGGGGTGCGGACAGTGGCCGGGGTCGCCGGGGGCAGCCGACGCGGGGGCCAGCGCGGAGTCTGAAAGTGCGGGGGCCTCTCGTGGGGACCACTCCCCCGCCGCGTCCCTACCCGGGTCCCCGCGGCGCTCGGCCTTGCTCGGGGCCAGGGGACCGCGGACGGTCAGGTGGCGCAGGGTCTCCTTCGGAGACCCCAGGATCCGGAGCCAGCGGCCTTGTGGGCGGGTCCGGGGGCCGGGGAGTGGATTTTGCCCGGAGCGGAGCGGCCGGGGGCATTGGGGGGTGGGGGTGGCGGCTCTGCGCGCGGGCGCCGGGGCCCTGGAAGATGCTGTGCTCCTGAATTGACCGGGCGCCTCTGATGTCCTCCCAGAGGCAACTAGAACTCCAGGGCTGTGAAAGCCACAGGTGGGGACCGAGCGAGGCGTGGCCTCAGGAGCGGAGGACCCCCCCACTCTCCCAAGAGCGCCGCAGTCCACCGTAGCGGGTGGAGCCCGCCTTGGTGCGCAGTTGGAAAACGTCGGAGTCCCTCCGGATCTCCCGGCTGCCACCCGCACCCCCCGCCAGCCTAGGGTGCGCCCGCGGGCCGTGCTTCTCTCTGCGCTGCTCGCCGTTAAATTCCCTGGGGAGAGGGAAAAAAAAGCAAAGGAAGTCGGTTCTCCAGGGGCCAGAAGTGTTGAGCCTAATTAGTCTTCAGACTTCTCAATAAGAAATCGCTTATCAGTTTCTTATCTGGGAGAGTTGAGGGTGGAGGGACAGAAGGCACCCAGGATTTGCACGGGGGGGATTCAGGGTGAGAGGGTGATGATGGACGGGGTGGGCCCTCCAGTCTTGGCCCAGTCCCCGTCTTGCGCACGTTGTTGGCTTCATCTCAGAGCAGTCTGGTTCAGCCCCCCCGGGGAGGGGAGACCCATGGTGACCTCTCCTGACACCTGCCGACCCTGACCAGTGTTGCCGGGTTCTTCAAAGGCCACGCTCTGACTGCTGGTCTATGTCACCTGCACCCCTTAACCCCACGGTAGAGATGCCTTCTTCGGTGACGGCGCTGGGTCAGGCCAGGTCCTCTGGCCCCGGGATGGCCCCGAGCACCTGCTGCTGTTCCTGCTGCTGCTCCCCTGCGGCCGTGCAGAGGAGGCTGCCTATCCTGGCGTGGCTGCCCAGCTACTCCCTGCAGTGGCTGAAGATGGATTTCGTCGCCGGCCTCTCCGTTGGCCTCACTGCCATTCCCCAGTCGCTGGCCTATGCTGAAGTGGCTGGACTCCCGCCCCAGGTGAGGTGTCTGACCCTGCTGCCAGCCATATCTCAGAAGCAGTGCAGAATACACAGTATCAATCCCAGGCACCATCAGCGATTCCAGGTTTCCAGCCCCTGGGCCCCAAGGAACCTTTGGTTTACAGTGTGTGACGCATGACTGACTGACTCTGGGCCGACCCAGGCTCCTATGCCTGTTTGGCACACACAGACACTGAGCTGGTTATGGAGGGGCCAAGCGAGATGACTCACAGAGGCCTCAGGAGTTCAAGACCAGCCTGACCAAAATGGTGAAACCCCGTCTCCACTAAAAATACAAAAATTAGCCTGGGTGTGGTGGCTCTCGCCTGTAATCCCAGCACTTTGGGAGGCCGAGGCAGGCGGATCACAAGGTCAGGAGATCGAGACCACCCTGGCTAACACGGTGAAACCCCTTCTCTACTAAAAATACCAAAAATTAGCCGGGTGTGGTGGCGGGCGCCTGTTGTCCCAGCTACCTGGGAGGCTGAGGCAGGAGAATGGCGTGAACCCAGGAGGCGGAGCTTGCAGTGAGCCGACATTGTGCCACTGCACTCCAGCCTGGGCGACAGAGTGAGACTCCCTCTCAAAAAAAAAAAAGAATGCTTCCTCAGACTTGGACACAGCACGTGGGCCTTCACCGACCCCTCTGCCTGGCTGTCTGCACCCTGAGGCCCTGGTTGGGTGCTGCTAAAAAAGTGGCCTCCTGGTCACTGCAGGTCCACCCACAGGGTAGGGAGGTGCACCTCTAACCTGGGCCTGGACACAGCTGACACCCACACATCCCGAGCTTGGACACGCACACTAGGGAGCTGGTGGATGGGCCTCGGCCTCCTGAGTGCTCACCGCCGTCTCTCCCCACAGTATGGTCTCTACACTGCCTTCATGGGCTGCTTCGTGTATTTCTTCCTGGGCACCTCCCGGGATGTGACTCTGGGCCCCACCGCCATTATGTCCCTCCTGGTCTCCTTCTACACCTTCCACGAGCCCGCCTACGCTGTGCTGCTGGCCTTCCTGTCCGGCTGCATCCAGCTGGCCATGGGGGTCCTGCGTTTGGGTGAGGTTCTACCTTCTTGCCAAGGGGATGCCCTTGACCTCAGCATTTGCTTGTTTGCATTTCAAGGTCTATCCCTGTGTGTGTTGTGTGTGTGTGTGTGTGTGTGTTGTGGGGGTGTGTGTGTCGTGTGTGTGTGTTGTGTGTGTGTGTTAGGGGGTGTGTGTGTGTGTGTGTGTGTGTGTGTGTGTGTAGGTGGGTGGGTGGTGGAGGGGGTGGGGCGCTTGGCTCTTAGTCTACTCTTTTCTGCTTAGAGGCCAGGACACTTGGAGAAGTGCCTGTGGCCTCAGACAGCAGTCTCCCTTTTCTGCTCTCCAAAAACGGCCAAACAGGGTGTGTTACCCCAGTCCTTAGCTGCAGTATCTGCTTCCCAATCCCACCCATACCACCTTCCCCAGCTCACATCTCCCCTCATCCTCTGGGACTGGGTGGAGCTGGGACCAGCTCGGTGTCCCCTCTTGGCCGGCCAGGGTTCCTGCTGGACTTCATTTCCTGCCCCGTCATTAAAGGCTTCACCTCTGCTGCTGCCGTCACCATCGGCTTTGGACAGATCAAGGTAGGCACGGCACCCACCCAGGGCACTGCTCTTTGGCCGCCGCTCGTTGGCACAGGGATGGCGGGAGCAGGACCGAGGCCAGTCCTGATCCCTGTGGCCAGTGGACGTCTTGCTGTTTCAGATTGTCTTCCATGGGTCAAGAAGCACGCGGTGCTCTCATGGGTCCCCTGTTAATAAAATGACCCTCCTGGGAGGGATGTCACATGATGGTTGGATTTTACAGCGGGTAACTTGGGGGCTGGTAATTCCATCCCCCTGCTCTTGCCAGGGTTTCCGTGCCAGTGTGCTTGGCTGGCTCTGTGACGTAGCTCTGTTCTCCCTGCACTGGGCACACCCAGCAGGCCCCACTGGTCACGAGCATGCTGCTAGAATTTCTACAAGCAAATTATTTCCCCATGCCAATTTAGCTAGATGGTTTTGTTTTGTGCTTTTTTTTTCTGGTTTCTATTTAATATTTTTTAAATACCATGCATTTTATATTTCCTTTTAAAACATTTATAAGAAGTACTAAAATCAGTCGTCAGCTGAGGGTGTAATTTATTCTCTTTTTGCTGGGTTGTAAGTTCCTCGAGGGCAGGAACTGTCCTTCTCCCAGCCATGGCTGCCCAGCACTGGACTGGTGCAGTAGGGGCGTGCTTAGTTGGGTGTGTGTGGAGTGAAGTGAGCCCAGTTCCACAGATGGGACCATGCGGCCCTCATGGCAGACTAGGGTCACATGCTGCCTCCTGACCCTGTGTCACTGCAGGTCATCTTCCCCAAGCCAGGCTCTGTTCCAGGCTGGCCTGAGACAGTCTTCCCTGATGGAGGTACCATGGGAAGACCAAGGACAGGAGAGTGTGTATGAGAGAGAGTGTGTGTGAGAGTGTGTGTGTGTGAGAGTGTGAGTGTGTGTGAGTGTGAGTGTGTGTGAGTGTGAGTGTGTGAGAGTGTGTGTGAGAATGTGAGAGTGTGTGAGTGTGTGTGAGTGTGAGAGAGAGTGTGTGTGTGACTAAAGTAGACACTTTTTGCACTCTTGTTACATGCGAGGCACTAGGCAGGACACTCTCCATGTGTAATTCTCCACACAGCCCGGGAGGTAGATGTATCATTATTTCCATTTGAGAAAGGAGAGACCACCTTAGGTGTGGGTGAGAGTGGTTTGTACATTATCTACACACATCTCTCAGGGTTAGCTTGGCAAATGCTATTTCAGGGCATGGTTGGTTCTTTATTCTGGAAACATCATTTTAGTTATCAAGAAGGTTCTTTTATAGGATCCCAGTGAGAGTGGGGAGTGCCTCGTTCATGCCTTCATACTTGGCAACCCTAGCCCCACCCAGGGACTCTGCAGCCATCTGGAGGGAGGGCGTCCTCCTGACAGGCCCAGGACAGAAGACCCTACCCCAACAGTCCCAGAGTCCGCCCCACAGGATGTCCTAACCCCACCCACCCTGTGCGTAGCAGTTTTAGGGCAGGGTCCTTGAGCCTGTGGCCCTGGGAGCCAGGGCCTCAACTTTCCTCTCTGACTCCTGTTGGGTCTCAGTCGACGTAAAGAACTAAAGCGCAAGCTGTGCCTGCACTGTGGATCCCAGCTACGTGGGAGGCTGAGGTGGGAGGATCACTGGAGCCCAGGAGTTCGAATCCAGCCTGGGCCACAGAGCAAGCAAGACCCCCTCCCAAAGAAAAAAAAACTAAACTAAAACACAGGATAGAGTGCCTTCTCCTGCCCAGGACCTCAGAGCTGGTATCGTGGTGGGAGGCTCCTACTTTGCCGAGGACTCCCCAACCTGGTTTCTTGAAGCCCCTCGGAGCCCTCCACATCTGCACACCTCGATGAGATTTTTCCTCCCGCAGCAGCAGGGCTGGGGGGTGGCGGGACACCTAGTGAGGGACGCGTTATCAAGCCAATGGCAGCAAGGGTCTACATTGCAGGGGGCCAGGCCACTGAGTGGCCTGGAGCCAATGGGGGTGGGGCCAGGCAGCCCATGGCCCCTGGCCATCAAGCTGTAGAACCTGTCTGCCTGCTGTGAGGTCACCTACATTGTTTTTTATGAGAAAAGTAATTTAGAGAAACGTATCACTGACCCAGTAATTGTGAAGTACTGTCTCCTCCAAGGGTAGCTTTGATCTCCTGCCCTAGGGGCCGTTGGGAGTGGGCAGATGGACCCCTGAGCCCCTAAGATGGGCCCCAGGAATGAGGGTTGGGGGCAGGGCAGGGGGACACTGTCTCAGCCCTAGGGGAGGTGGGCGGGGAGCTGGGGACAGATGGCCTTGGTTTGGGAGCACAGCCTCTGATCAGCATCTCTGTGTTTGGACAGAACCTGCTGGGACTACAGAACATCCCCAGGCAGTTCTTCCTGCAGGTGTACCACACCTTCCTCAGGATCGCAGAGACCAGGTACCCCGGGCTTTGTTCCTCCCTCCTATAAGGAAGCTCCTCCTTCCACACCTCCTCTCCCAGCCCCCACCTCAATTTCCACCCCTGGTGACTGCTCAAACGGGTCCCCAGAGCAGCCCCATCAGCAGCACCTGCTAGCTGGCAAGAAATGAGACTCTCAGCCCTTTGCAGACTTGCCCTATCAGAGCCAGCGTTTTAACAGGAGGCCCGTGGTCTGCGCGAAGGGGAGAGTTGGAGAAGCTCTGCTCTGGGGAGCCAGAGCAGGACAATGTTCCTCTCTCCACAGAGCTTTCTTAGGGGACAGGAATGGGGAGAGATTGTGTAAAGAAAAAGAAGGCAGTGTGTCTCTCCCAGGTTGTGATTTGTTAAGGAAGAGAACACAGGGCGTGGGGGAGCTAACGCAGACAGAATGCAGATGGTGCAGGGACGGCAGGTGGAGCTGTGATGAGAGATGAGGAGACCCAAGCATTTTCCTCAGGTGGTTTAAAAAGCCTCCGATGGCCGGGCACTGTGGCTCACACCTGTAATCCCAGCACTTTGGGAAGCCCAGGCGGGCAGATCAGCTTAGGTCAGGAGTTCAAGACCAGCCTGGTCAACATGGTGAAACTCCATCTCTACTAAAAATACAAAAATTCGTTGGGTGTGATGGTGCGTGCCTGTAGTCTCAGCTATTTGGGAGGCTGAGGCAGGAGGATCGCTTGAACCCGCGAGGCGGAGGTTGCAGTGAGCTGAGATCATGCCACTGCACTCCAGCCTGGGTGATAGAGCGAGACTCCATCTCCGTCCCCCACCCCCGAAAGAAAAAGCCTCTGATGAGGGGTACCTCCCTGCCAGACCATCCAGCGGGAAGGCAGGATACCTCTCTACCTCTCTGGCTGGAAGGGGCTGGAGGAGGAAGTGATCTGGGGGAGCTGTAGAGATGGCTGCCCAGTGCTGTGGCCTGGAGGGAGTGGAGGTGATCCTGGACCATCTTCCCCTCCCCTCTGATCTGCTGCCAAAGCTTCCCAGCAGCTGAACTCAGCTGGAAGCTAGTGGGTTCCTTGCCCTTCAGAGGCACCAGTGGGCAGGGGTCGGCCGGATGGGGGAGCAGTGATTACGGAGCCTGACCAGTCAGAGAACGTCATGGACTGTCATGTAAAAGGGGCCTTACTGACCGTTTAGTCCTAAGCCTTCTAGAATGTCTGGAGCAGGGTGTCCAATCTTGTCTTCCCTGGGCCACACAGGAAGAATTGTCTTGGGCTGTACATAAAATACACTAATGATAGCTGATGAGCTAGAAAAAAATCATTTAAAGAACTCATAATGTTTTAAGAAAGTTTACAAATTTGTGTTGGGCCACATTCAAAGCCGCCCCAGGCAGCACGTGGCCCACAGGCTGTGGGTTTGGCAGACTTGTTCTAGAGCCACCTGCAGAGAGCATCAGCTGCTCAGGCTGGTCCCCGCTCCCTGTGGTCACTCACCAGATCCTGTTCCACAGACTTGAGTCCCAGAGAGCTACGGGAGTGAAAATGTGAGCCCGTCGCCCCGCCACCATCGTGACCCAGGCCTCTCCACTGCCTGTCGTGCCCAAGCCTGTGTACTTACTGAATTTTGAATTGAGTTTTGAAGTAGAACAGGGATGCATATTGCTTAGGAGAAAACATCTCAGTCTAGGCGGTGTTTGGTCTTGCAGAGTAGCTTGCTAAAGTTCCTGAGCTTTAGCTAAGTGCCTGTGAAACAGTGAAAATATTGAAAATGCTTTATTTCCTTGTGATACTCACTGTGGTCTGGGACCAGCAGCCTGGGCATTGGGCCTCCCCCTGGGAGTTTCTTGGCACCTCTCCGCTTAAGCAGTAGCAGGACACTAGAGTCAGCAGGAGGCTTGGGCCAAGCTGGGTGGTGACCAGTCCTCTGCCTGTCCACAGGGTAGGTGATGCCGTCCTGGGGCTGGTCTGCATGCTGCTGCTGCTGGTGCTGAAGCTGATGCGGGACCACATGCCTCCCGTCCACCCCGAGATGCCCCCCGGTGTGCGGCTTAGCCGTGGGCTGGTCTGGGCTGCCACGACAGGTGCGGGGCCTCTGGCTGACATTGTATGCAACCTTGGCTGCAGGTTGGGGTCACTTGGGGAGTCCTAATCCCACCCTAGAGATTCTCATGTCATTGGTCTGGGTGTCACTTGAGCATTGGGACATTTAAAACACCACACCAAACTCTGGGACATGTACTTTTTATTTTATTTAATTAATTAATTAATTAATTTTTTTTTAGATGGAGTTTCGCTCTGTTGCCCAGGCTGGAGTGCAGTGGCGTGATCTCGGCTCACTGCAATCTCCGCCTCCCAGGTTCATGTGATTCTCCTGCCTCAGCCTCCTGAGTAGCTGGGATTACAGGCACATGCCACCACGCCCAACTGATTTTTGTATTTTTAGTAGAGACGGGGTTTTACCATGTTGACCACGTTGGTCTCAAACTCCTGACCTCGAATGATCTGCCTGCCTCGGCCTCCCAAAGTGCTAGGATTACAGGTGTGAGCCACAGTGCCCAGCCCAAACTCTGGGACATTTAAAACTCCGAACCAAACTCGGTGGGTTCTGATGCAGCCAGAGCTGAGAACTGGCCGGCTGTGGTAGTTCTCAACCTGAAGCAGTTTTGCCCCCTGGAGACATTTGGCAATGTTGGGAGACATTTTTGGTGGATACCACCGGGCGAGGCAGCTGCTGGCAACTAGTGAGGAGAGGCAAGGAATGCCACTAAGCCCCTGACGGCGCACAGCCTTCCACAGCAAGCAGTGATCTGGCCCAAAATGTCAGTGGCACCGAGTGGAGAAACCCAGTCTACTGGCAGGTCCTGGGGAGACAGAACAAATTCCGCAGAGAACAACAGGCTCTGTTTGAATTGTGCAGCTTATGGGGGTACAACTTCAGCTTCAGGTGTGGAGGCTGCAGGCTGAGCCACAGACAACCAAGGGTCCTTTGAGAAAGGGGTGGTGAGGGCTGCATCGTGGAGGAGCAGCAGGGCTGTCAGCAGGTGAAGGACCACCCTGGGGGAGGTGGAAGCCTCTTCTCAGTGCATCCAGGATGGGCACGGGTCCCCTGGCTGAGCACCGGGCAGGGATGCCTAGAGAGGAAGGCACACCCAGGAAAGTCAGGAAGCATAGGTGACTCCGAACCTTCTCAGAGCCGAGGGGACAGATTAAGCTCAGAATAGCCCAAGCTCGGCCTTGCTGTTTGGGGGCTGCAAAATCCAACAGCCGTAGGAGAGAGAGGGTGGCTGGATTTAGCTCCTCAGTCACTTCCGCCTGCCCAGGCTGGTCTGTTCCCTGTGGTCTTTCCCTGGATCCTGTTCAGCCGACTAGAGGCCGCGATGAACACTGAGAGCCTGGTGTGGTGCAGAGGATGCTGAGTTTAGAGTGGAGATGTCCAGCTTCCAGTCCAGCCTGGCCTGGGTTTAGACTTGCAAAGTAGCTTCCGAAGTTCCTGAGCTTTAGTTCAGTTGTCCGCGAAATAGTGAAAATGCTTTGTTATCTTTTTTTTTTTTTTTTGGAGACAGTGTCTCACTCTGTTGCCCAGGCTGGAGTGCACTGGCATGATCTTGGCTCACTGCAACCTGCCTCCTGGTTTCAAGCGATTATCCCGCCTCAGCTTCCTGAGTAGCTGGAATTACAGGCGTGCACCACCACACTCGACTAATTTTTGTATTTTTAGTAGAAACGGGGTTTCACCATGTTGGCCAGGCTGGTCTCGAACTCCTGACCTCAAGTGATCCACCTGCCTCAGCCTCCCAAAGTGCTGAGATTACAGGCGTGAGCCACTGCGCCCCGGCCTATGCTTTGTTATCTTAAACCTTGAGACTCAGAGTGTGGCCTGGGACCAGCAGCCTGGGCACTGGGCATCCCCTGGGAGCTTACTGGAAAGGCAGGATCTCAGGCCCCACCCCAGATCTCTGAATCAGAGTCTGTATTCTTCAGGGCATGCCCAGGGGATTCATGGGATCACCTTAGAAGTCAAAGTTTGGAAGCTGGGCACGGTGGCTCACGCCTGTAATCCCAGCACTTTTGGAGGCCAAGGGAGGCAGAGCACCTGAGGTCAGGAGTTTGAAACCAGCCTGGCCAACGTGGCAAAACCCCGTCTCTACTAAAAATACAAAAATTAGCTGGGTGTGGTGGCGTGTGCCTGTGATCCCAGCTACTCAGGAGGTTGAGGCAGGAGAATTGCTTGAACCCGGGAGGTGGAGGTTATAGTGAGCCAAGATTGCACCATTGCACTCCAGCCTGGCAACAGAGTGAGGCTCCTTCTCAAAAAAAAAAAAAAAGAAGTCAAAGTTTGGGAAATAAATGCTTAGAGACCCCATGTTTTTCAGAGACTTGTTTTGTATGACTTTATGAGATGATCAGTCAGGTGTGGCCACAAGGGGAGACAGAGAAAGGCTCAGGAAGAAAACCAGTTTATTGTACTCACAGGTCCCAGAGACGCAGGCACAGCATGCTACGTAGGGCCATGTCAGAGGACACCAGAGTGGCCAGGAGGAGAAGCCAAAGCTGTGGTTTAGACCACAGCCTTTTTTGAGGTTTTCATGATAAAGGCAAGGTGAAGAGAGGTGACCAGCTTAGGACTGGCAGTTGGAGGAATTTTGGTGGGCTTCAGCCTTAAGGCAGAAAAATCTTGCCTCCGGGGGTGCAGGCCAGGCTGGTGGAGGAAGGATGGCTCCAGAGCGGTTAGCTGGCATATCAGAGACACTTGGGGCTGCTTTTGTCTCTAGTACTTGCCTAACCCTGAAGGCAGTCTCTCTGCAGCCAGAAAGGTCTTTTAAGATGTCAAAACATTGTAATGTACAGAAACTTCAGAAACATTTACAGGGTAGGGCTGCTGTTTCCTTTCTCCCCAGCGTGTGTAGCATTGTCTTAGGAAACTACTTAAAAAGCTTTTGATTCTTATAACAGCTTTGAGAATGAGTTTATTATTTTCTCCATTTTGTCAATGAGGAAAGTGAGCCTCTGCAAGACGAAAAATAAAACAGAACTTCTCAAGGCCACGCGGCTGGGAAGAGGCAGAACAGGACTTTGCCCAAGTCATCTGCCTTTTTTCCTGAATGGTGTGTCTAGAAGTGTGTCAATGTTACGATCCTCTCAAAGAACCAGCTTTTGGTTTCATTGATCTCCCTTTTGCTTTTGTTTTCTAGTTCATTGATTTCTGCTTGGGCCTTTATTATTTCCTTTCTTCTATTTATTTTCAGTTAACTTTATCCTTTTTTTTTTGAGACGGAGTTTCGCTCTTGTCCCCCAGGTTGGAGTACAGTGGTGTGATCTCGGCTCACTGCAACCTCCCTCCCCCTCCTGGGTTCAAGTGATTCTCCTGCCTCAGCCTCCCAAGTAGCTGGGATTACAGGCGTGTGCTACCATGCCTGGCTAATTTTTTGTATTTTTATAGAGACGGGGTTTCACCATATTGGCCAGGCTGGTCTCGAACCCCTGACCTCAGGTGATCCACCTGCCTCGGCCTCCCAAAGTGCTGGGATTACAGGCATAAGCCACCGTGCCTGGAGTTTTTTTCAAATTCTTAAGGTGGAAGCCTAGGTCCTTGATTTGAGACCTGTCTTCTTTTCTAATATAGTTGTTTAAATGCTGTAAATTTTACTCCTAGCACTACTTTAGTTGCATCCCACAATTTTGATATATAGGCTGTTTTTTAATTTTCCTTCAGTTCTAAATACTTTGTGTTTTCCATTTTGACTTCTCCTTTGACCTGTGGAATATTTAGAAGTGGATTATATGATTTCTCCTGTGAACCATGGGAGTTATTTAGTTTCCAAATAGTTGGGAATTTCCCAATTAGTACTAATTTTATGGGCAGCATATAGATGGGATTTGTTTTTAATCTGATAATCTGCGTTTTAATTGGAATGTTATGCCTTTTATATTTAATGTGATTATTGGTATGTTTGACTTTAGATCTACCATATTGCTGTTTGTTTCCTGTTTGTCTCATTTGTTCTTTGTTCCCTTTCCCCCTCCTCCTACCTCTATTGGATTATTTTTTATGATTCCATTTTATATCCTTTATTGGCTGATTAGCTGTAACTGCTATATTTAGTTTTTGTTTGTTTGTTTCTAAGTGGCTGCTTTAAGGTTTGTGGTAAACATCTTTATCTTGCTACAGTATATCTTAAAGTTCAACTTCATGTGATATAAGAACCTTATAACAGGCCAGGTGCAGTGGCTCACACCTGTAATCCTAGCACTTTGGGAGGCTGAGGGAGGCAGATTGTCTGAGCTCAGGAGTTCAAGACCAGCCTGGGCAACATGGCGAAACCCCATCTCTACCAAAAATACAAAAAATTAGCCGGGCATGGTGGCGCATGCCTGTAATCCCAGCTACTGGGGAGGCTGAGGTGGGAGGATCACTTGAACCTGGAAGGCAGAGATTGCAGTGAGCCAAGATCCGTCACTGAAGCTGCAAACTCCTGGGCTCAAGTAATTCTCCTGCCTCAGCCTCCTGAGTAGCTTGGTTTACAGGCATGCACCACCACATCTGGCTAATTTTTAAATTTTTTTTATAGAAACAGGCTATGTTGCTCAGGCTGATTAAAGATTCTTGGCCTCAAGTGATGCTCCTGCCTCAGCCAACCAAAGTGCTGAGATTGCAGACGTGAGCCACCATTCCCTGCAGGAACAAAGTTTTTTATATTTATCCACGTAGTCACTGTTTCTGGTGCTCCTAATTCCTTTGTACAAATCCAGATTTCCATCTGGTATCATTTTCCTTCCACCTGAAGGACTTTATTTTTTCTTCTGTTGCAGGCCTGTTGGTGATTCTTTCAGCTTTGTTTTTTTTTTGTTTTGTTTTGTTTGTTTGTTTGTTTTTTAAGAGACAAGATTCACTCTGTCACCCAGGCTGGAATGCAGTGGCGCAATTACAGTTCACTGCAGCCTTGAACTCTTAGACTCAAGCAATCCTCTTGCCTCAACTTCCTGAGTGGCTGGGACTATAGGCGTGCATCACCACACCTGGATAATTTTTTATTTTTACTTTTGTAGAGATGGTGTCTTCCTGCGTTGCCCAGGCTGGTCTCTAACTCCTGGGCTCAAGGGATTCTCCCACTTTGGCTTCCCAAATGTTGGGATTACAGGCGTGAGCCACTACTCCTGGTCTTCTTTCAACTTTTGACTTTTGTATGTCTGAAACTCTGTTTTGCTTTCATTTTTTCAAAGATAGTTTTGCTGGTTATAGAATTCTAGACCTTTTCTTTCAGTGCTTTTTTTAAAAAAATTATTTATTTTTTATTTTGAGACAGTGTCTCGCTGTGTCGCTCAGGCTGGAGTGCAGTGGCACGATCTTGGCTCATTGCAATCTCTGCCTCCTGGGTTCAAGTGATTCTCCTGTCTCAACCTCCCAAGTGAGCCACTGTGCCTGGCCTCAGGACTTTAAAGATGCTGTTCTGCTTTCTTCTGCCCCACTTCGTTTCAAGAAGTGTGCTGTCATTCTTTGTTCCTCTGTATGTAACCTTTTTCTCCACTACTTTTAAAATATTCTTTATCTCTGGTTTTAGGCAGTTTCATAATGGGGCTTGATGTAGTGTTTTTTTGTTTGTTTGTTTTTTGTTTTGTGTGTTTATGCTTGGGATTCATTGAACTTCTTAGATATGTGGGTTTGCAGTTTCATCAAATTTGGAAAATACACACCCATCTTTTCTTGAAATCTTTGTACTCTCCCCCTATGCGATTCCACAGACTTTCTTTGCAGACTCCCATATCTGTATTTCAGGCATCTCGAAGGTGTTCCCACAGCTCACTTGTGATTTTCAGCCTTTTCCTTTGTGTGTTTCATTTTGGATAGCTTCTACTGCTACATTTTAGTCTTTTTTTTCTGTAATGTCTCAGCTGTTGTTAATTGCATCAAGTGCTTGTTCCGTCTCAGACACTGTGGTTTTCATTTCTAGAAATCCAATTTGAATCTTTTTTTCTTTTTCTTTTTCTTTTTTTTTTTTTAAGACGGAGTTTTGCTCTGTTGCCCAAGCTGGAGTGCAATGGCGCGATCTTGGCTCACTGCAACCTCTGCCTCCCGGGTTCAAGTGATTCTCCTGCCTTAGCCTCCCAGGTAGCTGGGATTATAGGCATCCACCACCATGCCTGGCTAATTTTTGTATTTTTAGTAGAGACGGAGCTTCACCGTGTTGGCTGGGCCGGTCTTGAATTCCTTACTTCAGGTGATTCAGCTGCCTTGGCCTCCCAAAGTGCTGGGATTACAGGCGTGAGCTACCGTGCCCAGCCTCAATTTGAATCTTTTAAAATGTATTTTCTACATCTTTACTTAACAGTTGCACTCTTTCCTCTGTTTTTTTTTTAAGTATATGGAATTTGGTTACAGTTATTCTTTTAATGTCCTATTAACTAAATTACATTTGGTTACAGTTACTCTTTTAATGGCCTGTTAATTCTGTCGTCTTTAACTATGTTACCTTTGGGTCTTTTTTTATTTTATATTTTTATTTTTTGAGACAGGGTCTCACTGTGTCACCCAGGCTACAGTACAGTGGCATGATCATGGTTCACTGCAGCCTCAACCTCCCAGGCTCAAGTGATCATCCCACCTCAGCCCCCCAAGTAGCTGGGACTATAGGCATATGCCACCATGCTCAACTGATTTTTTATTTTTTGTGGAGACAGTGTCTTACTAATTTGCTCAGGCTGGCCTCAAACTCCTGGGCTCAAGCAATCCTCCTGTCTTGGCCTCCCAAAGTGTTGGGATTACAGGCATGGGCCACTGCACCCAACCATATTTTCCTGCTTCTTTGCATGCCTAGTAATTTTTGTTTGGATGGATGCTAGACTTTGTGAGTTTGAGGTTATTGCATGCTTGTTATTTTTGTATTCTATAAATCTTCTTGAGCTTTGTTCTGAGATACAGTTAAGTTACTTAGGACAGTTTGATCCATTTAGGTCTTTTAAACTTTGTGAGCTGGACCAGAGCAGTGTTCATTCTAGGGCAAGCCTAATCTGGCCCACCACTTGATTTTGTAAATAAAGTTTTATTGGAAAATCACTCCCATTCATTTACATTGTTAATGTCAGGTTTTATGCAATAATAACAGACTTGAGTAGTTGCACCAGAGACTTTATGGCCCACAAAGCAAAAAGTTTTTAGTATAGCCCTTTGCAGAAAAATTTGCCAACCCCAGGCCTTGGGCTAATGTTCCCCACCGCTGAGGTAAAACCCTCTGGAGTCCCTGATGCTCCATGAATTATGAGGGTTTTTCACTCTGGTGTGAGTCCTTGGGATTGTCCCTTGTAACCCTCTTCGTGACTCTTCCCCACTGTGGGTTTGGGTCATTTTCGCCCAGCTTTGCCTTGACCGGTTCTCTGCTGCACACCTGAGGGCACCTCTGCAGATCTCTGCAGCTCTGTCTCCGGCTGCCGTCTCTGCTTCTGTGACCTTGCTGTCAGCTCCAGCTGCAGGCCTCCTCAGACTCCCTCCCAGCTGCAGGCCTCCTCAGACTCGCTCCCAGCTGCAGGCCTCCTCAGACTCGCTCCCAGCTGCAGGCCTCCTCAGACTCCCTCCCAGCTGCAGGCCTCCTCAGACTCGCTCCCAGCTGCAGGCCTCCTCAGACTCGCTCCCAGCTGCAGGCCTCCTCAGACTCGCTCCCAGCTGCAGGCCTCCTCAGACTCCCTCCCAGCTGCAGGCCTCCTCAGACTCCCTCCCAGCTGCAGGCCTCCTCAGACTCCCTCCCAGCTGCAGGCCTCCTCAGACTCCCTCCCAGCTGCAGGCCTCCTCAGACTCGCTCCCAGCTGCAGGCCTCCTCAGACTCGCTCCCAGCTGCAGGCCTCCTCAGACTCGCTCCCAGCTGCAGGCCTCCTCAGACTCGCTCCCAGCTGCAGGCCTCCTCAGACTCGCTCCCAGCTGCAGGCCTCCTCAGACTCGCTCCCAGCTGCAGGCCTCCTCAGACTCGCTCCCAGCTGCAGGCCTCCTCAGACTCCCTCCCAGCTGCAGGCCTCCTCAGACTCGCTCCCAGCTGCAGGCCTCCTCAGACTCCCTCCCAGCTGCAGGCCTCCTCAGACTCCCTCCCAGCTGCAGGCCTCCTCAGACTCCCTCCCAGCTGCAGGCCTCCTCAGACTCCCTCCCAGCTGCAGGCCTCCTCAGACTCCCTCCCAGCTGCAGGCCTCCTCAGACTCCCTCCCAGCTGCAGGCCTCCTCAGACTCGCTCCCAGCTGCAGGCCTCCTCAGACTCGCTCCCAGCTGCAGGCCTCCTCAGACTCCCTCCCAGCTGCAGGCCTCCTCAGACTCGCTCCCAGCTGCAGGCCTCCTCAGACTCCCTCCCAGCTGCGGGCCTCCTCAGACTCGCTCCCAGCTGCGGGCCTCCTCAGACTCCCTCCCAGCTGCGGGCCTCCTCAGACTCGCTCCCAGCTGCGGGCCTCCTCAGACTCGCTCCCAGCTGCGGGCCTCCTCAGACTCCCTCCCAGCTGCGGGCCTCCTCAGACTCGCTCCCAGCTGCGGGCCTCCTCAGACTCGCTCCCAGCTGCGGGCCTCCTCAGACTCCCTCCCAGCTGCGGGCCTCCTCAGACTCGCTCCCAGCTGCGGGCCTCCTCAGACTCCCTCCCAGCTGCGGGCCTCCTCAGACTCGCTCCCAGCTGCGGGCCTCCTCAGACTCGCTCCCAGCATTGCCTCCTGAACTCAGGGAGACCCCTGGGCTCTGCTAGGGGGTCCCCTCCATACACATAGGGGCCATCGGGGAAACTGCAGGCAGCCAGCGGGGCAGTGACAGACTCACCTCCCTTGTTTCCCTGTGGCCGTCATGCCCACTGTCCTGCATCTTGGGGGCCATTGTTTCTGTTGTTTGGGGAGGGGGGTACATCTGGTTTCTTCCTCCTTTGTGCTTTGAGGTGGATGTGCCCTGGGCACCTGATTTCAGAGAGTCTTTGCTGTGGTGCACGATGTCCAGCCACCTGGAGCTTGGCAGCAGGTGGCATGTGCACCTGTCCGCAGCCTGCAGCTCTGCCATCCCACCTGCTCGTGCTGCCACATAGCACTTCTGTCTGTGCTGTGTTTCCCAGAGTGCAGAGTGAGGACTGTGGCCCGGTGGGGACGTCTTCTGCCCCTGGGGTGTCTGCCCCAGTAACCTGGAGGCAGCCGCGCTACCCCACGCTCGCCGGAAGCAGGGTCTTGGACACACCTCTCCTTCTCTCCTAGCTCGCAATGCCCTGGTGGTCTCCTTCGCGGCCCTGGTTGCGTACTCTTTCGAGGTGACTGGATACCAGCCCTTCATCCTAACAGGGGAGACAGCTGAGGGGCTCCCTCCAGTCCGGATCCCGCCCTTCTCAGTGACCACAGCCAACGGGACGATCTCCTTCACTGAGATGGTGCAGGTGGGCAGAGCCGGGAGCCAGGATGGCGTGGCTGAGGCTGCAGTGGCCCCTGGCCTGGCTCCTACCCTGATGCGTCTGCTGGGTGCCAGGGGGTCTGAGGTCAGTTAGGACAGCTGAGTCCTCAGGAAGGGACATCTCAGTTATTAAAGAATCCCAGGTTGGACACAAGCTCAGCGAGCTCAGGGATGTCACGTTTGTGTTCAGGGGTGCTTCTGTTTTGGACTCCAGCTGAGGATGAATTTGCTGTGTTCCTCCCAGCACCTGGCACCTCTTCAGACAAGGAGGCACATTCTGCAGCTGACAAGCACTTGCTCCTGTTACCTGTGGGGCGGGGTGGGTCCTTGCTGCTTTCATGGGTCACTGCTGGGTCCTACCCCTTAGGAAGGCCACTCACCATCCCTCTCTCCTCTCTCAGGACATGGGGGCCGGGCTGGCCGTGGTGCCCCTGATGGGCCTCCTGGAGAGCATTGCGGTGGCCAAAGCCTTCGGTAAGACACCTGTCACCCACGCCCCAGGTCTCCCAGTGCGCCGGCTGGGCTGGGCCTGCCTGCTTTCTAGCTTGCCTTTATCCATTACTAGTTTTAGAAATTTGAATTCATATCCAAGTAATACATGCTCATGATAGATATATACGTATTATGTATATATGATAAAACTGGATCTATAATGAGGCATCGCGCTCCCACCCCATGGTGTGCTGGTGAGTGTTGTAACAGCCTCTGCTCTTTGTGGAAATAAAAGGTTTTGCTTCGTGGCCCTTGCCGATGTCCATGGTGTAAACGCTACTGTCTGATTTTAAGGTAATATCACTGAACGGGGAGTTTGCACATGGAGCTGGGTTGAGATCTGCATGAACAACCATATTCTATGGCGTCTCCACCATGTAGATACAGTGGGTGCAAATAACCTCATCAGCAGTAGCCAAATGCCAAATAAATTAGGAAGTGATGAGTTTTAAGTATTATCTTTGGGCCAGGCATGGTGGCCCAGGCCTGTAATCCCAACACTTTGAGAGGCCGAGACGGGAGGATCGCTTGAGCTCAGGAGTTTGAAACCCACCTAGGCAACATATCGAGACCTCATTTCTATTAAAAATAAAAATTAGCCGGGCATGGAGCACACCTGTGGTACCAGCTGCTTGGGAGGCTGAGGCAGGAGGATCACTTGAGCCTGGGAGGTCGAGGTGGCATTGAGTTGTGATAGTGCCAGTGCACTCCAGCCTGGGCGGCAGAACAAGATCCTGTATTATCTGTTTAATTGAAAGTTTTAATTTAATTGGTAATAATGGCTGTGTTTAGTAATAGGCTCACAAAACTCCTAAACATTGAGCAACAGGCTTTATTCAGCTGGCTCAGCCCATGGGCCAGCCCCTCCTCACCCCCAGGGAGGCAGGGAACCCTTCGTCTCCTTCAGTGTCTGTTTTGAGTCAGCATCTCTAGATTCCCTCCTTGCAGTTCCGTCCTTCACTCGCTCCACCCCTACCAGCTTTGTATTGTCGTGCAGATGACACCTTCATTCTGTCTTGTCACCGTCATTTAGTCCTTCTTGCATTTAGGTTTATGTTGATTCTAAAGATTAAAGCCCAGTTACCAGTATATGCTACTGTGACCAGGCTGTGCCAAGATAAAGTTCCTTCTCCAAAGTCCCAGTGCTCTAACCCTTATCCCCTTCAAAGGAGCAAAGGAGAGTCTTTTTTTTTTTTTTTTTTTTTGGAGACAGGGTCTCGCTCTGTGGCCCAGGCTGGAGTGCAGTGGCACGATCTCTGCTCACTGTAACCTCTGCTTCCCAGGTTTAAGCAATTCTCATGCCTCAGTCTCCCAGGTAGCTGGGGTTACAGGCATGCGCCGCCATGCCCAGCTAATGTTCTATAGTTTTAGTAGAAACAGGGGTCTCACTATGTTGGCCAGGCTGGTCTCAAACTCCTGGTCTCCAGTGATCTGCCCACCTTGGCCTCCCGTAATTTTTTTTTTTTTTTTTTTTTTTGAGATAGTACTTCAGTCTTGTTGCCCAGGCTGGAGTGCAATGGTGAGATGTTGGCTCACCGCAATCTCCGCCCCCCGGGTTCCAGCAATTCTCCTGCCTCAGCCTCCCAAGTAGCTGGGATTACAGGCGTGCACCACCATGCCTGGCTAATTTTGTATTTTTAGTAGAGAGGGGGTTTCTCCATGTTGATCAGGCTGGTCTCAAACTCCTGACCTCAGGTAATCCACCCACCTCAGCTTCCCAAAGTGCTGGGATTACAGGCGTGAGCCACTGTGCCCGGCCCTCCAGTAATTTTTTAATTGTAGAGACAAGGTCTCACTTTGTGGCCTGGGCTGACCTCAAACTCCTGAGTTCAAGTGATCCTCCTGCCTCGGCTTTCAAAAGTGCTAGGATTACAGGCCTGAGCCATTGTGCCCGGCCAGTTTTTACATTTCTAAATGGTTGGAAAAAGTCCAAATAATAATAATATTTTGTGACATGTGAAAAGTATATGAAATCCAGATCTCATGTTTACAAATAAAGTCAATTGGAGCGTGGCTGTGCCACTTGGAGATGTGCTGTCCATGGCCGCTTTCGTGGTACCACAGCAGAGTTGCGTAGCTGCAGCAGTGACTGCAGGGCCCACAAAGCCTAAAATATTGACGAGCTGGTCCTTTACAGAAAAGCTGGCCCTTTATAGAAAAGTTTGCCAACCTTGGCTGTGTGTGGTGGCTCACGCCTGTAATCCCAGCACTTTGGGAGGCCGAGGCGGGCGGATCATGAGGTCAGGAGATCGAGACCATCCTGGCTAACACGGTGAAACCCCCGTCTCTACTAAAAATACAAAAAATTAGCCGGGTGTGGTGGTGGGCGCCTGTAGTCCCAGCTCCTCGGGAGGCTAAAGCAGGAGAATGGCATGAACCCTGGAGGTGGAGCTTGCAGTGAGCCGAGATTGTGCCACTGCACTCCAGCCTGGGCAACAGCGTGAGACTCCGTCTCAAAAAAAAAAAAAAAAAAGTTTGCCAACCTCTGTCTTAGATCCATGCTCCTGTGCCTTGCCCTAAAATCTTCGCCTGCTCACCTCTCTGAGATGGCCCGTCTTAGACTTTCCAGTCATCTCAACTGGTCATAAAGAGGTTTCCAGTTTAAAATGTTTTTCTCGGCCGGGTGCAGTGGCTCATGTCTGTAACCCCAGCACTTTGGGAGGCCGAGGTGGGCGGATCACCTGAAGTCAGGAGTTCGATACAAGCCTGACCAACATGGTGAAACCCTATCTCTACTAAAAATGCAAAAATTGGCTGTGCGTGGTGGCGTGCCCCTGTAGTCCCGGCTACTCAGGAGGCTAAGGCAGGAGAATCTCTTGAACCCGGGAGGCAGAGGTTGCAGTGAGCCAAGATCACTCCACTGCACTCCAGCCTGGGTGACAGAGTAAGACTCTATCTAACAAAATAAAAATAATAAAATAAAATGGTTTTCTTATTATAAAAAGCATTGTAATCCCAACACTTTGGGAGGCCTAGGCAGGAGGATTGCTTGAGCTTAGGAGTTTGAAACCCACTTAGGCAACTTAACAAGACCTCATTTCTATTGAAAATAAAATTAGCCGGGCATGGACCACACCTGTGGTACCAGCTGCTCAGGAGCCTAAGGCAGGAGGATCACTTGAGCCCAGGAGGTCGAGGTGACATTGAGCTGTGATAGTGCCACTGCACTCCAGCCTGGGCGGCAGAACAAGATCCTGTATTATCTGTTTAATTGAAAGTTTTAATTTAATTGGTAATAATGGCTGTGTTTATTAGTATACATTCATTGTAGAAAATGTCAAAAGTGCAGAAATGAGTAAAGAAGAGACAAATCACCCATAATCCCTTTTACTACCACAATTAACTACTGCTTACATGTTTTCTTGTTGTTGTTTGAGACAGGGTCTCACTCTGTTGCCCAGACTGAAGTGCAGTGGCACGATCTCATCTCACTGCAGCCTCAACCTCCTAGGCTCAAACCATCCTCCCGCCTCAGCATCCCGAATATCTGGGACTATAGGCACACACCACCATGCCTGGCTAATTTTTGTATTTTTTGTAGAGATGAGATTTTGCCATGTTGCCCAGGCTGGTCTCGAACTCCTGGGCTCAAGCGATCCTCCTGCCTTGGCCTCCCAAAGTGCTGCGATTACAGCTGTGAGCCACCCTACCTGGCCTGATTACATGGTACTGTACCTCTTTCCACTCTGTGATACATTCAAGTACACATTTACATGCGCATATATGTGAATATTTTAGATGTGTATTCATATAGTTATATTTACAAAACTTATTGCCATATGTAGAAATTCATAATCTGTTTTACATGTTGTGAATACTTTTTGAGCGATGTTGAATATCAGTGACCAGGTCTTTACTGTTGGTTCCCTTTAGCGTCTCAGAATAATTACCGCATTGATGCCAACCAGGAGCTGCTGGCCATCGGTAAGACCCCAGCCGCGGGGAAGGAAGACACCAGCTGTGGGCCTCCGGGGGCCCAGGCCTGCCCCTCTGTGTCTCCTGCATCGTAGGAAGACCATGATGGTGGTGATGAACTGGGAGGGCAAAGGTGGCCCCAGATGGGCTCTTCTGGAATATTTTGTTTTGTTTTGGGTTTTTGAGATGGAGTCTCGCTCTGTTGCCCAGGCAGGAGTGCGGTGGCACGATCTCGGCTCACTACAACCTCTGCCTCCTGGGTTCAAGCAATTCTCCTGCCTCAGCCTTCCAAGTAGCTGGGATTACAGGCATGTGCCACCATGCATGGCTAATTTTTGTGTTTTTAGTAGAGACAGGGTTTCACCGTATTGGCCAGGCTGGTCTCGAACTCCCGACCTCAGGTGATCTGCCTACCTCGGCCTCCCAAAGTGCTGAGGTTACAGGCATGAGCTACTGCGCCTGGCTCTTCTGGAATATTAACAAGGACTCATTCCCAGACCTCCACACTGCTCAGTTTAACCCCTAAGAACAAGGAGCTGACATCTGTTGTCTGTTCTACCACTTATTGAGCACCTGCTGTGTACCCGACCCTGAGGTCTGTGGCCTTGGTCTAGATCCAGGAACACCTGGAATGTCCCACCTCAGGGAGGGAGCGCCCAGAGCCGGGGGTCGAGAGGGGAAGGCTGTGGCCAGGGGAATCCAGAGGAGTCTTCTGATTGTGCCTGCACCCTGCCCTGTGCCTCCCTCCAGGCAGGGGCAGGTGGATTCATGAAGACTCGGGGGCCCCAGGTTGCCTGCCTGTGGATGGGGGTCGTGCCTGCTTTCACGGTTTAGTTTCCTCTTGTTATGTCTCTGCAGGCTGACTTCTTAGTGGTATATTTCGAGACCACAGTGTGAATCTTTTTTTGTGTGTGTGAGACTGAATCTTACTTTGTTGCCCAGGCTAGAGTGCAGTGGTGCAATCTTGGCTCACTGCAACCTCTGCCTTCTGGGTTCATCCGATTCTCCCACCTCAGCCTCCCGAGTAGCTGAGACTACAGGCGCGTGCCACCATGCCTGGCTACTTTTTGTATTTTTAGTAGAGACGGGGTTTCACCATATTGATCAGGCTGGTCCCGAACTCCTGACCTCGTGATCCGCCTGCCTTGGCCTCCCAAAGTGCTGGGATTACAGGCGTGAACCACTGCGCCCGGCCCAGTGTGACTCTTAAATTCAGTTATCATGACTGAATCGTGGGTCCCAGGCCTTCCTGCCTTTCCTTCTCGCCCCTCATGAGACTGGTGCAGGGTAACCCAGGCAGCACCATGGGCTTCTTCCCAAGGGGTGTCCACCCTGACAATTTCACGAGAGCCATTTGCTTCTTGACAGCAAAGTGAGTGACCCAGGTTAGGTCAAAAAGGGACGTTGCCCGGGCTTCTCTCTGAGCCATGGAGAGCGGGGCATTGTCCAGTTGAGTGGCGGAGCTTGGGCTTCCTAGGAATCACGCACTCTCAGGCCGAGAAAATCTACGGCCTCCCCGAAGACCCCACCAGTAAATCTTCCAAATGTGATTTCCCAGAGCATCCCATTCCCATTACTGTACTACTACTACTACTACTTCTTCCTCTCCTTCTTCCTCCTCCTTCTTCCTCCTCCTTCCTCCTCCTTCTTCCTCCTCCTTCTTCCTCCTCCTTCCTCCTCCTCCTCCTTCCTCCTCCTCCTTCCTCCTCCTTCCTCCTCCTCCTCCTTCCTCCTCCTCCTTCCTCCCCCTCCTTCCTCCCCCTCCTTCCTCCCCCTCCTTCCTCCCCCTCCTTCCTCCCCCTCCTTCCTCCTCCTTCTTCCTCCTCCTTCTTCCTCCTCCTCCTCCTCATTATTATTATTATTATTATTATTATTATTATTATTATTATTTGAGACGGAGTCTTGCTCTGTTGCCCAGGCTGGAGTGCAGTGGCACAGTCTCGGCTTTCTGCAACCTCCGTCTCCTGGGTTCAAGCAATTCTCCTGCCTCAGCCTCCTGAGTAGCTGGGATTACAGGCACCTGCCCCTGAGCCCGGCTGATTTTTGTATTTTTAGTAGGACGAGGTTTCGCCATGTTGGCCAGGCTGGTCTCAAGCTGCTGACCTCTGGTGATCCGCCCGCGTTGGCCTCCCAAAGTGCTAGGATTACAGGCCTGAGCCACAGCCCCTGGCCCTATTCCCATTACTTTAAAAATACCACAGAACTGTTCTGACGGCACGCCGAGTTCCAGGAATACAACACAGACCGAGCGAAGGTCAAGGTTACTATGGCAGCCGTGGGATTCCTTGATCTCAGATAGGCCAGGTAGGGCCTTAGCAGCCTCACAGCAAGAAGCTGGCTGACGTGAGCCCATGAAGGCCAGGCTGGGAGGGGTCGCCCTGGTCAGCTTCGGCTCACAGAGTTGGGTTCCCAGCCCAAGCTGTTGCAGAGTGAGGATGATCCCGTGCAGCCTGCGGTTGCCGTGGGCCTCTGCCGAGCCCTCCTGCGCCTGCATTTCCTTGCCCTAGCCCCCCTCTCTCAGGGCCGTGAGCTGGGCCGTGTCACCCGGGATGCCCTGATACTGAGTTGGCCCCGGCCCAAGCCACCTTGAGAGCAGGCCCTGCACCTGTGAGACCTGAGACCTCACTGTGGGTCTTAACGAGCAGGAGGGATTCTGGTCTTAGTGATGCCCCAGGTGAGACAGATGCTGCTGGGAGCGTGGGTCAACCTGAGCGGTGATCCCCGTTCTTGGGCCCCAGCGATGCTGTGGGCGTGGGCTTTGTCTGTTGTAGGCAGCCGGCATCACCTGGGGAGGCAGCATACCAGCCATGACCTTGGCCTCGCCGTGGCTGTCATCTCGTGAGACGGAGCACTGGGTTTGAAAGGAACTGGGTGGAGAATGGTGGGCAGCCACTGACCTCCCAAGCACGTAGGGTTTGTCTTACGGGCACTTTTATCTCAGCTGTCACTGCCCACTCTGGGTGATGAGATGCTCCCCTCTGTTCTGTGTGGGGAAGGCATGTCCTGGTCACACAGGAGAAGCCGGGTAGGAAGTGTTCGAAAGCTAGGATCTGGCCAGGCGTGGTGACTCACTCCTGTAATCCCAGTACTTTGGGAGGCTGAGGCGGATGGATCACCTGAGGTCAGGCGTTTGAGATCAGCCTGGCCAACATGGCAAAACCCCGTCTCTACTAAAAATAGAAAAATTAACTGGGTGTGGTGGCACATGCCTGTAGTCCCAGCACTTTGGGAGGCCAAGGCGGGTGGATCACCTGAGGTCAGGAGTTTGAGACCAGCCTGGCCAACATGGCAAAACTCTGTCTCTACTGAAAATACAGAAATTAGCCGGGTGTGGTGGTGTGTGCCCGTATTCCCACCTACTCAGGAGGCTGAGGCAGGAGAATCGCTTGAACTGGGAGGCGGAGGCTGCAGTGAGCTGACATTGTGCCACTGCACTCCAGCCTGGGCAGCAGAGCCAGACTCTGTCTCAAAAAAAAAAAAAAAAAAAAGGCTAGACTCTACGTCTGCAGGAGTGTGGCCTGTTTTCTTCCTTCTCTGAAGGAGTACGCAGGCTCAGGCCCCCAGGATGATTCTCCCAAGCCCTGCCTTCCTGCCTCCCTTGTGGGTTTTTATCCCCCTCCCCATCTCCTTTCCCTCCATCCCGTGTGCCTTCCCTCCACGATCAGCCTGTCTTACCTCCTCCCCAGGTCTCACCAACATATTGGGCTCCCTCGTCTCCTCCTACCCGGTCACAGGCAGCTTTGGACGGTGAGTGACCTGTCCTCCTCTTCTGTTTGCCCATGTTGGACGCCTTAACGTTGTTACTGACGAGGAGTCTGCCTGCCCTGACCCCGGCGCACCGTCCTCCACTATGAACTCTCTGTGGAGAGGCAGGGCTGGGGGTCACCCCACTGTCCTCCAGGGTGTCCTCTGTTTCTTTACTCTCATAGATCATCCTGCAGTTTCATACTAGAAAGTTCCACTGGGCATGGTGGTACACCCTTGTTATCCCATTTACTCCGGAGGCGGAAGCAGGAGAATCGCTTGAGCCCAGCAGGTTGAGGCTGCAGTGAGTTGTGACTGCACCGCTGCACTCCAGCCTGGGCAACAGAGCGAGACCCTGTCTCTAAAACAAATACTAGAAAGCTCCCAGCACGCCAAAGCCCTCCTAGCTCCTGGTGTCAGAGTCAATTCCTAAAAGGACGTGGAGAGAGGAAGGGCTTCAGCTCTGCCCTGAAGAAGCCAGGCATGAGGCTTAGCCCAGACGCCGTAGGGCCACTCCTCAGTCAGGACAACAGGATGGAGGTGACCTGCAGCTTAAAGGAGAGAAGGAGGCATCGCCTGGCAGTGCCCAGTCCCCCAGCTGCTGACCCTTGCCCTGCTGGGTATGGGGGCCCCACCTGGATGGGGGCAGGAGACAAAGTCGGCAGGAACCCGAAAGGACATGTGCTTCCTGAGCTTCTTCCTATGGTCAGGGTGACCTGAGCGCAGCTGTCTGTGACTGCACCCTAAGTCTCTTTGCCTCGGCCCCCTTGCAGTCCCTGCCTGCTTCCCAAGCCGTGCTGGGAGCTGACGTCCCCTCGGAAGATCAGCCACAGGGGTATGGACTGAGGTCTCCCCTTTCCTGGCCGCTGGTGACTGATGGTCTCTGTGTTGCCTTCCAGGACAGCCGTGAACGCTCAGTCAGGGGTGTGTACCCCGGCCGGGGGCCTGGTGACGGGTGAGGCCCCCCATCTTCCCCTTGTGCCCGAAGCCCTGAGAGTGGGAGAAAGGGAGGAGGGGCCACAGAGACATCCCTTTGGCTCATGGGCCGTGCACCCCGGACTGCACAGGGACTTGGGGGGCTACACAGGAGTAGGGGGACCACAGGAGACTGAGCAGGGGCTGGGGGCCTTGGCACTCGTCGCCCTACCCCCACCCCCATCCCCAGTGGGCTCTGCTGAACAGGGGGCTGCTATGCTGCGTGCTGGGGGGACCCTGCGTCCCCGAGGTCACCTGTGTTCCTGCGCCCCGCAGGAGTGCTGGTGCTGCTGTCTCTGGACTACCTGACCTCACTCTTCTACTACATCCCCAAGGCCGCCCTGGCTGCCGTCATCATCATGGCCGTGGCCCCGCTGTTCGACACCAAGATCTTCAGGACGCTCTGGCGCGTTAAGAGTACGTCCTTGTCCTACAGGGGAGAGCGCTGTGATGCGGTGTCTGAACGCGGAGGGTGTCATTTGTGCTACCCCATTTTCCTGCAGCCGCCGCTGCGGGGCTGGGGCTGGGAAGTTAGGGCAGTCCCGGAACAGAGGAGTGGATGGCCAGGAGATGACCCCAGAGATGGTCCCGAGGCTCAGCGGGAAGACTGGAGTTCCTTGTCCTGACACCTGGGGTCCTGAGGGGAGCACTGACCCGGGAGAGGGTCCCCTCCTGATCCCCCTGCCCCCATCCCTCCCCTCCCTGCCACCTGCCTCCAGCCACCGCTCTGCCCGGCCCAGCTGGGGGAGGGACAGGAGACGTCCCTGGTGACCAGCAGGGCCAGCGGAACAGCCTTGCACTCTGGCTCAGAATGGCAGTTCCTTTAACTTAACACAGTTTGTTTTCTTTTGTTTGTGGAAGAAGCATGGAGTGGGTTCACCTAGCTTACTTGGCATTTTCTGGTTAGCCCCAGCAAGTTGCCAGGTGAAAGGATGGATAATTTTCTCGCATGCCCGTCGCATGCCAGGGCCTTTCGCGTGCCAGTGTGCTGGGGCTTTAGAACAGCCCTGAAACATGTTCATGTGCCCGAGTGGAATGGGATGGCCGCTACTGCTAGAAACCGAAGCTCAGCCAGGGTGGGGCAGGCCTGACCTATGCGTGCGGTGGAATCCACCCCAGGGCTGAGCCCATGCACTTTGTCCCCAGGGCACCTTCTCCTTGGCCAGGTCTCAAGGGCTCACGTGGTCCCTGCCCCACTCCACAGGCCAGCTCTGTGCCCTGACAAGCCCTTGCTGCTGCCCTCCCTGAGGCTGGAGGCCAAGGACCAGCCGGGCAGGTCTCACCTGCACTCAGCTCAGATGGGGAGGGCATTTCTTTCTTTTGACTTGAAGCATTGTCTGGTCAGCAGCTGCTGTCCCCAAGTCCTCAGGGGTCCCCTCAAGGGCTGTTTTGGGTCCATGAGCACCTTTACTCATATGTGGGGGGCAGAAAGCTGTCCCGCTGGTCAGCGGGGCCATGTTGGGGGCTCGGGCAGCCGCCAGGCATCCCTCAACTGCGCCCTTCTCCTAGGGCTGGACCTGCTGCCCCTGTGTGTGACCTTCCTGCTGTGCTTCTGGGAGATGCAGTACGGCATCCTGGCTGGGGCCCTGGTGTCTCTGCTCATACTCCTGCACTCTGCAGCCAGGCCCGAGACCAAGGTACCCCCCGTGGCCTCTGAGTGGGGAGCGTGCTGGGGGCAGGACTCCTGGGCATCGTCTTATGTTTTGAGGGTCCGGGGTGATTGTGGTCGTGGGTGCTGCTGAAGGGGACCGCTCGCTGGCAGGTGGGCAATCACCTTGCTATAAACCATAGTGTTCTCCCACTGTGTGGGGGCCGTGGGGGTCTCCCCTTAGCACCCCACTCCCGGTCCCCTCCAGCGTGCTAGGTTGGGTGGGGGCTTCCCGCTTGGGACAGGCCAAGCCTGGTGGAGGCCACCCGGTCAGACCCGCCTTCACGACTCACTCCTCCCCACAGGTGTCAGAGGGGCCGGTTCTGGTCCTGCAGCCGGCCAGCGGCCTGTCCTTCCCTGCTGTGGAGGCTCTGCGGGAGGAGATCCTAAGCCGGGCCCTGGAAGGTGCATGGGCGGGGGCCAAGGTGGTCTGAGGTCTCTCCCCTGTGCTCTGTCCCCCACTCCCAGCTGTTCAGGACCCCAAGACCCCGTCCCCGATGCTCTCCAGTCCACAAGGATTCAGGCGTCTCTGAGTGGGCTGGACCGTCCTCTGTGGGCCTCAGCCAGTGGCTGCTGCAGCAAGGGTGATGGCTCCCCACATATCGCTTCTTCCCTGCCCCTAAAGTCCCGTTCCTGTTTCTGGGGGGTTGATTTTAGGGGAGCCAAGGGCCTGCGAGTCCTAGGAGGGAAACAGCTGCTGCTGTCACCAAACAGTTGTCTCTGGTCCTGCTGCCCGAATCCCCTAACTGGGCGACTCAACCGCCGCGAGATGGAGCACTCTGGCCTCTCTGTCCCCTGCCCCTGGCCAGAGCCTCCTTTGGCCTCTGCAGAGCGGCTTTGGGCTGCTCTGGGTGGCGTGACCTGGCTCGGGCCTGTCTCCCCAGTGTCCCCGCCACGCTGCCTGGTCCTGGAGTGCACCCATGTCTGCAGCATCGACTACACCGTGGTGCTGGGACTCGGCGAGCTCCTCCAGGACTTCCAGAAGCAGGGTGTCGCCCTGGCCTTCGTGGGCCTGCAGGTGGGTGTGCACTGGGCTGCCTTAGGGGTTAGCAGCTGCCACAAGGCCTTCCTGTGCCTGCCTCCCGTGGTGAATGTGACATCTCTGGGCTGTGATGCTGGACGGCCCTTTGGCCGGTGCTGGCTCTGCTTCTGATTTAAACAGTTCTCGTCCCCATCTGGCCTTCCTCGTCCCTCCCTGTGGAAGGGGAGCAGTGGCCCCCAGCCCTCCGACGGGTCACGTTATGACTTCATTTCCCCGGTGGTCAGTGCCACACTGTCCTCAGTGCTGGGGACACCAGTGAATGAGGGTCAGTCCCTGCTCTCAGGGGAATTGTATTTTAGGAAACAAAAAGAGACAGGTGAGGCTAGGCGTGGTGGCACACTCCTGGAATCCCAGCACTTTGGGAGGCCAAGGCGGGCAGATCACCTGAGGTCAGGAGTTCAAGACCAGCCTGGCCAACATGGTGAAACCCCATCTCTACTAAAAATACAAAAAAAAGTAGCCAGGTATGGTGGCGAGCGCCTGTAATTCCAGCTACATGGGAGGCTGGGAGAATCGCTTGAACCCGGGAGGCGGAGGTTGCAGTGAGCTGAGATCCCACTACTGTACTCCAGCCTGGGCGACAGAGTGGGACTCCATCTCAAAAACAAACAAACGAAAAAAAACAGGTGCTCATAGAATTTCATGAAAAACGTATTATCAGGGCTTCCAGAGGCGAAAGGAGGCGGATTTCTATGGAGGCCGTCCTGTTCAGAGCCGCAGGTAAGGCCTCACCTAGGAGCCTTCTGAGCACTGCAGGGTCAACATCCCAGGAGCGTGGCTGGTGTGTACAGAGAGGCAGGGGTCTCTGTTGCTGTGGTTAAATGTGTGCTCCCTGCCAAGTCCTAGATGGCAGAACACGGGGGACTAGGGCGTGTCCCCAGGCGCCCAGAGGAGACATTCGTGAACTAGCCAGGGAACAGGAGGCCAAGTGACCCGTATACCCCAGGTGTGGACCACAGCCGACCCTTGTCAGGGTTTCCTTCATTTCCAACCTGGCCCTCGAGGCTAGTGTTATCTTCATCCCCATGTCCAGAAGAGGTCACTGAGGCTCAGAGAAGCCAGGTAACCTGCCCACGGTCACACAGGATGGTGGTCCCGGCTTCAGATTTGGGCACGTGCCTTCAGAACTTCACTCATAAGTGTTAAACGTCCGTGTCATATTTGCAGAGCACATGTCTTCGTGGTCTTTGGAGATGATTCACTTAAAAACTACTCCTCTGGCCCAGACATGGTGGCTCACACCTGTAATCCCAGCACTTTGAGAGGCCGAGGCGGGAGGTCAGGGGTTTGAGACCAGCCTGGCCAACATAGTGAAACTCCATCTCTACTAAAAATACAAAAATTAGACGGGCGTGGTGGCGCACGCCTATAATCCCAGCTGCTCAGGGGGCTGAGGCAGGAGAATCGCTTGAACCTGGGAGGCGGAGGTTGCAGTGAGCCGAGATCGCGCCATTGCACTCCAGCCTGGGTAAGTTTCACAAGAGTGAAACTCCATCTCAAAAACAAACAAACAAACAAAAAATCCTCTGGGCCAGGCGCTGTGGCTCACACCTGTAATCCCAGCACTTTGGGAGGCCGAGGTAGGAGGATCACTTGAGGCCAGGAGTTTGAGACCAGCCTGGGCAACATGATGAAACCCCATCAAAAAAACAGGAAAAATTAGCTGGGCGTGGTGGCGTGCCCCTGTAGCTACTCAGGAGGCTGAGGTGAGAGGATCACCTGAGTCTAGGAGGTTGAGGCTGCAGTGAGCCATGATCGTGCCACTGCACTCCAGCCTGAGCAATGAGCAAGACCCTGTCTCAAAAAACAAAACAAAACAAAAAATCTTCCTCTGACAGCATTCCCCTGGGGCTGCGTTTCTTCTCACCATTCACTGGTATGGAGGTGAAGTCATACCTCTCCGGGAGACTCTGAGATGGCATGTCTACCAGGCTGCCGACCCGTGTGCTACAGAGGAACATCCCTGCCCTGGCTAAAGTCTGTCTGTCCTTCAGGTCCCCGTTCTCCGTGTTCTGCTGTCCGCTGACCTGAAGGGGTTCCAGTACTTCTCTACTCTGGAAGAAGCAGGTGGGCACAGTCGGACATCCTGTGGCTTTGGTGATTTTGTAAAAATCGTAAATGCTTATTGTAAAAAATATGGGAAACCAGCTGGGCGCAGTGGCTAATGCCTGTAATCCCAGCACTTTGGGAGGCCGAGGCGGGTGGATCACCTGAGGTCAGGAGTTCGAGACCAGCCTGGCCAACATGGTGAAACCTCATCAGTACTAAAAATACAAAAATTAGCTAGGTGTGGTGGCACACACCTGTAGTCCCAGCTATTCGGGAAGCTGAAGCAGAAGAATCGCTTGAACCCGGGAGGCAGAGGTTGCACTGAGCCGAGATTGTGCCACTGCACTCCAGCCTGGGTGAGAGAGCGAGACTCTGTCTCAAAACAAAACAAAACAAAAGCAGGAAACCACCTCCACCCCAGTCCACTTTGGTGATCACTCCATACCCCTCCCTTAAACACGCATATGTACCTGCCTGTCAGTATGTGGATATATGTTTGTGGTTTTACGTAAATGGGACCATTTCATACCTGGTGCTCTGGAACCTACATTTTTCACGCAGAAGGTTGGAAGGATGTCCTTCCAGCCAGAAGTCTACACCCCAGGAGATCAGGCCAGAGCAGGGCCGGGTCAGGAGATCCGGAAGCCCCAGGACAGAAGGTACGGGAGGGACAGGAGCAGGGTGGGCGCTGAGCCCTGAGACAGCAATCGCAGGAGGTCTGAGCTGCGGTAGGTGTCAACAAGAGGGTAGGTCAGAGATGCAGAGCGTCCACCCCAGGCCACGCAGCAGGGGCCAGAGGGTCCCAGGCCCCAGTGCTCAGCCTCTTCCTCTTCCACTGAGGTCACAGCTGAAGCTGGGTCAGCTCCGTGAGAGTGAGGGGTGGCGGATGTTGTACTGGCTTCCTTGGTTCAATGTGACATCAGGGAGATTCACCCATGTTGTTGCTAGAATCAGCTCAGATGCAGTGCACGGGAGGTGGATAAGCAGACTGTGGCCTGGCCGTGGGATGGGAGGGTACCCTGAACAGTAAGAAAGGGCCGTTAGTCACCTGAAAAATACGCTTACAGAGACTCAGGTGAGACCCTCATGGAGTTAGTGACACTGGCCTGGGTGGCCCACAGCTCCTTCCTGTGCGCACCTTCCAGGACCCTGGAAGGCCCCCCTTAATCCCTTCCTGTGAACTGACCCATCCTCACTTCTGAGCTTTTAGTGCTTGAAACATTTATTGTATTTTCTGCAGAGAAACACCTGAGGCAGGAGCCAGGGACCCAGCCCTACAACATCAGAGAAGACTCCGTTCCGGACCACAAGGTCGCCCTGCTCAAGGCATAATGGGGCCACCCATGGGCGTCCACAGTTTGCAGGGTGTTCCGGAAGGTTCTTGTCACTGTGAATGGATGCTGGATGCCGCCTGATAGACATGCTGGCCTGGCTGAGAAACCCCTGAGCAGGTAACCCGGGGAAGAGAAGGAAGCCAGGCTTGGAGGTCCACGGCGGTGGGAGTGGGGCTCACTGGCTTCCTGTGGGATGACTGGAAAATGACCTCGCTGCTGTTCCTGGCATGACCGTCTTTGGAAGAGTGGTTTGGAGAGAGCCTTCTAGAATGACAGACTGTGCGAGGAAGCAGGGACAGGGGTTTCCCGCCCGGGCTGTGCGAGGCGTCCTGGGGCTGGCAGCACCTTCCCGGCTCACCAGTGCCACCTGCAGGCAAGGGACGGGGCAGGCAGGAGTCTGGGAGGCGGGTCCGCTCCTCTTGTCTGCGGCATCTGTGCTCTCCGAGAGAAAACCAAGGTGTGCCAAATGACGTCAAGTCTCTATTTAAAAATAATTTTGTGTTTTCTAAATGGAAAAAGTGATAGCTTTGGTGATTTTGTAAAAGTCATAAATGTTTATTGTAAAAAATACAGGAAACCACCCCCTCACCCTGTCCACTTGGGTGATCATTCCAGACCCCTCCCCAAACATGCATATATACCTGTCCGTCAGTGTGTGGATGTATGTTTACAGTTTTACATAAATGGGATCATTTTATACATGGTGCTCTGGAACCTACATTTTTCATGCAGTCATTTGCAGTGAATTATTTATTGTGATAATAAATAGCATTAGAATACATGATTTTTAATGTCTGAGTGGTATTTTGGTCTATATATGCATCATAATTGACTTACCGAGCCCTCTGTTCAACGTGTGCATGGGTTAGAGACGGGATTGTGACCCCTTAAGATGTGTAAGTTGAAGCCCTTGCCCTCTATGTGACTGCGTTTGGAAACAGGGCTGTTAGGGGGTAACTAGGGTTTAATGAAGAACATAAAGGTGGGCCCTGAACCGATAGCTTTAGTGTCCTTATGAGAAGAGACGCCAGAGAGCTCGTTCTCTGCACCCTCACACCCCAGGGAACTCCATGAGAGGACACGGCAAGAACCAGGCCACGCGCCCGCCGGGAAGAAAGGCCTCATGAGGACCCCAGCCTCCAAAACTGGGAGAAGATGAATCTCTGTGCTAGGCCCCGCAGCCTGGGGTGATCTGTCACGGCAGCCTGAGCAGATGAGGACTGCCTGCATGTTTGTATTTTATAAATGCTTTGATTGAGTCTGGGGATTTACCCTGGAGGCCTGTGGCAGCCTCAGTGGTGTGTTCTCCCTGCACTTTCTTCAAGAAGAATGTGGCCTGCCCTGCTGAGCCTCGTTCTGCCCGGGCGGTCCTGGCCAATATCAGCGCAGCAAGGGGAGGGCCTCTGTAACCAGGGCTGCTGGCTGCGGGGCTCCCCATTGGACATTGGAGCGGACATTGGAGTGTCCTTCATCCACATGACTCTTCCAGGTCCCTTGCCTCCCATTTTCCTTCCTTCCTTTCCTTCCTTTCTTCCCTTTCTTTCCTTCCTTCCTTTCCCTTCCTTCCTTCCTCTTTCTTTCCTTCTTCCTTTCCTCCCTTGCTCCCTCCCTTTTCTTTCTTCCTTCCGTGTTTCTTTCCTTCTTTTTCTTTTCTTTCTTCCTTCCTTTCTTTTTTTTCTTTCCTTTCTCCCTTTCTTTCTCCCTCCCTCCCTTTCTTCTCACTGTGTTCCCCAGGCTGGTCTTCAACTTCTGGGCTCAAGCAATCCTCTTGCCTCAGCCTCTGGTGTGGTTAGGACCACAGACACATGCCACCACACCAGGCTAATTTGTTAATTTTTTTTTGTAGAGAGAGGGTCTCACTTTGTTTCCCAGGCTGGTCTCAAACTCCTGGGCTCAAGTGATACCCCGGTTTCAGCCTAAAGTGCTGGAATTAAGGTGTGAGCCACCATGCCTGGCCCTCTCTCACCACAAGTGAACTGTTCACCCCTGCCCTCCAATCCATGTCGTTTCTGACCTCAGGCAGCTTCTCTTTCTACATAAAGTGAACCTGTCCCAAAGCTGTGCTCACTGGGCCCCCCTGCCAGGGCTGGAAAAGGCAGCAGTCCACATTTGGCTTGCACTCACATACCAAGGGCATCCATGCTTGAACCTAGACATGGTTCATTCACAGGGATGGGTGAAGGTAAACAGACTGTGGCAGGCACTAGGCACTATCAGTTTTCATAAATCTGCATACCACCTGTGACTCAGCAGTTATGCTTCTCGGAGTCTACTCAAACATGCTTGAGTCAGCCTTCCAGGAAGCCGGTACAAGGATGTTTATCACAACCTGGTCAGTAATTTTAAGAAGTAGAAAGAAACCTGAGTGTCTCTGAATTCGGTAACATCTTGACTGTAGGACATGCGAATAATACCGTGGAATATTGTGCAGCAGTTAAAAGAAATGAGGTGAAGGCCGGGTGCGGCAGCTTATGCCTATTATCTCGGCACTTTGGGAGGCCGAAGCGGGTGGACCACTTAAGGTCGGGAGTTTGAGACCGGTCTGGCCAACATGGCGAAACCCTGTCTCTACTAAAAATACAAAAATTAGCTGACCTCTGTGACAGAGTGAGACTCTGCCTCAAAAAAAAAAAAAAAAAAAAAATGAGGTGAAGCTTTAAGTTGTAACACTGATTTTGGGGTAGAACAAAGCAAGTTGCAGAATGATACCCATCTTAAGATGCTATTTGAGTGAACACACGGACCAAACAATTCTATGTTGTGTGCAAATTTAAGAAAGAGTTCTAGGCTGGGCACGGTGGCTCACAACTGTAATCCCAGCACTCTGGGAGGCTGAGGCGGATGGATCAGGAGGTCAGGAGTTCTAGACCAGCCTCGCCAATATGGTGAAACCCCATCTCTACTAAAAATACAAAAATTAGCCAGGTGTGTTGGCACGTGTCTGGAGTCCCAGCTACTCAGGAGGCTAAGGCAGGAGAATCACTTGAACCCGGGAGGCAGAGGTTGCAGTGAGCTGAGATCATGCCACTGCACTCTGGCCTGGGCGACAGAGCGAGACTCAAAATATAAATAAATAAATAAATAAAATACATAAGAGTTCTCTGCACTTTGGGAGGCCTGTAGTCCCAGCTACTCTGGAGGCTGAGGCAAGAGGATCACTTGAGCCTGGGGGGTCGAGGCTGCAGTGAGTCCTGACTGTGTCACTGAAATCCAGCCTGGGCAACAGAGTGAGACCCCATCTCAAAAAAAAGAGAAAAAAGAAAATAGAGTTGTTGCAGATGTAATTAGTTCAAGTTAAAATGAGGCCATGCTGGAGTAGGGTGGGCCTAATCCTATATAAGCGGTGACTTCTTGTTTTTTGTTTTGAGACAGGGTCTCACTCTTGCCCAGGCTGGATTGCGGTGGCTTGACCAGTCGGCGCTCTGGCTCACGTGATCCTCCTGCCTCAGCCTCCCAAGTAGCTGGGACCACAGGCATGAGCCCCCATGCAGGGCAAATTTTTATTTTTTATTATTTATTTGTTTATTTATTTATTTATTTTTGAGATAGAATCTCACCCTGTGGCCCAGGCTGGAGTGCGATAGTGCAATCTTGGCTCACTGTGATCTCTGCCTCCCGGGCTCAAGCAGTTCTCCTGCCTCAGCCTCCAGAGTAGCTGGGATTGCAGGCATGCACCATCATGCCCGGCTAATTTTTGTATTTTTAGTAGACATGGGGTTCCACCATGTTGGCCAGGCTGGTCTCAAACTCCTGACCGCAAGTGATCTGCCCGCCTTGGCCTCCCGAAGTGTTGAGATTACAGGGGTGAGCCACTGCACTCAGCCAAATTTTTAAATTTTGTGTAGAGACAGGGTTTTGCCATGTTGCCCAGGCTGGAAGTGGTGTTTTTTTTTGTTGTTGTTGTTGTTGTTTTGTTTTGTTTTGTTTTGAGACTGAGTCTCACTCTGTCGCCCAGGCTGGAGTGCAGTGGCGCGATCTTGGCTCACTGCAAGCTCCGCCTCCTGGGTTCAGGCCATTCTCCTGCCTCAGCCTCCCAAGTAGCTGGGACTACCGGCGCCCGCCACCTCTCCCGGCTAATTTGGAAGTGGTGTTTTTATAAAGGGAAATTTGGTCATCGATACACATGGAGCATGTGCTGTGAACATGAAGGCAGAGATCTCGTGACGCAGAGACAAGCCAAGGAACTCTAGCAACTGTCAGCTGAAGAACGTCGAGGTGCAAACATTAATAAAGGAGAACTTGTTTCTCATAAAGGGTTGCAGCCTGCAAGGAGGTTTGTTTGTTTGTTTGTTTTTGTATTTTTTTGAGACGGAGTCTTGCTCTGTAGCCCAGGCTGGAGTGCAGTGGTATGATCTCGGCTCACTGCAAGCTCCACTTCCTGGGTCCCGGTTCAAGCAGTTCTCCTGCCTCAGGCTCCTGAGTAGCTGGGATTACAGGCACACGCCACCATGCCCAGGTAATTTTTTTGTATTTTTAGTAGAGACGGGGTTTCACCATATTGGCCAGGCTGGTCTTGAACTCCTGACCTTGTGATCCGCCCGCTTTGGCCTCCCAAAGTGCTGCGATTACAGGCGTGAGCCACTGAGCTCGGACGGACGGAGGCTCTTCTTGTAGCCTGGGAAGCATGGCCGGCACTTGGAGGGAGGGAGGGAGGGAGGAGTAAGACAGGAATTTACTCTGAAAGGGTTGGCTGAGTATACGTGCTCAATAGGTTACAGGAGGGGCTATGAATATTCATGAAGGAATCACATATGCATGAGCATTAGGCTTACATGTATGAAAAATACAGCAACATATGACCCATATTCACTTTGGGAAGAAAACTTAACAGTTAAATGCATTATAATCAGGCCCTATACATAAAAAGGTGACATGTAGGGTACAAGCCCACGAAGTGCACATCCCCAGGAGGCCGGTCAGAACCACAGAAAGAAGACCAGGTGCCGGGTGGGTACAGTTAGTGGAGGCATCCTCAGCCTTTGATAGGACCTAGTGATGATTAGTAAGAGGGCTGGGGCGGGGAAGCAGGTGGGACACGGCCAGCCTCTGTCCTGCTGTGGCTGGGACTTGAAAATTTTGTTGTTGGTGGTGTTTTAGCCAAAAGAGGGTCTGTTAGTCTCTGTCAAAGAGTTTCAGGACTTTTAATTCAGTCTGCACCAGTGATCACCAGGAGCCAGGAGCGAGGCCTGGGACGGATACTCCTTTATAGCCTTGGCAGGACCTAATGCTGCCAACACCCTGATCTTGGGCTTCCCGCCTCCAGAGCTGTGAGACGGTACATTTCTGCGGGTTGAGGACTAAACTCTGATTTTTTTTATCTTGCCCAAATTCCTACCTAAGGCGTCTGGGGAGTCATACTTTACAAACCATACATTCTCAGTGCCACGCGTGTCCGTGTGAAGAGACCACCAAACAGGCTTTGTGTGAGCAATAAAGCTTTTTAATCACCTGGGTGCAGGCGGGCTGTGTCTGAAAAGAGTCAGCGAAAGGAGATAGGGGTGGGGCCGTTTTATAGGATTTGGGTAGGTAGTGGAAAATTACAGTCAAAGGGAGTTGTTCTCTGGCTGGCGGGGGCAGGGGACACAAGGTGCTCAGTGGGCCAGGATGAGCCAGGAGAAGGAATTTCATAAGGTAATGTCATCAGTTAAGGCAGGAACAGGCCATTTTCACTTCTTTTGTGATTCTTCAGTTACTTCAGGCCATCTGGATGTATACGTGCAGGTCACAGGGGATATGATGGCTTAGCTTGGGCTCAGAGGCCTGACACACGGCCTGTGACACAGCCCTCAGGAGGCCCTGAGAACATGTGCCAAGGAGGTTGGGTGCAGCTTGGTTTATACATTTTAAGGAAGCGTGAGACACCAATCAAATGCATTTGAGAAATACATGGATTTGGTCCAGAAAGGCAGGAAAATTTGAAGCGGTGGGGGCAGGGGGCTTCCAGGCTGTAGGTAAATTTAAACATTTTCTGGTTTACAATTGGTTGAGTTTATCTAAAGACCTGGGATTAATAGTAAGGAAATGTTCAGGTTAAGATAAAACACCCTGCTGAGCAGCACTCCGGTCCAGCACTATTACGTGGACAAGAGGCAAAGCTCCAAGGACTTAGTGTACCTGCTGCAGCAGCTGGTAGGGGCAGACTGTGATCACGGAGACAGCACTGTCCCGCAGAAAAATCATGCAAGCCACCAACGTGAGCCATGCAAGTCATTTAAACATTTCGACTAGTCATACTGAAAAAGTCAAAAGAAACCGTTGAAATTAGCTGTTTAGAGACAAAGTCTCACTCTGTCGCCCAGGCTAGAGTGCAGTGGTGCAGTCAAGATTGGTGGGAGGAAAAAGCAGGTTTTAATCGGAGACCCAGCAAAGTGAGAAGATGCCCAATTAGCGTTGTAAAGTGTCACCTTGGCTGGCGCAGTGCCTCATGCCTGTAATTCCAGCACTTTGGGAGGCCAAGGCAGGTGGATCACCTGAGGTCAGGAGTTGGAGACCAGCCTGGCCAACATGGAGAAACCCCATCTCTACTAAAAATACAAGAATTAGCCAGGCGTGGTGGCGGGCGCCTGTAATCCCAGCTACTCAGGAGGCTGAGACATGGTAATTACTTGAACTGGGAGGTGGAGGTTGCAGTGAGCCAAGATCGCGCCACTGCACTCCAGCCTGGGGTATAGAGTGAGACTGTCTCCAAAAAACAAACAAACAAAATAAATAAAGAAATAAAAAATAAAGTGCCATCTTAAAATTAAAAATTTATCCTCAAGTTTTGTGTGTTTGTTGGTTTTTGAGGCAAGATCTCACTTTGTCGTCCAGGCTGGAGTGCAGTGGTATGATCACGGCTCACTGCAGCCTGGAGCTCCCTGGGCTCAAACGATCCTCTTGCCTCAGCCTCTTCACGTGCACCACCACGCCCAGCTAATTTTTTTAAATGAATTTTGTAGAGATGGGGTCTGTGTTGCCCAGGCTGCCATCGAGTTCTTCTAGGGAAACTTGCCGTGGGCACCGTGGGGAGTGGGGTAGGGGCAGGGACTGTGTCTTGTTCCCATGGCTGTTGTGGGCAGTTGTCGGTTAGGAGGGGTGGCTGGCGAGGATGTTGGACTAATTGTTGGCGACACCCCCCCCCAAGCAGGAGGTCCCTTAATCTGCAAAGGCCCACACGCGGCGCGCTGACGACCTCCACTGCATCCGCCGGGGGCCCTCTGGGCCGCTCCCAGGCTGGCAGCCGGCTCTGCGCGCCCGCAGACACTGTCCGAGGTGCTGGGCGCCGGGGCAGGGGGCGCGCCTGTCCCGCCCCACTCGGCTGCTCGGGCCTGCCCGGGGTCTGGGCTTCCGGGAGACTCGCAAGCGCCCCACGCCTGGCGGGAACCGAGGCCCCTCCCGCGCCTGTACCCGGCGCGCAGCGGCCCGAGGCGCCTCCCGGGGGCTGGGGGCGCGGAGTCACTGGGAGGCGCCACCGGCGGGGAATTCCGCACACGCCTGCGCGGGTCCAGCGGCGGCGGGCAGGGCGGGCCCAGGGCCCCGTGACCCGAGGGGCGACAGCGCGCGGCAGGCGGCGAGCTCGGGGGCCGCAGGTGCGAGCGGGCGCGGGGAGTCTCCCGGGGAGGGGAGCGGGCTAGGATGCAGTGGGCCCCGCGGGCGGGCGGGTGGGCGGGCCGGGTCCCGGGGAGCGGCGCCTGCGTCCGGATGCCCCTCCCGGCCGCCTCTTCCTGCCGGCTCCAAGTTTCGGTTTCGCCGCCGGAGTGCCCGGTCCAGCCCCGCCCGCGGCGCCCACTGACCCTGTTCCCCGGCTGCAGGAGGGGTCGGGGTGGGGACAGCGGGCATCCCTGGGATCCTGGCGACATCTCCGGAGCGCAGAGCGCGGAGGAGCCTTTGCGCCCGGGCAGTGCTGCCCCCGGGAAGTGGCCGGGGCACGGGGGGGTGTAGTGGAAGGGGACAGCCGGACCGGGGCCTGCAGCTCCGCCCGGGAATCCTGGGCCTGCACGAATTGCAACAACGGAAAAGTGAAGCTGCAAAAACAGACTCCTAAGTTTTACGAGGGAGGCATCGCCCCTTCCGAACCGCACCGCGCAGCGTCCTCCCGACTTGGCGGAGCCGCCCGAGCGCGGGGCTCAAGGCCAGGGTGGGCACCCCTCCCGGGTGGCTGCCTGCAAGCCGGCGGGCCGGGCCCTGGGGGAGTCCAGGGCGGGAGGGGAAGGAGCTGTGCAAACATGGTGGTGGCCCTTCCCTGCCCCCACCTTGTTGACTTTGGTTGTGGTTGGGGGATGGGCTTTGATTTGGGTGGCAGTGTCTGTGCTTGGGGAAAAATGTCAGAGAAAAGACAGGAAGCGGGTTGAATGCAGCAGTGTTGGGTGCCTGGGGCGCTCTCTTGTGTCTTTCGGCCCCTAGGGCAGACGGAGGAATAAGATGCTTTAGGGGGCCGGGCGCGGTGGCTAATGCCTGTAATCCCAAAACTTTGGGTGGCCAAGGCGGGCGGATCACCCGAGGTCAGGAGTTCGAGACCAGCCTGGCCAACATGAAACCCCGTTTCTACTAAAAACACAAAAAATTAGCCGGGTGTGGTGGCGCATGCCTGTAATTCCACCTACGTGGGAGACTGAGGTGGGAGAATCGCTAAAACCCGGGAGGCGGAGGTTGCAGTGAGCTGAGATTGCCCACTGCACTCCAGCCTGGGTGAAACTGTCAAACACAAAAAAATGCTTTATGGAGGATTTTTCCAGTTTTCTGGTCTGTGGTTCCCCAGTGTTGCACTGGAGAAGGAAACACTTCGGGTGGAAAGAAATTGGCCTGGGCGGTGGGGAGTCATTGAAGGTGTTTGAGGGAGGGAGTGCCCACTGGTGGTTGCTTCAGGTAGAGTGTGGAGGGGAGGAGGTACGGTGGGGGCCAGGGCTTGGCTGTGGCAGGGGTAGGGGAGTTTTAAACTTTCCTTCTACTCTGAAGGAGAGAGAATTTTAGTCTCTGGAATAAAAGGGCAGCAGACCTGGAGAAAAGGGATGCAAATTGTCCCATACACATATTGGGAACCTCATCAAAGAGAAGACTGCAGAAGACAGATGATTGATGTTTTTATGACATTGGGACAGGGGCTTGGGGCTGGAGAGGGGAGGTGTGCAGGGTTGTCTTGTTGTGCAGATAATCACTCAGGTGATCTCAGAGCTGCTCTCAGAGGAAGTGGTGAGGCCACAGGCACTCCTCTTGTGTGTCCCTGGGACCGTTCCTAGATCCCTCTAGGCAGATAATGGGGCCTCAGAGAGAGCTTCTGCTCCGTTCTGCTGTTTCGTGATGTGGATTTCCTTTACAGCCTTTTACAAAAGGACAGCTTCCCAGAACTGCTCCTGAGTATGTGGTTGCTCTGAATAGCCATCTCAAAATTGACCACAGAGTCTGTTGTGGGGTGGCATAGATTAGTCTCCCACACAGGTCAAGCCAGGGAACCCCACCCAGTGTCTCTGTCCCTCGTTCAGGCCCGGCCTGAGTGAGCCCACCCCGGTGGGAGGAGAGGGCAGGGCCAGGGCAGGGAGGGGGCCTGAGTGTCCTCCTGGCTGCTGAAGGCACCACTCAGCTGCCGCTCCGGCCACTGCCCCAATGGAGTTCTTTGGTTCGAAGCCAGCAGAAGAAGGTGGTGGGTGGGCCAGTGTGCCCTGAGGCTTCTTACTGGGGAGGGAGAGAGTCAGGTCCTCCACTGTTAGGTGGCCAAGCGCCCAAACGCCATCTCCACTCTCACCCTGGATGTAGGAAGTGACCCTGGAGGCCAGGGATGCTGGCCTGAGTCCTGGCCTTGGTCTGGACTGGCTGTAACCATCACCTTGGTTCGATGCCATCCACCACAGAGGCTGTCCTGAGGGCAGGTGGTCAGTGCAGAGTGGGGCGCTTCGTGGACTGCAGCCTCCCCCCATTACTAGGAATCTGACTGCCAGCCCAGTAGCCCTGGGCTGCCTGCTCAGGCCCCATCACCTGCGGGGCAGGTGCTCTAGTCCCCTTAAGAGGATGAGGAGGGTGAGGCATCAGCAGGCTGAGCACCTTGCTCAGGGCAGGCCGTGTGACCCTGCTGAACAGCGTGCGACCCACGCCTGCCTGGAGCGTCCCCTATCCCCACCCGGCCCAACCCATGTTCTCAGCAGCAGAGATGGTTCTAGGCTGACTGAGTGAGGGACCAGGGCAGAGACTGCAAAAGCTTAAGAGCCAAGGGGCAGCAGAGAGCGGAGAGGGGCTGGGCTTGGGCTGGGCTTGGGCCGTGCTCCTGTTGGGTTTCGATTAGCCAGGGGACTAGCTGGGCTGCTGTGATTTCACTTTCCCAGAAAATGAAACTGAAGCCGTGGTCACATGACAGGAGATGTGGTATATAGCGGGCTGCCGGCGACTCCTGCTCTTGCTTCTGGATCTGCAGGCCAGTCCCAGCAGGACCCATGGAGTGTCCTTCGTGCCAGCATGTCTCCAAGGAGGAAGCCCCCAGGTTCTGCAGCCAGTGTGGAGAGAGGCTGCCTCCTGCAGCCCCCATAGCAGGTGAGGCCCGGGGGTGCTGGTGGAGGCTGGGGCAGTGGGGGCCCCTGGAGATGTCTCACCTCCCTTCCAGGAAATGGAAACCCTGGGCAGCAGGCAGCCCAGGTGGGGCCGAGGTCCTCTGTGGCTACTGAGGCTCTGTGGCTCTGAATAGCCATCTCAAAAGTGACCACAGAGTCTGTTGTGGGGTGGCATAGATTAGTCTCCCACACAGGTCAAGCCAGGGAACCACCACCCAGTGCCTCCGTCCCTCGTTCAGGCCCAGCCTGAGTGAACCCACCCCAGTGGGAGGAGAGGGCAGGGCCAGGGCAGGGAGGGGACAAAACAAGAAGTTTTGTCGGGGTCCTTGCTGGAGATTCCTGCTTTTGAAAAGTTTCAGTTTCATTTCCTAGAGAGAGCTCACGGTTTTTCCTCCCCTTGGGAACGAGAAGTGTCGGGCTGAGCTGAGGGCTTTGTAGAGGGTTTCAGAGGATGCTGCAGGGAAGCAGAGTTTGAGGCTTTGCAGGGGTTGAGAGCTCTGCCTGGGTTAGTTTGTTGGGGGGCTGTGAGGGGGCCCCAGGACCTGCCCAGGCACCTCCCTGGCTTAGGAGGCCGGTGGAGAGACGGGAGCGGGGCAGTGTCAGGCAGGCCTTGCCTGCTGACCATCTTGAGTCCATCCTCAATTTTGTTGGCTTCTGGGGCCTCAGACTGGTTCCCCTCCTCCGGGGTTTTAAACACCAACCCTATAATTAGCAGCCCACAGACCTTCAGCCTTTCTGTGTCCAAAGCCCAGCCCCACCTCCACTGGTGAGGGCACCTCATTCTTCCAGCTGCCTCTGTCGGACTCATCACCCTGGGGCCCTCTCCTTTCTCCATGCCTCACATGCAGAGGGCCCTGCCGGTCTCCCCACCTCCACGCTGCATGCTGCCTTCCTGCTTCCTGCTCAGCACAGCAGACAGTCAAACCACAGACCCCCTTACAAGATCCGCCCCTGCCCCCGCTGTAACTCAGGACAAGCAGGAGCTCTTACGGTGGCCACAAGGTCCTACATAGACAGCTGCCCACCCCATTCCTCTTGGCTCCCTCTTCTGCCCCCAGAGCCCACCACCTTCTGGCCTTTCCTGGATACACTAGGTGTGCTTCCATCACAGGGCCTTTGCACCACTCTTCCCCAGACGGCAGCCCAGCTCCCTCCTTCCCCTTTTTCAGTCTTTGCCCAGCTGCTTGCCATGGGGTCTCTCCGATGTTGTCCTTCAAGGGTGTGAGCCCCAGTCCTTCCATGTTCTTTTTTTTTTTTTTTTTAGAGGGAGTTTTTTTGCTCTCGTTGCTCTGGATGGAGTGCAGTGGTGCGATCTCGGCTCACTGCAACATCTGCCTCCCGGGTTCAAGTGATTCTTCTGCCTCAGCCTCCCAAGTAGCTGAGACTACTGGCACCCACCACCACCCCCGGCTAATTTTTGTATTTTTAGTAGAGACGGGGTTTCACCATGTTGGTCAGGCTGGTTTTGAACTCCTGACCTCAGGTGATCCACCCGTCTTGGCCTCACAAAGTGCTGGGATTATAGGCGTCAGCCACCACGCCCAGCCTAAGGGCTCCACTTCTATTAATAGTGCGGAGAGCACTGGTAGTGCGCAGCATGAACTATTTCTAGAGGCATGCAAAGCAAATGCACTTGAGACTCCTAATTCACCACTTGTAAGAGGCCAGGAATTTGGTGACTCTGTACATGATGCTTTTGAACATTTATCGAAAACGAAGAAATACAGTGATGCTGGCTGGTTGCCCCCAGCATCACTGAGAAAGTGGTGAAAAGGATGAACTCAGGGATTCAATGTCTGGGCTGCAGCTCTGCATAAATGATCTGAGAGTTTCTTAGTGTGCCCTGGGTCAGAATCTTCTCTCCTGTAGCCACAGGGTTGAAATTGTAGAAAATCGAGCACCAGCTCTCACGTGATTAGCTAAGTTAAAACGAAAGCTGAGCTCCCAGGCATGCAGGGCGTCTGCTGTTAAAGTGGGGGCACTTAAGCCGGATGCCATGGTTCACACCTACAACCCCAGCATGTTTGCAGGCCGAGGTGGGAAGATCACTTGAGCCTAGGTGTTTGAGACCAGCCTGGGCAATGTAGAAAGACTCCATCTCTGTATTAAAAGAAAAAAAAGTGAGGACATTGGGTGGCAAAGGAAGGGATCCTTCAAGTTGGGATGGGGACATGGGAAGCCCCTGGCCAGGCTGGAGACATTGAGTTGCAAATGATATAAAGTTGGGTCAGGTTGAGTGTGGGCCCACTAGCAGACATTATGCATTTCATGTTGCAGCTGGTAGAGTTAGGAAGGCCTCTGAGTCTTTGTTTGGTTGGCTGAAACATGGATCAAAAGGTGGCCCACCTTGCTAGGCGTGGTGGTTCACGCCTGTAATCCCAGCACTTTGGGAGGCTGAGGTGAGTAGATCGCTTGAGCCCAGGAGTTCAAGAGCAGCCTAGGCAACATGGCCGAGCCCCATCTCTACAAAAAAAAAAACAAAAAACAAAAAAAAACAAGAATTAGCCGGAGCAGGAGGATCACTTGAGCCTGGGAAGTCAAGGCTGCAGTAAACCATGATTGTCCCACTGCACTCCAGCCTGGGTGACAGAGTGAGACCCTGTCTTAAAAGAAAAAAAAAAAGCCTTACAGTGGCCTCTCAGTGCTCAAGTGAAAAGAAGAGTCTCTTGCCTCTCACTTTATTTTTTAAATTTTTTTTTCTTTGTTTTGAGACAGAGTCTTGCTCTGTCACCCAGGCTGGAGTGCAGTAGTGCCATATCAGCTCACTGCAACCTTCACCTCCCAGGTTCAAGCGATATTCCTGCCTCAGCCTCCCAAGTAGCGGGGATTACAGGCATGAGGCACCATCCTCAGCTATTTTTTATATTTTTGGTAGAGACGGCGTTTCACCATGTTGGCCAGGTTGGTCTCAAACTCCTGACCTCAAGTGATCCGGCCACCTTGGCCTCTCAAAGTGCTGGGATTACAGGTGTGAGCCACCCACCGCACCTGGCCTCACGTCTCTCACTTTAAATCAAGAGTTAGACATGATTAAGCTTCTTGAGGAAGGCATGTTGAAAGCTGAGATAGGCTGATAGCTAGGCCTCTTGCACCAAATGGTTAGCCAAGTTGTAAGGGCAAAGGAGAAGTTTTTGAAAGAAATTAAAAGTGCCCCCAGCACTTTGGGAGGCTGAGGTGGGTGGATCACTTGAAGTCAGGAGTTCGAGACCAGCCTGGCCAATGTGGTGAAACCCCGTCTCTACTAAAAATGCAAAAATTAGCTGGGTGTGGTGGCTCATGCCTGTAATCCCAGCTTCTTGGGAGGCCGAGGCACAAGAATTGCTTGAACCCAGGAGACAGAGGTTGCAGTGAGCTGAGATCGTGCCACTGCAGTCCAGCCTGGGTGACAACAGCGAGACTCTGTCTCAAAAAAAAAAAAAAAAAAAAGAGAGACCATCCTGGCCAATATGGTGAAACCCCGTCTCTACTAAAAATACAAAAATTAGCTGGGCGTGGTGGCATGTACCTGTAGTCCCAGCCACTCGGGAGGCTGAGGCAGGAGAGAATCACTTGAACCCGGGAGGTGGAGGTTGCAGTGAGCCGAGATCACGCCACTGCACTCTAGCCTGGCAACAGAGTGAGACTCCATCTCAAAAAAGAAAAAAAGTGCTACTTCAATGAACACACAAATGATTAGAGAGTGAAACAGCCTTATTGCTGATATGGAGAGAGTTTGCGATGTCTGGAGAGATCAAACCAGTCAAAACATTCCCTTAAACCACATCCGAATCCACAGTAAAGCCCTAACTCTCCTGTAGCCACAATTCCACACAGGCTGACAGAGTTGAGGAAGCTGCAGAGAAGATCTTGAAGCTAGCAGAGACTGGTTTATGAGGTTTTAGGAAAGCAGTCATCTCCATAACATAAAAGTGCAAGGTGAAGCAGCGAGTGCTGCTGGAGAAGCTGCAGTAAGTTCTCCAGAAGATCTGGCTAAGGTTATTGATGGAGGTGGCTCTACTCAACAGCAGATTTTCTTTTTTTATTTTTTGAGACAGGGTCTTGGTCTGTCTCCCAGGTTGGAGTGCAGTAGCTGGTCCTCGGCTCACTGCAACCTCTGCCTCCCAGGTTCAAGTGATTCTCCTGCCTCAGCCTCCCAAGTAGCTGGGATTACAGGTGTGTGCCACCACATCTGGCTAATTTTGTATTTTTTATTAGAGACAGGGTTTCTCCATATTAGCATTGTTGGTCTCCAACTCCTGACCTCAAGTGATCCCCCTGCCTCTGCCTCCCAAAGTGCTGGGGCTATAGGCACGAACCATTGCACCTGGCCAATTTTATTCTTTTTTAAGGCCGAGTAGTATTCCATTATGTATATGTACCACATTTTCTTCATCGTCCATTGTTGGATAGTTGGTGGATTCCATATCTTGGCTATTGTGAATGGTGCTACGGTGAGCATGGGTGTACGTGGCAGGATCACTGGAGCCCAGGAGGTCAAGGCTGCAGTGAGCCGTGATCATACCACTGCACTCCAGCCTAGGTCGACAGTGAGACCCTGTCTCAGAAAAAAAAAAAAAAGCAGTACTGCATCCCTGGAAGGACTGCAGGGATTAGTGCCACCACCAAGCACTCCAAAGATGCAGGGGTGGGGATTCCCATTCACCTCCCCTATTTGGCCTTTGTGGAAGACGGGTGGATCTTGGGAATGAAAATGATTGATCGTAAGCTTAACCAAATGGTGACTTCTCAGCCTCCATAGTCGTGTGAGCCAATTCTCCTAATACATCCTCTCTCATCCATCTGTTTTTCTATCTATCCATTCATCCATCCATCATCCATCCGTCCATCCATCCATTTATTTGTCTGTCTATCTATCTGTCATCTGTCTTCTATCAATTATCCATCCATCCATTCATCCATGTACCTATCCATCCATCTTATCTATCTATCCTATCTATCCATCTATCTATAAGTCTGTATTAGGGTTCTCTAGAGGGACAGAACTAATAGGATCTATGTCTGTATGAAAGGGAGCGTATTATGGAGAATTGGCTCACGCAATCACAAGGTGAAGTCCCATGATAGGCTGTCTGCAAGCTGGGAAAGAAAGAAGCCAGTAGTTGCTCATTCTGAGTCCAAAAGCCTCAAAAGCAGGGAAGCCGACAGTGTAGCCTTCAGTCCGTGGCCGAAGACCTGAGATCCCCCTGGCAACCCACTGGCATAAGTCCAAGATTTCAAAGGCCAAAGAACCTGGAGTCTGATGTCCAAGGGCAAGAGGAATGTGAGGAAGCATCCAGCATAGGAGGAAGATGAAAGCCAGAAGACTCAGTGAGCCAGCTTACCCCACCTTCTGCCTGCTTTGTTCTAGCCACCCTGGCAGCTGACTGGATGGTGCCCACCCACATTGAGGGTGGGTCTTCCTCTCCCAGTCCATTGACTCAAATGTCAGTCTCCTCTGACAACACCCTCACAGACACACCCAGAACAATACTTTACCAACTATCTAGGCATCCTTCAACCCAATCAAATTGACACCTGATATTAACCATCACACCGTCTATCAATCCATCTACCCTATCTGTCCACCTACCCTATCTATCTATCCACCTATCCATCTATCCTATCTATCCATCTATCTATCTATCTAACCTATGTGTCCATCCATTCATCTATTCTATCTATCCATCCATCTATTCTATCCATCCATCCATCCTATCTTTCTATTCATCCATTCATCTATCCATCTATTCTATCTGTCCATCCATCTATACTATCTATCCGTCCATCTATCCTATCTGTTTATCTATCTATCTATCATCTATCTAATCATCTGTCTATCCATTCATCTAGCTTATCTATCTATTCATCCATCCATCTATCCATCCATCCATTCATCTGTTCTATCTATGTATCTATCTATGTATCCATCCCTTCATCTATCCCATCTTATCTATCCATCCATCCATCCATCCATGTATCTACCTATCTACCTGTCTACCTACCTACCTACATATTCTATAGTTCTGCTCTCTGGATAACCCTGTTCTATACTGTGAGTATTTAATGAGTTAACATGTACATTGTTTAGGAAGTGCTAGTTAAGTATGTCTCTTATTTCTGAATCCAGCTACTTATTTTTATGATTATAAAAATGTAAATGCTGGTTGGCAAATGACCCACATGTTACAAGAGGACATAAAATAGCACGAAGTTTCCTCACCCTGGGCCAGGACTGTCACATTCCCCAGAGCAACACTGTAAACTGGTGTGTCCTCTTCTAGACATCTCGTCTGCGTGAACGTGTGCGCATACACACACGTTAATGTGAGTGGCAGCTCATGCCCTGCCCATGCCTTGCTATTTTCATGTACAGTGGCTGAGGCCTCTAGTGGAGGACGCACCTCAGCAGCCTCCCTGGCTCTGCCACCCAGCAGGGCCTGACTCAGCAACAGGCCTGTCCTGGGCGCTTCTCTTGTCCCGCTGTTTTGCCGTGACACAGGCTGCTGGACTGCATGCTTGCACGGAGACCTTGCCCTCTGAGCCAGGCTGGCCATCTAGAGGACAGATTCCCAGCCACTAGCCTGCTGGCTTCAGGCTGGCACATTTACAATGCAAATCTCTTCAAATCCCCTGCACAAAGCTTCTCTGGCCACTCACTGGCAATGTCTCTGTGGTCCTGCCTTCTAGATTTCTACTCAGATTCTCTCCAGCATTCAGAATGATTGATCTTGTCAATCTGCGCCAGTCGTTGGGTGGAAATGGCACTAGGGGGCTCCGTTCTGATTTCCTTCATCAGTAGGCATGGCAGGCATCTCTTTGGAAGTTAAGAAACCACTTGTATGTGTACTTCCTTGAACGGCCTGTCTTTCTTTAGGGATGCTCGTTTTGCTTTGGTTGGTCCTTGTGGTTGTTGGGACTGTTTATACTGGGCACAGCCTGAAACCCAGCTCTCCTAGGCTTGCTCAGCAAGAGAAACGTGCTGGGCCACCATTGCCCAAGTCCAGGCTTGAGGAGTTCAAGTGTATTAGGGCTCTGCTCCATTTCTCTGATCCTGACAGCTCTGCCCTTCTCCACTGCCAGCTTTGTCTGCAGGTGGAGAACAGACAGTGGTTTCCCAGCACCACCTCATGGTCTTTCCAGGATGCACTGAATGGCAGAAACTCCAGTAAGGGTCCAGAAGTATGGATGCTTCCATACTTCTTGCTGGTTGGCCCTTCCCTTAGTCAATCACTAGTGACAGGGTAAATATCGGCCCTGATTGGATTAGGCTAGTCAGGGCTCGCCCCTGGTGGGAGGGTAGGTTGGTGGGAGGGGCAGGCTCAGAATCCCTGGTGTAGGTGAAACATCAGCTCTCAAAAGATGGGGCCTTGGGCCACCTGTTGCAGGTCTTTCTCCAGCTCTTACTTTCTGGCTGTGATGTTTCTTGTGTGTCTATGTATGTAGACGTTTAGAGGATTTGTTATCAGTTTTGAGTCCTGCTAAGGAACTTCACAAATTCTTGAGCTCTTGGCTACGCCAACACTGGGTACTCAAAGGGAAAAAGGTCTGTGTGGTCCCTGCCCTCCAGATCTCAGAGGAGGAGAGGGCAGTGACGAAACCAGGTGCTGGAAACGGGCGTGGGGATGAAGTGTCCAGACGGGGGCGCAGCTGGGACTGGCTTGGGGCCTTGGAGAAGGGTCTGTGGGGATCAGGCAGAGAGAAGGTTCTGTACAGAAAAGCAGGCTTGGCCTGGCACCATCTGGAGTGTGTGTCAGGGAGAGGTGGGGTCGTCCAGACCCAGGATTGAAAACAGGGACTCCTTGAAGGGTGTTTTCGACCATTTTCTGTTGCCATGAGTACCCGAGCCTGGGTAATTGAAAAAGAAAAGGCCAGGTGTGGTGGCTCAAGCCTGTAATCCCAGCACTTTGGGAGGCTGAGGTGGGCGGATCATGAGGTCAGGAGTTCAAGACCAGCCTGACCAACATGGTGAAACCCCGTCTCTACTAAAAATACAAAAAAATTAGCTGGGTGTGGTGGCGCATGCCTGTAATCCCAGCTACTCCAGAGGCTGAGGCAGGAGAATTGCTTGAACCCAGGAGGCGGAGGTTGCAGTGAGCTGAGATTGCACCACTGCACTCCAGCCCGGTGCGACAGAGTGAGACTCCGTCTTAAAAAAAAAAAAAAGAAAAGAAAAGAAAAAGAAAAGAGGCTGAGTGGGGTGGCTCACACCTGTAATCCCAGCACTTTGAGAGTCCAAGACGGGTGGATCACGAGGTCAGGAGTTCAAGACCATCCTGGCCAAGATGCTGAAACCCCCGTCTCTACTAAAAACACAAAAATTAGCCGGGTGTGGTGGCATGCACCTGTAATCCCAGCTACTTGGGAGGCCGAAGCAGGAGAATTGCTTGAACCTGGGAGGCAGAGGTTGCTGTGAGCTGAGATTGCGCCCCTGCACTCCAGCCTGGGTGACAGAGCAGGACTCCGTCTCAAAAATAAAATAAAATAAAAAAAGAAAAAGAGAAAAGAGGTTTATTTAGCTCACAGTTCCGCAGACTGAGAAGTTCAGGGCCTGGCCCTGGCTTCTGGTGAGGGCTTTTGTGCCGTGTCACAACATGGCAGAGTAGGCCGACGGGGATGCTGACAGCTGTGAAAGACGAAGCCTGATGGGGCATCTTGGCTTCGTAACAACCCACCTGGCGGGTGCTAATCCATTCCTGAGGGGAGTAAACCAGCCTCTCAAGAGTGAGAACCCATGACCGCAAACGGCACCAAGCCATTCGTGAGGGAATCGCCCTCATGACCCGCAGACCTCCCCCCAGCCCTGCCTCCCAGCACTGGCACACTGGGGATCAACGTGAGTTTTGATGGGGACGGACAAAGTACGTCCACACCACAGTGAAGGCTAGAGTGAGTGTGGGGGGCTGGCAGAGCGGGTGCTCCATGCTGTCTGCATATGGCAGCTCTGCATGGGTGAGAATCTGGAGGCAGAGCAGCTGGGCGGGCAGATGCCTTAGTGCCAGGACGAGGGAAGCAGTGGGAGACCCCTGGGCCGCCACTGGGAGAGTGCCCACCCTGGGGAAGACAGGAGGAATGTCTACAGTAGGGGAGGAAAGCATAACAGGCTCTGTTTTAGAGGTGCCCAAGGTGCGCTGACATCCTAGTACAGAGTCAGGTGAATCCACTCATCTGGACATTGGGAGGAAGGGGCTGGATGCTAGGACGGCGCAGTCTTTCTGTCTGATTCACCCCTTGTTGTGCTGCAACGGGGGTCCCTGGTTCCCTCCTACCCACCTAGAGCAGAACCCCTACCCTGCTCACGTCAGCAGGCCCAATGCAGGACCTCGGAGGGAGAACAGGGTGAATCTCTCCATGCACTCGTGGGCAGGATTTCTGTTTTTCCTTCCTAACACTCACTTGCGTCTCTCTGAGATCTGACCGTTCCTTCATCTGCTGTTACAGATTCTGAGAACAATAACCCCACAATGGCGTCGGCCCCGGAGGGTGAAATGGAGTGTGGGCAGGAGCTGAAGGAGGAAGAGGGCCTGTGCTTGTTCCCGGGCTCAGACAGTTGGCAAGAAACCCCCGACAAGCCCTGTTCTGATGCCTCCTGGACCGTCCAAGAAGTGAGTGCACCATCCCGGCTCCCCTCTCCCCCCCGCTCACTCTGCCCAGGAAAATCCCACCGCACAGCTGCCCAGCTGGCCCCCGAAAATGCCACCACGGCCCAGCCCATTGAACCTGCCCAGGGGGCAGCAGCAGAGCTGCCCCTTCTGCACCTGATTCATCTCTGGCTGGAGTCTGTGGGTTCCAGACCCCCTGGGGCCTCCACCTTCTTTTTCTTTTCTTTTTTTTTTTTTGAGACAGAGTTTCGCTTTTGTTGCCCACGTTGGGGTGCAGTGGTGCGATCTCGGCTCACTGCAGCCTCCATCTCCTGGTTTCAAGCGATTCTCCTGCCTCAGCCTCCCAAGTAGCTGGGACTACAGGCCTGCACCACCACGACCAGCTAATTTTTTGTATTTAGTAGAGATAGGGTTTCACCATGTTGGTCAGGTTGGTCTCAAACTCCTGACCTCAGGAGATCCATCCACCTCAGCCTCCCAAAGTGCTGGGATTACAGGCGTGAGCCACTGCGCCCGGCCTCCGCCTTCCTTTTCTTTCTACCAGACCCAATACACGTGTGTCTCCCAGAAGCTGTGGCTGGGGGTGGGGCCTGAGCTTCTGCCGTGTGTATCTGTGTCCCAAGCTTCTGTGGGTCTCTTTGCATTGAGGGTGCAAGCTCAGAGGTGCCTTGTAGCTTCGGGGCAGGGACCTGAACGTCCGCTGGGTGCGTGTCTTATGCTTCTGTAGGCCTCTGCATTGAGGGTGCATGCCCAGAGGGGCTTTGAAGCTTTGGGTGTGGGGTGGGTGCTCTGGAAACGTGCTGGCTGGCAGGTTGCCCTTCTTGGAAGGGTGTGGCTGAGCCACCTTTTGGCTCCCTCTGGCCTCAAACAGCCCCTTAAGCATTAGACACCAAGAGAATGTGTCCTTGGTAAGATTCCCAGTTGGAGCACTAGGCGAGGCTTTCGAGGGGAGCATCCTGGACATGTTCAAGGAGAATGGTTGGAAGAGAAGGGCTCCCGGGCTCTAGCGCAGCCTGGGAAGACCCAGAGGGCAGTGTCAGCTCCGGGGTTTCTTGCTGGGCACGGAGAAGGGGAAGCGGTCTTTCTATGTCTGCACTGGGGCTGGCTTTCTGTCTGTTGTTCCTTGTAGGTGGCACTGCATGGTTGGGCTGTGGTGGGAAATGATGCAGCTGCAGTGCTGTGGTCTGTGGGGGGTGGGTGGGGTGAGTGTGGGGTATGAGTGGGGTGTGTGTTGGGTGTGTGAGGGGTGTGAATGGGATGTGTGTGTGTTGGGGGTGTGTGAGTGGTATAAATGGGGTGTGTGTGTTGGGTGTGTGAGTGGGGGGTGTGTGTGTTGGGGGGTGTGTGTGTGTGTTGGGGGTGTGTGTGTTGGGTGTGTGTGAGCGGTGTGTGTGTGTTGGGAGTGTGTGAGTGGGGTGAGCAGGATGTGTGTGTGTGTTGGGGTGTGTGGGAGTGGGGTGTGTGTTGGGGGTGTGTGAGTGGTGTGAGTGGGGTGTGAGTGGGGTGTGGTGTGTTGAGTGTGTGCGTGGGGGGTGTGTGTGTTGGGTGTGTGTGAGTGGTGTGTGTGTGTTGGTGTGTGAGTGGTGTGAGTGGGGTGTGTGTTGGGTGTGTGAGTGGGGGGTGTGTGTGTTGGGGTGTGTGTGTGTTGGGGGTGTATGTGTTGGGTGTGTGTGAGTGGTGTGTGTGTGTTGGGAGTGTGTGAGTTGGGAGTGTGTGAATGGGGTGAGTGGGATGTGTGTGTGTGTTGGGTTGTGTGGGAGTGGGGTGTGTGTGTGCTTGTGTCATTCCCTTGGAGAGTAATCCCTTCCAGAGCAGCCAAGGCCACCCCCAAGCCTGGAGCACGTGGGATGCAGAAAGTTTGGGTAACTCCCTTTTTATGCCTAATTTGGAACCCGTCAGAGTGGAAAAGTGGCCGTGTGGCTGGTGTTCCTTGAAAACACTGAAGGCAAATGAATAAACCCTTTGCCATCTGGGGCAAACAATAAACCCGTCCAAAGACAGAGGAAAAGCTAAGAATTGAGTTACTTGGGGGAATAAAATTTTGAAAAGTTTCCATGAATAATGAGAAATCTAGAAAGCCACACAAATGCTCGAGCAGGACGTGCTCGAAAAAGACCTGAGAAGACCTCAGCGCAGGCTGGAAGGAAGGCTGAGTGTGGGAGGAGTGTCCCAACTCAGGGCCAGTCTACAGAGACTGAGAGAGTATTATTTTTTCTTTTTTTTTTTTTGAGATGGAGTCTTGCTCTGCTGCCCAGGCTGGAATGCAGTGGTGCCATCGCAGCTCAACTGCAACCTTTGCCTCCCAGGTTCAAGTGATTCTCCTACTTCAGCCTCCCGAGTAGCTGGGACTACAGGTACCCGCCACCACGCCTGGCTAATTTTTTGTATTTTTAGTAGAGATGGGGTTTCACTGTGTTAGCCAGGATGGTCTCGATCTCCTGACCTCGTGATCCACCCGCCTCGGCCTCCCAGAATGCTGGGATTACAGGCGTGAGCCACCATGCCCAGCCAGTTTTTTTTTTTTTCTTTTCCATGTTTTGGCTGTAGGTGTTTAAAGAAATCTCTATCAAACCACTAATTGGCAACAAGCCAAAGGAACACAGACTTTATTTATTTATTTATTGTTTTATTTATTTATTTATTTATTTATTTTTGAGATGGAGTTTCGCTCCTGTAGCCAAGCTAGGGTGCAATGGCGTGATCTCAGCTCACAGCAACCTCCACCTCCCAGGTTCAAGCAATTCTCCTGCCTCAGCCTCCCAACTAGCTGGGATTACAGGCATGCACCACGATGCCCAGCTAATTTTGTATTTTTAGTAGAGACGGGGTTTCTCCATGTTGGTCAGGCTGGTCTTGAACTCCTGACTTCAGGTGATCTGCCCACCTCAGCCTCCCAAAGTGCTGGGATTATAGGCATGAGCCACCATGCCTGCACTATTTTTTATTTATTTATTTTTTAATGTTTTAAAATTTTTTACTAGTGGGAATCTGCTTGAATTTGTAAAATGTAGAGTTGACACTGAAGATGTGAAAAGAATGAAGACATTTTCTAGGGAATCTTGAACAAGAGAAAACCAACACGAACAAGAGAACAATAAAAGAGGCCGGGCGCGGTGGCTCACTGGGTGACTGTGAGATCCTGCCTCAAAAAGAGAGAGAGAGAGAAGGAAGGAAGGAAAGAAAATAGGAAATGTTGATGAGGATGTGGAGAAATTGGAAGTGTTGTACAGTGTTGGTGGGAATGTTAAACGCTGCAGCCGCTAAGGAAGCAGCAAGGCAGTTGATCCAAAAGTTACGCATAAAATTATCCTAGGCTGGGCGCGGTGGCTTACACCTGTCATCCCAGTATTTTGGGAGGCTGAGTTGGGTGGATCACGAGGTCAGGAGATTGAGAACATCCTGGCCAACATGGTGAAACCCCGTCTCTACTAAAAATAAAAAAAAAAAATTTAGCTGGGCCTGGTGGCGCATGCCTGTAATCCCAGCTACTTGGGCGGCTTAGGCAGGAGAATCACTTGAACCTGGGAGGCGGAGGTTGCAGTAAGCCGAGATCGCACTACTGCACTCCAGCCTGGCGGCAGAGCGAGACTCACTCTCAAAACAAAACAAAACAAAAAACAAAAAAAGAATACGATATGGATCTGTGCTGCAGCGTGGATGGACCTCAAAAACATGCTAAATGAAAGAAGCCAGATACAAGAGGCCATGTACGATTCCATTGATACAAAATATCCACAATAGATTCACCCATGGAGACAGAACACAGATTAGTGGTTGGCTGGGAGGAGTGGGGAGTAGGGAGTCATTGCTGCGGGATTTCTTTCTGGGATGAAGAAAATGTGAACTAGGACCAGGCCCAGTGGCTTCTCACCTGTAATCCCAGCATGTTGGGAGGCTGAGGTGGGTGGATCACTTGAGATCAGGAGTTCGAGACCAGCCTGACCAACATGGGGAAACCCCGTCTCTACTAAAAATACAAAAATTAGCCGGGTGTGGTGGTGCTTGCCTGTAGTCCCAGCTACTCAGGAGGTTGAGGCAGGAGAATTGCTTGAACCTAGGAGGCAGAGGTTGCAGTGAGCCGAGATTGAGACACTGCACTCCAGCCTGGGCAACAGAGAGACTCTGTCTCAAAAAAAAAAAAAAAAGCCTAAATATACACATATCCACACATGAGAGAAGTTCAGAGTGAATACACAGGTGAATGCCGATGGGGTGTCTCTGGTGATGAGTTTACAGGGGCTTTTGCACATTTTCCCAATCCCACGGGGAGCCTATTGAATTCTGAAGCTGAGAACAGTGTATGTGTTCTAGAGCATGGTTCTCTAAGCGCAGACGCCTCATTCTAACTATGGTGAGGAGGGTGCCAGGAGCCAAGGGAGGCGGCCCCAGAAGCTGAGACAGCAAGCTGTGTGGCCAGCCTCACCCTGTGGCAGAGTCAGGTGGTCAGTCCTCATCTGCAGTCACGGGGTGGGTGGAGAGGGAAAGGGTGCACAGAGAGGGGCCCGCGCCCATCCCTTGGCACAGCCGTCCTCTACTTGGCCTCTCCTTTGGTGGCCGCTGGTTGCTACTAACAGGGTGTCCTTTGTGGATTCTTCCTCTGGAGAGGCTACTGGGCTTGGCTGCTGGATTGTACTTCCTGTGGTAAGGGAAGAGGAGACTGCTGGAGCCAGGGGTCATTTGGGTTGGAGGCATCAGCAGGCCAGGAGGCTGCTGGTGGAGCTTCCTTTCTTCAGCTTCCTGCTGGGCGTCTTGCTGTGAGGTCTCCCGGTGATGCCCGGTGTGGAAGGGAGGTGCCGGATGAGCGTGCCCACTGGGGGGTCAGACTGCCCGCCTCCACCTCTAGGGGCTTGGGAGGCCTGGCCTGGCTGGCCCCGGGGTGCCCGGGCCTGCCTGTACCTTCTGGGTCGGTCTCTGCAGTGCATCTGTGCTCTGAGCACAAGCCAAGGCATTTGTGTGGAGGCCCGGGGTGCTGGGAGCCTGGTAGGGTGCTGGGAGCTTGGCAGGGTGCCGTGAGCCTGGCAGGGTGCCGCCTCTGGTGTGGGTAGTTCTCCTCTTATGTGGATTTTCCCTGCACGTCTGCAGGAGCTGCTTCTTCGTCTTCCCACACCCTCCTGCCCATGGGTCCTGGAGGCAGAGGGTGCTGGGAAGGTGGTCAGTGCCCACACGTGGGTGTCCCTGCCTGGGCCTTCCTGAGAGGAGGTGGCCCCTGAGGTGGGGTCTTTGTGAGTCTGTTGGAGCTGTGCGTGGGGTGCACAAACCTGCCCTGTCTGAAGGGGGTCGTGTTTCAACAGGGAGCTGCGTCAGAGGTTTTGGTAGATGCTACTGTAGACCTCATATCCGATGAGTGGGAAGCTGCTAATGCCATACCCAGCAAGAGAAGGAAGCAGGATGCAGCCCCGCTTGAGGCCGCCGGCGTGCCTTCTGCAGACTGTGAGCAGGTAGTCTGAGTCAATAGTTGGGCAGAACGCTCCCTGCCCCCGTGCATGCTGGCACAGCCCGGCACGGCCACCTTGCACTTCCAGCCCTTGAGTCCCTGCCAGTCGAGGAAGGCTGCCCAGGATGGGCGTTCTCGGGTCACCCTTGGGCGGTGAAAGAGCAATGCTGATTCAGGCTTGGCTCTTGTGACTCTGAGGACGTTTTGCTAGTGGTGAATTTCAGCTTTATTGTGCATCCTTCCACTTGCCTTTTTACTCCGTGCAGCTGTCCCCTTGGACACCCGGAGAAATTTAACCTGGCTGCACTCACCTGGCTAAAGCTCCACCAGCAACACAGGCTTCACCACAGAGAGCAGCAGGAGAGCCCAAGGGGGCCTAGAGGGCCAGGCCCAGGCAGGTGGGGGCCCGACCCGGCCTCTGCCTGAACACAAGGTCTTGGATGGCGCTTGCCACATGGGGGTGTAGTGGAAGCCCTGCTCAGTTTAGTCTCTGGTTTCTGGAAGTTGAAATCCTGACTTTTTCTTTTTTTTTTTTTTTTTTGAGACAGAGTTTCCCTCTGTTGCCCAAGCTGGAGTGCGGTGGCGCGATCTCAGCTCACTGCAACCTCCGCATGCAGGCTTCAAGCGATTCTCCTGCCTCACCCTCCTGAGTAGCTGGGATTACAGGCACCCGCCACCACGTCCGGCTACTTTTTTTGTGTATTTTTAGTAGAGATGGGGTTTCACCACGTTGGCCAGGCTGGTCTCGAACTCCTGGCCTCAAATGTTCCACCCATCTCGGCCTTCCAAAGTGCTGGGATTACAGGCGTGAGCCACTGTGCCTGCCCCAAATCCTGACTTTTTCTATAGCATTTAGGAGTATTACAGTACTCACTAATAATATCAAAAATGAAATTAGCTAACACATCTAATGAAAGGACTTTTGCTTTTAGGGAAAAGCAAGGGAGCTTCATACCTTGAAGAGTGACGCTTGTGAAGTTTATTACTTTTTTACAGAGGGCGATGGCCTCCCTGCCTTCCCCGCACCGCGCTCCCCCCGCCCCCGCCCATCGAGATGGTCACGTGTTCATTGAACGGAGATTTACCGAGCATCCACCACAGCTAGGTCTTAGGAATAGGCAGAAGCCTTCAAGGCAGGCGCGCTCTTTCCGCTGTGGGCTGGGGCTTGACCGTGAGCCCACTCCTGCAGCTCTTGGGAAATGCAGGCAGCATCCACAGGGGGCTGGACTTACCCAGACCTAAGGCACAGTGTGGGTGGAGAGCTCATTCACAATAGCAACAAAAATATGAGAAGCAACTTATAAAATAAAGGATGGATTCATAGGCCACGCGAGGAGAAGGCTCGGGCTCAGCAGACAGGAAGTCCGTGGAGAGGTGGGCCCTGCCCCAGAGAGAGCATGGAAGGGTTAGCACTGCAGAGATGTCTGCTGTCACCCAGACTGACACAGGAACTTAACCAACTAATTAATGTATAACAGTAGTATAGCTCTGAATGGGTTTGGTGGGTTTTGTGTTTGTTTGTTTTGAGGCGGGGTCTCGCCCTGTGTCCCAGGCTGGAGCGCAGTGGCAAAATCATAGCTCATTGCAGCCTCGACTTCCTGGGCTCAAGCAATCCTCGTGCTTCCGCCTCCCGAGTAGCTGGGACTACGGGCGTGCACCACCACACCCAATTAATTTTTAAAATTTTTGGTAGAGATGGGGTCTTGCTGTGTTACCCACGCTGGTCTCAAACTCCTGGGCTCAAGCGATTCTCTCGCCCCAGCCTCCCAAAGTGCAGGGATTACAGGCATAAACCACCACCCTAGCCTGGTTTTGTATTTTTGGAAGTTGACAGATTTTAAACTATAAATTGGTGAGGATACTTAACGGATGTGAGGAGGAGAAATGGATGGGAGATTTATAGTAAAGCTGTCAACGTACATGGATGGGAGATTTATAGTAAAACTGTCAACGTACGTGGATGGGAGATTTATAGTAAAACTGTTAACGTACACGGGTGGAAACATTCCCACGGAGTAACAGAGGCGCGACCTGGGGATGCGCACGGAGCATGAGATGTGAGCTGGAGTTAGGGCACTGCATATGCGGACCGGAGCGTGTTGGTCAGGGTGTACACATGGGTGTGGAAAGTGGGGCGTCTGGACCATGGGCTCAGCATTTGGGTAAAACACACACACTCCACTCACCCCACTCACACACACCCCCGCCACACATACCCCACTCACACATACCCCACTCACACATACCCCACTCCCTCCACTCACACACACCCCCACACCCCACTCACACCACTCACACACCCCCTCACACACATACCCTCCACACACACATACCCCCACTCACACACCCCCCCACACACATACCCCACTCACACCACTCACACATCCCCCCCACACACACCCCACTCACACCACTCACACACCCCCACACACACATACCCCACTCACACCACTCACACACCTCAACACACACACACCCCACTCACCCCACTCACACCCAACACACACACACACCACTCACCCCACTCACACACACCCAACACACACACACCCCACTCACCCCCAACACATACACATCCCACTCACACCACTCACACACACATACCCACTCACACACACACCCCAACACACACACACCCCACTCACCCACAACACACACACATCCCACTCACACCGCTCACACCCCAACACACATACCCCACTCACACATACACCCCAACACACACACATACCCCACTCACACCACTCACACACCCAAGACAAACACCCCACTCACACACACCCAACACACCCCACTCACAGCACTCACACAGCCCCCGACACACACCACATTCACACCACTCACACACCCCCAAGACAAACACCCCACTCACACCACTCATACACCCCAACACACACACACCCCACTCACACCACTCACACCTAACACACCCCCATCACACACACCACCAACACACACACACTCCACCCATCCCACTCACACCCAACACACACATACCCCACTCAACACCACTCACACACCCCCCAACATACACACATCCCCAACACACACACACCCCACTCACCCCACTAACACACACCCAACACACACCCCACTCACACCACTCACCCCCAACACACCCTACTCGCACCACTCACACACCCCCAACACACACACCCCCCCAACACACACACCCTAACACACACACACCCCACACATGCCACTCACACACACCCAACACACACACACCCCAATCACACCACTCACACACCCCCAACACACACACACCCCACTCACCCCACTCACACACACCCAACACACACACACCCCACTCACCCCACTCACACACACCCCAACACACACACGTCCCACTCACACCCATCTCATACTCACACTGAAACACACGGTCCCTTGTTGCCCACAGGGGATCGGTTCCAGGACCCCAGAGGACACCAAAATCCGAGGATGCCCAGTCCCAGATATGAAACGGCGTGGAATTGGTACATAACCCACAGCATCCGCCTGTGCACTTTATTTTTTATTTTTTTTATTTTTTGAGATGGATTCTCTCTCTTTTGCCCAGGCTGGAGTGCAGTGGCGTGATCTCGGCTCCCTGCAACCTCCGCCTCCTGGGTTCAAGCGAGTCCCCTGCCTCAGCCTCCTGAGCAGCTGGGACTATAGGCGCACGCCACCACACTGGCTAATTTTTGTATTTTTAGTAGAGATGGGGTTTTGCCATGTTGGCCAGGCTGGTTTCAAACTTCTGACCTCAAGGGATCCGCCTGCCTCGACCTCCCAAAGTTTATTGGGATAACAGGCCTGAGCCACTGTGGCCGGCCCCCAACACCATGCACTTTAATTCATCTCTAGATTCCTTACAACAGGCGTCTGTATGACATAAATGCTGTGTGAACAGTTGCTACACGGTATCGTGTTTCCCTTTGTGTTCTTTGTTATTGTTGTCTCATTATTTTCTGTTTTCTTCCCCAATATTTTCTGTCTGTGGTTGGCTGAATCTGTGGCTGCAGAGGGCCGACTGTATACCAGCTTGATTCAATATTTTATTTTTATTTTTTATTTATTATTGTTATTATTATTATTTTTTGAGATGGAGTCTCACTCTGTCGCCCAGGCTGGAGTGCAGTGGCGCGATCTTGGCTCACTGCAAGCTCCATCTCCCGGGTTCACGCCATTCTCTTGTCTCAGCCTCCCGAGTAGCTGGGACTACAGGCGCCCGCCACCATGCCCGGCTAATTTTTTTGTATTTTTGTAGAGATGGGGTTTCACCGTGTTAGCCAGGATGGTCTGGATATCCTGACCTCGTGATCCACCGGGCTATTATTATTATTTTCGAGGCAGAGTCTTGCTCTTTCTCCCAGGCTGGAGTGCAGTGGTGCAACCTCTGCCTCCCAGGTTCAAGTGATTCCTCCTGCCTCAGCCTCTAGAGTAGCTGGGATTACAGGTGCGTGCCACCATGCCTGGCTAATTTTTGTATTTTTAGTAGAGATGGGGTTTCCCCATGTTGGCCAGGCTGGTCTCGAACTCCTGACCTCTGGTGATCCGCCCGCCTCGTTCTCTCAAAGTGCTGGGATTACAGGTGTGAGCCACCGCACCTGGCCTGATTCAATATTTTCATGTAAAACAGCATCCTAAAAGCTCTAGAAAATACAGGGGGATATTTATAAAATTATGTAAATACTTCTAAGCCTCACCCCCCCCTCAAAATTATAAATACCACTATGGTTATGTAGTTCGAGATTCTGGGTCAAAGACCATGAAACTGTTCAATGGAAAAGCAGACAGCAGGAGGCGCTGGAAGCACAGGGCGCCTACCGGGGCACTCGGCCAGTCCTCACCGAGAAGTAAGTGGTCCCTAATTCAGGGCCAGGTTACTGTTCACAGGGGAAGAGCTGAGGGGGGTGAGCCTGGGGCTGCTCCTCCGAGGCCTCAGCCCTGCAGGTGCGATGATGTCAGATGGTTGGTTTTGTTTCTATTGAAAAGAGGGTCTGAGATGGCGGCTTGAGGGCAGTGGTCTTCCAGGAACTGGATCACGGTCCCTCTAAGGGTCTCTCCTGCCGTTGCCTCTGCGTTTACTGCAGTCTTTCCACAGCCCCATGTTGTGGGCGGAGGGAGTGAGGCCAGGCCTGGCCCCTGCCTCCAGCCTCCCCGGGCTCTGACCAACCTCCGGGTGCTGCTGCTGCTGTTTCTTCCTGTCTGGCCACTCCCCTCCTGCAAGGCGGGCCCTGGGGAGGGCTGCTGGCAGCTGTTCCTAAGGTCTGAGCCCTTTGCTACATGAAGGAAAGAAGCGGTAGGGGGCCTGCATCTTCCATGCTGGTGGGAGGTGGGGGGTGGTCAGGGGCCTGCCTCAGTGGGCTCCTCCCATTCAGGGCTGTGACTCGGTGGTCCAGAGCCTGAGGATTCTCTGTCTATTTCTGCCAGAGCCTGATTATGTTATCGAAGCTGCTAGAGCATTCATGACCTTGGCTTATTTTCAACTTTCATAATTAGGGAAAAACTTAATTTGAGGTTTGATTATTTTAACCATTAGAAATCTTTGGGTTATGGCCAGGCACAGTGGCTCACACCTGTAATCACAGCACTTTGGGAGGCCGAGGTGGGTGGATCACCTGAGGTCAGGAGTTCAAGACTAGCTGGCCAACATGGTGAAACCCCATCTGTACTAAAAATATGAAAATCATGGCCAGGCACGGTAGCTCACGCCTGGAATCCCAGCACTTTGGCCGAGGTGGGTGGATCACCTGAGGTCAGTTCAAGACCAGCCTGGCCAACATGGTGAAACCCCGTCTGTACAAAAATACAAAAAAAAAAAAAAAAAAAAAAAAAAAAAAATTAGCCGGGCATGATGGCAGGTGCCTGTAATCCCAGCAACTCAGGAGGCTGAGGCAGGATAATCACCTGAACCGGGGAGGCGGAGGTTGCAATGGGCTCGGATCATGTCATTGCACTCCAGCCTGGGCAACAAGAGCGAAACTTCATCTCAAAAAAAACAAAAACAAAACAAAAATAGCTGGGTGTGGTGGCCTGAACCTGTAATCCCAGCTACTCAGGAGGCTGAGGCAGGAGAATTGCATGAACCCAAGAAACAGGGGTTGCAGTGAGCTGAGATTGTGCCACTGCACTCCAGCCTGGGTGACAGAGCGAGACTCCAACTCAAAAAAAGAAAAAGAAAAAAAAAGCCTTTGAATTGCAAATAATGGAAAGCCCAGCTCCGCCTTTCTAATCCCATTGAGGGAGTTTATTATGGACACACCTGATGAGCCCCGAGCCTGTAGGTGAAGCTTGGTGCAGGCGTCTCCGGCCCTGTCTACTCTGCCTTCCGGACGGCCGTGGCTCCCCGACTGAGCCTCTCATCAGCTGTTTCCCGTTACTCCTTCGTGCCACAGAGTGGCTTCCCCTGTGATCCACCTGCTACTCTGTCCTTCAGGGGACAAGAGAGCGCCTCCTCTGGTGATTGATTCCTCTGAAGAGAGGAAGCGTTTCCTCAAATCTCATTGGCTCTGACTGGCTCACGGTCCAATCCCCCAGTGGGTCCCTATGGCCAGCATGATTGACACCAGTGGTTGACACCAGCCCACGCACAAGAGCTGCCCCTGGGGCTAGAGTAAAGCTGATGTTACTCAAACCATGCGGCCGAGAACAGGGAGAGCCAAGGGACCATTCCCCAGGATGGGCCATCCAGCGTTGTCACCAGGTGGCCACAAACACCTGCTGTGTGTGGACAGTGACCGTGACCACAGCATCACTGATGGGGGCCTTGCGTGTGCCAGGCAGTGTCCTACAACTCTCCATGTGCTTTGTCCCATTTGGTCACCCTCAGTGATGCTCTGATGTGGACACATCTGCTGTCTCCACTTTAAAGATGGGGAAACTGAGGCCCACGGTGGCTCAGTGACCCACCTGGGGTTGCCCAGCCATTGCGGCATGGGGTGAGCTGGATGGGAACTCAGGCAGGCCCTCTAAACCCAGCCCAGACGCCACTGCATAGCAGCCCTGGAGGTACCAGGCAGCTGGCTGGGCAGGGACAGCATCATCGCCTCTCCGCGATGAGGCTGTCTTCAGGGCTCGGACCCCACCCACCAGGTCTCCTCAGCACACTGAGGATGATGGGTGCCTGCAGTGAAGGGTTGTGCAGCACCTGCCTGTTTCTTGACAGCCTCTTGCTTCCCCCCTCAGCAGGTTCCCCGGCAGCTGACCAGCCTGTCATTCAGAGGCTGACACCTGTCCTGATGACGCCACTCTCCAGTGCTGGGCCCCAGCCCCAGACTCTTCTTCCGCAGTTGCTTCTGCAGTTGCTTTTTTTTTTTTTTTATTTTTGAGATGGAGTCTTGCTCTATTGCTCAGTCTGGAGTACAGTTGCATAATATCGGCTGACTGCAACCTCCATCTCCTGGGTTCAAGCGATTCTCCTGCCTCAGCCTCCCAAGTAGCTGGGATTACAGGCACCCGCCGCCACGCCCAGCTAATTTTTTGTATTTTTAGTAGAGACGGGGGATCTCACCATGTTGGCCAGGCTGGTGGCAAACTCCTGACCTCCAGTGATCCGCCTGCCTCGGCCTCCCAAAGTGCTAGGATTACAGGCCTGAGCCACCGCACCCAACCTATCGCCCAGGCTGGAGTGCAGTGGCCAGATCTCAGTGAGGCCCTGTTTTAGAGTCGGCCTGCACTGGGAGTGAGTCTCCCCTGTCCGCACCCAAACGCACCAAGTGTGCCATTTCAGCGGTGGTGCTTGCTCCCTGGAATGGGACCAGGTGCTCTCAGTGATGTGGTGGGTTGGTGGCCTGGGTTCGGTGTCGGACGCAGGCCAAGCGGGAGGCTGGAGCCAAGCTGTGGCCTGGGGAGATGTTATGGGTCGGAGGGTCGGGGGGGCAGGGGTGCCTCCTGTGCTTTGTGTACACTGAGCATGGGTTTCCTCTGAATTTAAAAAGAAGGAGAAAATCAGAATTTCTGGCCCTGGTTCTGGCCGGAAGTGCGGCCATGTGTGATAGAGAAGGGCTTGCAGTGTCGGCCTGGCCTCCTGGAAGCCCTGGGCTGCAGCCCTGTCCAGCTGCGGCCTTGTCATGCCCTGGGTGGGTGGGAATGCAGCCTCCTCCTGGGGCCACACAGGGGCCGGCCGTCAGCTGAGGGGCTCCTGAAGTGGCAGTGACGGGATCCTGTGGCTCTTCCTCGTCCCCTTGTTACCAGTTGCTGAGGAGAGGGTGGATTAGCCCCTGGGCTGCACCTCAGTGTGTGTTGGTCTTCCCGGGTATGTGGGTGCAGGAGGTGGGGGGCGTGGAGTAGGCACAGGTTCACACCTCCTGCCTGGCAGTTGAGGGCCCTCATCACACACCACCAGGTTTCAGGGAATCTACAAATCACTTTCCTGTACTGACCCGATCAGCACGCACCCCTGAGTACTGCCCCCTGGGAGATGCCTGTGGGGTCCCAGGGTTCTGGCAGCCTCCTCCTACCAGCTGCAGTCCTGGTTCCAAGGTGGGGACCGTACGCCTGAACCTGGATGTGCCTTTGAGCCTGGCTGTGCTTGCTGAGGGTGCGGCGGGAGCTGCTACTCATTTTTTTGTCTCATTCTTCTCATTTCAAATTTTATGTACGAAATATTTTTATAGAGTGCATAAAATGTGGAAAGCCTGTGTGTGCTTTCTAATGTTCAAAACCAGGCCAGGCACGGTGGCTCACGTGTGTAATCCTACACTTTGGGAGGCCAAGATGGGAGGATTGCCTGAGCCTAGGTGTTGGAGACCAGCCTGAGCAACATGGTGAGACTCTGTCTCTAAAGAGCATTTTTTAAAACCAGCTGGGAACGGTGGTTCGCGCCTGTAATCCCAGGACCTTGGGAGGCCGAGATGGGCAGATCGCTTGAGCCTGAGAGTTCAAAACCAGCTTGGGCAACATGATGAAACCCCGTTTCTACAAAAAACAAACAAACAAAAAATTAGCTGGGCGCAGTGATGCTCACCTATAGTCTCAGCTACTCAGGAGGTTGATAGGGGAGGATCACTTGAGCCCAGGAGGTCAAGGCTACAGTGAGCTGGGGTTGCACCACTGCACTCCAGCCTGGGCGACAGAGGGAGACCTTGTCTCAAATAAATAAATAAATAAAAATCCATCTCAGTGGGTGTCCAATAAGCAGTGAGCCCGTGTGAGGGTCTCAGCCTGGCCGTGACCGTGCTGAGTGTCGCGAGCGCTTCAAGGCCACTTGCCCCGACCCTGCCCACCCCCGACTTTTGTTTCTTAATTTCATTCTTTCCAGGAAATTGCAGATTTGACAGATGTTAGGTACTTTGGTCGAGCCAAGCTTGATGTAGTTGAGAAATGGAAGAGAAAGTTGGAGGGAAACACAGGCTAGAGTAGAGTAAATCTAAGAAATAAAGTGAGTGTCTCTCTTTCTCTTTAGAGCAAAAAGAAGAAAAGGAAGAAGAAAAAGATTTGGAACAACTCCCCTTCCTCAGAGGTGGCTTCCTTGCCCCTGTCTCCTGCCAGCCCCTGTCACCTGACTTTGCTTTCAAACCCGGGGCCTCAGGACACAGCCCTGCCCCACAGCCAAGCCCAGCAGAGTGGCCCCACTGGCCAGCCGAGCCAGCCCCCGGGCACAGCCACCACGCCACTGGAGGGTGACGGCCTTTCCACGCCCACCGAGGTTGGCGACAGCCCCCTGCAGGCTCGGGCTTTGGGAGAGGCAGGAGTGGCCACAGGAAGTGAGGCTCTGAGCAGCCCCCAATCCCAGCACCACACGGAAGGGGAGGACCAGGACGCTTCCATCCCCTCTGGGGGCAGAGGCCTGTCCCAGGAGGGGACCATTCCCCCGACCTCTGCTGGTGAAGGCCGTTCTAGGACTGAAGATGCTGCCCAGGAGCTCCTGTTGCCTGAGTCAAAAGGAGGCAGCTCTGAGCCCAGGACAGAACCACAGACCACCGAGCAGCAGGCAGGGACCCCAGCCTCTACGGTGAGTCATCCGGGAGAGATGGCCCGGGAGTGGCACCGAGCCCTCAGCACCTGGGCTCTGCTGCAAGGTGCTGGCGTTGCTTCCCTGCCGGGGGGGCGTCCTCTGGGCCCTGCTCCCTGGGTGGGAGTCGGAGGGCTGTTCCTCCACCGGGGATGCCGGCCCACCCTGTCCCTCGGCTTGTGGCAGATGCTGCCCCTTAAACCATTGAGTCGGAGTCACCCTGGCCCATTTTGTCACCTTGGCCCTGGTGTTTGGGGTCTTTCAGGCAGTTGATGCTGCAGCTGAGCCAGCCAATACAGTTAAAGGGGCCGGGAAGGAAATGAAAGAGAAGACCCAGAGAACAAAACAGCCGCCAGCAACCACTCCTGCTTCCAAAACACACTGCCAGGTGCGTCTCCTTCCTGCCTGCCGGCTCCAGGAGGCCCTCCTCCTGCCCACGGCTGCGCCTCTTTCATTTAATTATTCAGCGAATATTTAAGTGCTGGGGATATAGCCATGATTCAGACAAAGCTCTGGCCTTCGGGGTGCTCACATTCTAGCGGAGAGAGAGTCAGGAAACCGACTTCAGCAGTGAGAAGATCGTGGAGGGAGGGAGGGAGGGGAGAGAGGGCACCCGGCTGGGCCCTGAGGTACCGTGGCCCCCACAGCCTAAGTGGCCGGGCGAGGCCTCTCTGAGGAGGTGGTGAGGGATGGTCCCCGGAGGTGTCTGGGATGTGTCCCAGACAACGGGAAGGTCATGTGCAGAGGCCCTGGGCTAGTGTGGGGTGGGCCTGTTCTCAGAGCGGCAGGGACGCCAGTGCCCCCAGGAGGAGTTGGGGGAGGAGAGGCCACCGATGAGGCTGGAGAGCGGCGCCTCTGGAGGCTGTGATTAGTGGCCCCAATGGCATCGGAAGGTCCCGAGCAGGGAAGGGTTGTGACCACTCTGGCCGCTGTGAGAAGCATCCCCTGTAGGGGTCAATGTGGAGGCTGGGCTGGGCACGGTAGCTCACACCTGTAATCCCAGCGCTTTGGGAGGCCTAGGCGGGTGCATCACCTGAGGTCAGGAGTTCAAGACCAGCCTGGCCAACATGGTGAAACCCCGTCTCTACTAAAAATACAAAAATTAGCCGGCCGTGGTGGCGTGTGCCTGTAAGCCCAGCTACTCGGGAGGCTGTCGCAGAAGAATCGCTTGAGCCTGGGAGGCGGAGGTTGCAGTGAGCTGAGATCGCAGTACTGCACTCCAGCCTTGGTAATAAGAGCGAGACTCTGTCTCAAAAAGAAAATGTGGAGGCCGGCCTTGAAGGTCAGGGTTTGGTTCCTTGTTGCAGGAAGCTGAGACCAAGACCAAGACCAAGGACGAGACGGCTGCTGCTGGAGAAAAAGTTGGTAAAAATGAACGAGGGGAGCCTGAAGACCTGAAGAAGCCAGAGGGGAAGAACAGAAGTGCAGCTGCTGTGAAAAAGGACAAGGAGCAAAAAAACCAGAAAGCAGGTGTCCAGGAAGTGAAGGCAAGGTAGGGATGCCCCCGCAGGGGAGCAAAGGAGACCCTGCCTGAGAGCCCGGCACACCTTCCCCCTGCACAACTCCCAGGGGATATCCAGGCTGCCCTTCTAGTCAGCTGTTTTGGCAAGTTTAACTTTGGGGGAAAAGGGGACCACTTAGGAGGTGGATGGGGGCAGGCACCTGTGCCAGTTTCTTGTTTCCTAATAGCCCCTGGGGTCCTGGAGCCAGCGTAGGCCTTTGGGAACTGAGGAGAGGGGCTGTTCTGGCCCAGACACCTGCTGGTGCCTCCCGCCACTGTCCCCAGCACTTCAGAGATGGGCAGGGATTGGCCACCTCTTCTTCCTCCATTTTGGAGGCAGTGAAGAGAGGACCCCATGGGGGGGTAGTGTGTCAGATGTGGACGTGCTTGCATGTTTGCTAGGGTGTGATAATGTGCATTACGAACACAAGGACCATGTGCCTGTGTGCGTTCACGTGCATGTGTGTGCACGTGTGTGTGCGTATGAGTGTGTGTACGTGTGCTTGTGCATGTGCGTGCATGTGTGTGTGCGAGTGCATGAGTGTGTGTACGTGTGCTTGTGCATGTGTGTGTGCGCGAGTGCATGAGTGTGTGTATGTGTGCTTGTGCATGTGTGTGCACGTGTGTGTGTGCACGTGTGTGCATGCACATGGCAGGTGGACAGATCTCACGGGAATCAGATTTCTGTTTTGGTTTTCCACCAGCACGCTGAGCCCGGGCGGAGGAGTCACCGTGTACTTCCACGCCATCATCTCTCATCATTTCTCATTCAGTCCCGACCACCATAAAGTCTTCATCAGAGGAGGAGAAGAATTTGGGGAGCCGAAATGGGCCAGCAATGTCTGTGAGCTGTACTATAGCAGGTGAGCGTGTCTTTAGGCTTGGGAGGAATCCCTCAGGGAAGGCATAGGATGCCCAGCCTGTGACACGTATTTAAAAAAAAATTTGTTTTTTTTTTTTGAGACGGAGTCTTGCTGTGTCACCCAGGCTGGAGTGTGGTGGCACGATCTCAGCTCACTGCAGCCTCCGCCTCCTGGGTTCAAGCGATTCTCGTGCCTCAGCTCCCAAGTAGCTTGGGATTACAGGCGCCCACCACCAAGCCTGGCTAATTTTTGTATTTTTAGTAGAGACGGAGTTTCTACTAAATGTTGGCTAGGCTAGTCTCAAACTCCCGACCTCAGGTGATCCGCCCGCCTAGGCCTCCCAAAGTGCTGGGATTACAGGCATGAGCCACTGCGTCCAGCCTTTAAATAATTTTTATCAAGTGAGTTGACGACATTCTTTGGGTTCTGGAAGATGAATATTTCAGACAGCTCTTCCTGGCCATGCATTTTGGTGTCATATTCCATCATGGACCTTTTTTTTTTTTTAAAGTATTCTTTCTTTATTTATTATAATTTTTTTTTTCTTTTTAGAGAGGGGATCTTGCTCTGTTGCCTAGGCTGCAGTGCAATCATGACTCACTGCAGCCTCAATCTCCTGGGCCACCATGCCCAGCTTTGTTTATCTGAGACAGAGTCTTGCTCTGTCACCCAGGCTGGAGTGCAGTGGTGGGATCACAGGTCAATGCAGCCTTGACCTCCTGGACTCAAGAAGTCCTCCCGCCTCAGCCTCCCATGGTGTTGGGATTTCAGGCATGGGCCACTGAACCCAGCCTTGCCTCCTCTTGGTCCACATCAATTTATAGCTTTGCACTCCATGCTACGTTTGAGAATAACTAAAATTTCCGGGTTAGGAATTTTGGATAACCAACCGTATCCTGTTCATTCACAGAGACTTAGGTCATGACGGCGTTCTTGTTGAAGGCAGTGTCGTCATTTCCAAGAAGCACCTAGATAAATACATTCCTTATAAGTACATCATTTATAATAAGGGCTCTGCTGAATATGAGTTCATCTACAAGCGCCAGCAGAAGGAGGGCGAGCACGTCAACCGCTGTCTGTTAATAAAATCTTCACTTCTGGGCTCAGGAGGTAAGTCATGGCAGCAGGCTGTCTGCTCACCCCTCCGGAGTGCAGGTGCCAGTCCTGCAGTACTGGACGCGTCTCTCTGGAGAGCACAGACTTTGCCTGGGCAGTGAGGTCCTCTTTGCTCTGCATTGACCCCACCCCAGCCTCCAGGTTCAGTGACACTGACTTTGGGTTGTGTCTCTGGTTGGTTAAAGATGTGTTGGCTTCTCCTTTGAGCTCAGTGTGACTTTACCCACTCACTTGCAGGAGGAAACATGGAAAGGACTTTTTGTTTGTTTTCTGAGACGGAGTCTGTCGCTCAGGCTGGAGTACAGTGGTGCGATCTCGGCTCACTGCAACCTCCGCCTCCCGGGGTCAAGCAGTTCTCCTGCCTCAGTCTCCCAAGTAGCTGGGATTACAGGAGCCTGCCACCACCCCCAGCTAACTTTTGTATTTTTAGTGGAGTCAGGGTTTCACCATGTTGGACCTTGACCTCAGGTGATCTGCCCTCCTCAACCTCCCAAAGTGTTGGGATTACAGGTGTAAGCCACTGCGCCCAGCCGGAAAGGATTTTTAATTAAGGGAAAGGAGAGAAAACGAAGCCAGAAGAAGGGCTGCGGCTGGGAACAGAGGGGCAGCAAAGGCCTGGGAGCTGGATCAGGGACAAGTGGAGTGACCAGGAGGCCACTGGGACTTGTCCCTTCTCTAGAGATTTTCAGATGGTTGACTGGAGATGCCATCCACAGCCCTGTCTGCAGGCTCCTGCTGGCTATCGTCCTCAGCACATCAGCCCCTCCGCCCATCTGTCGATAGACGTGGGTGCTTCCCTTCTCGCAGAGCCCTCTGTGCCCCTCCATGCCTCTCTCGGGGGTCCCGCACCTGGGTTCTCTGTCTGCAAACTTGATAGACAGAGATCAAGACTTGACTGTATTGATCGCCTGGACTCCCAGCACCGCCTCCTCACCTGGGGGGTCCTGGGCTTCGCCTCGCTCCCCCTCCCTGCACAGTGACCCTGAAACTCAAGGAAGTGAGCTGGGATCAACTGGTTGTTGCTTTCCCTCGGCGACCAGGGCCTCCCTGCCCCTGGTGTCCGGTGTCTTGAAAACAGTTGTTTCACTGTTTATGTTGTTCATGTGTTGTTTTAGGCAGATACGGAAGAATGTAAATTTAGTCCCTGTCACTCCACCCTGGACAAAGACAGAAGTCCTAAGAACTTTATAGAGTATATATTTTTTCGTTTTGTAAACATATATATATATTTTTTTTTTCTGAGACAGGATCTCGCTCTGTCACCCAAGCTGGAGTGCAGTGGCACGATCTCGGCTCGCTACAGCCTCAACCACCAGGGCTCAGCTGATCCTCCCCCTCAGCCCCCCAAGTAGCTGGGCCTACAGGTGTGTGCCACCATGTCTGGCAAATTTTTCATATTTTTTTTGGAGAGACTGGTCTTTCTATGTTGCCCAGTCTGGTCTCGAACTCCTGGGCTCAAGCAATCCGCCCATCTTGGCCTCCCAAAGTGCTGGGATTAAGACGTGAGCCACCGTGCCCAGCCAAATATGATTTTTACTAGCTAGAGAGTGTACTCTGAGAACTTAAGCTTTGAGAGAATAGGCATTAGTCCAGTAATTCCATATGTAAATACATTTACATATGGAATTCTATAAATATGGAATTCCTGCTCTGATAAATGCTGTGGCGTTGTGGCGTTGATGGCCCAGTTAAAAGGGCACGTGGGGGCCGGGCGCGGGGGCTCACGCCTGTAATCCAGCACTTTGGGAGGCCGAGGCGGGCGGATCACGAGGTCAGGAGATCGAGACCATCCTGGCTAACACGGTGAAACCCTGTCTCTACTAAAAATACAAAAAAATTAGCCAGGCGCGGTGGCGGCGCCTGTAGTCTCAGCTACTCGGGAGGCTGAGGCAGGAGAATGGCGTGAACCCGGGAGGCGGAGCTTGCAGTGAGCTGAGATCGTGCCACTGCACTCCAGCCTGGGCGACAGAGGGAGACTCAGTCTAAAAAAAAAAAAAAAAATGTGGTAGGGGATTTGACCTGGAGGTCGGCAGAAGCTTCCACAAGGAGGTGATGACCGAGTTGAGAACTAAACAGTTGCAGGCCCTACTGGGCCCAGGGTGCTGAGCTGGGGTAGGCGGGCCTGCCAGTCTAGACGACTGTGGGTCAAAACACAGCAGGGGGCTCAGGAGGCCTGTCCGGGTGCTTCCCGTTTCTGCCTGATTTTTACTTTTGTTTGTAGGTCTTCACGTGGGCTCTGACCGTCTCATTGACGTCTTGGGTTTTCTAATTATTTTACAGTCGACCTCACTGGGTTTTCTGTAATGAGGTCTGCACTCATATTGTTTGCAATGGAGCCTAAGAACAGTCACGAATTCAGCCCTTGCCCTATGTCAGCCACCATGCCAAGGGCCATGTTGCCTGCTGGGCAGCCTGCACCTACCTCCAGAGGCTGTGTCCCGTTCCTAGTACAGAGGAAACCAACTCAGGGATTGACTGGGACAGTGCTCAGTTGCTAGTGAGGGATGCAGTTTCTGTATGACACATTCCACCTGCTTGTGATGATGTTTAAGGAGGTTGTTTATCAAGTTTGCTGAGATACATAGTTAGAGATCCGTTGCAAGTCTCAGGCCCGCTGCATTCCGTGACCCTGGGCTTTCCACCCATCACTGTGGGACTTCTAGGATGTCTGTTTGCACGGGGCCGGCCTCAGTTGAGAAGTCAGATGGAGGAGTCTGGCTGTCGTCAGTGTGCGGGTTTTTGCTTTTCCCTTCCTCCCTTCCTCTGCCTCATTTACTCCATCTCTGTACCCGTCATGATCAGCCTTCTAGGCTAGCGTCTAGGTCTCCAGTGTTTTGATGGTCTTAAGTAGGCTCTTGTTCTTTCTGTCCCTCTTAGACTGGCATCAGTACGATGACATAGTTTGTATGAAGCCTCCTGGGAAATTACAGAAAGTCATGAACCACATCACAGACGGGTCGAGGAAGGACCTGGTGAAGGGGAAGCACACTGCCGCTACGGTCATGCTGGACAGCATCTTCAGCATCCTGCAGACCTGGGACACCATCAACCTGAACAGCTTCTTCACCCAGTTCCAGCAGTTTTACTTTGTCATGCAACAGCCTATGATTTATGAAGGACAGGCACAGCCGTGGACCGATTTGCAGTACGGGGAGAAAGAGGTATCAGGCTTGCCACCAGCTGCTCTACCTGTTGGGCAGGAGCCTCACCTGACCTACTAGTGGCCGGATGACCCCTTGACTCTGTGGGCCAGGTTGCAAATGGGAATGTGTCGAACTTTCTGGCCTTTTCTCCTACCACTGTCTCTTGGGATTTCTCTGCCCTCCCCATTTTCCTCCTTTTACTGGTTGTAATCTGAGCCCCACCCCAGCACCAGTCCTGAGTCCTCCCCTGGCCTTGGAGGGAGAGTGGAAGGAACGGGGCACCCTCTGTCACTGCACCTTTACCCACACTGCGGTGCAGCCTGGGCGGGTTTCAGGCCAGCCTGGAGCTGTTTCTGAGGTGAGGCTGAGCCCTGATGAGCCTCAGGGGCCCTGCCTGAGCCCTCATGCCAGGGTCTTGGCTGCACCGCAGCTGCTCCTGTGGCTCTCGCAGGTGTGGTAGGGGGGCACGGATGGGGTCTGCTGCCCTAGCTGTGGTGCTGGGGCAGCTCTGGACACTTCCGATGAATTCAAGTCCGTGGTTCATGCATCTTCCTCTTCTCCCACCATCAGGTGAAGAGATACCTGTGGGAATATCTGAAAAAGCACATGGTACCACTTTTGGACAGAAAAAGCGCGGACTCTTTGCCTATAGACGGCCCAGTGAGGAGTAAACTGAAAATGGGCCTGATTGTCCTTTTCATAGTGGAAAAAATTCAGTTTTTATTAGAAGACAGCCTGACCTTGTTGTGTCACCTCCTAACCTCAGATGCCAGCTCACCAGATGAGTTTCACAGTGACCTAAGCCACATCCTTGGGATACCTCAGAGGTATTATTATTTTTTGTTGAAATGTTTTTTATGGCTATTATAATGATTTTCTCTGATTGCAAAAATAAGTGCTTGACTAGAGTGACTGAAAGCACACAGGCAAGAAATAAAACCACCCGTGATTTTACCACTCACTGTGGTCCTGTCAGTAGTTTTTCCTAGCATCTGTCTTATTTTTATTATATTCTGTCCTCTGTTGAATTCCCTGCCTTTTTATTCCCCCCCAGACGGCGTCTCACTCTGTGGCCCAGGCTGGAGTACAGTGGTGCAATCTTGGCTCACTGCAGCCTCCGCCTCCCAGGTTCAGGCAATTCTCCTGCTTCAGCCTCCTTAGTAGCAGGGACTACAGGTGCACACTACCACACACGGCTAATTTTTGTATTTTTAGTAGAGAAGGGTTTTCACCATTTTGGCCAGGCTGGTTTCGAACTCCTGACCTCAGGTGATCCGCCCGCCTCGGCCTCCCAGAGTGCTAGGATTGTAGGCGTGAGCCACTGTGCCGGGTCTGAATACCCTGCTTTTTGAAGCTTCGTGTCGTATCATGAGCAGCCTCTGTGTGCGCACGTTTAGGCGGTTGTGGCGTGATGCCAGCTTGAACACATCCCCTCAAGGACATCTGCAGAAGCACCGTGAATGTTCTCCCCGTGCCCCTGCCTGTGCCGTGTCTAGTTCAGGAAACACAGTGTGACTGTCCTGGGCCTGAAATGTTCAGTGGTGAGAAGGCGATGGCCTTTGACTTGGTACCTGCTCAGACCCCACTGAGCTCTGATGGTCACAGTCTCCCAGCATTCTCTCTGCGTGTGTTGATTTGAACTTGAGAATGACATTAGGTAGCCTTTCCTGACCAGCATGTCTTATCACGACATCTGCCTCTCAGTTTTACACGTTTATTTATTTGTTGTTTTGAGACAGCGTCTTACTCTGTTCCCCCAGGCTGGAGTGCAGTGGAGCAGTCAGCTCACTGCAGCTTCAACCTCACAGACGCAGGTGGTTCTCCCACCTCAGCCTCCTGAGCAGCTGGGACTGCAGGTGCACACCACCACTTCCAGCTAATTTTTGTGTTTATTGTAGAGATGGGGTTTCGCCATGTTGCCACGGTGGTCTTGAGCTCCTGACCTTGTGATCCGCCTGCCTCGACCTCCCAAAGTGCTGGGATTATAGGCATGAGCCACTGTGCCTGGCCTGGTTTTACAAACCTAAAACAACCAAATAAACGCTGCACATTTTGACAAAGAGGAGGAGTGGAGGTAAAGGCAGTGTACAGAGTTAGTGCCGGTGTTTAAAGTATGAGGAATCATTAATATATTTTGACTGTAGGAGATTCACCATGTATTGTTTATAGGCTCAACCCTTATGTTTAAAAAGTTGTTTTGGGGCCGGGCACGGTGGCTCACGCCTGTAATCCCAGCACTTTGGGAGGTCGAGGCAGGCGGATCACAAGGTCAGGGGTTCGAGACCAGCCTGACCAACATGGTGAAACACTGTCTCTACTAAAAATACAAAAATCAGCTGGGCGCGGTGGTGCACGCCTGTAATCCCAGCTACTCAGGAGGCTGAGGCAGGAGAATCACTTGAACCCAGGAGGCGGAGGTTGCAGTGAGCCGAGATTGTGCCACTGCACTCCAGCCTGGGTGACAGAGTGAGACTTCATCTCAAAAAAAAAACAAAAAGTTGTTTTGGCCGGGCATTATGGCTCACACCTGTAATCCCAGTGCTTTGGGAGGCTGAGGCAGGAGGGATTGCTTGAGCCCAGGAGTTCAGGATCAGTCTGGGAAACAAAAATTAAAATAAAAAATAGAGCCGGCCAACATGGTGAAACCCCGTCTCTACAAAAAATACAAAAAACTAGCTGGGCGTGGTGGCGGGCACCTGTAGTCCCAGCTACTCGGGAGGCTGAGGCAGGAGAATGGTGTGAACCCAGGAGGCAGAGCTTGCAGTGAGCCAAGATCGTGCTACTGCACTCCAGCCTGGGCAACAGAGTGAGACTCCATCTCAAAAAAAAAAAAAAAAAAAAAAAATGTAGCTAGCTGGGTGTGGTGGTGCACCTGTAATTCCAGCACTTGAGAGGCTGGGGCAGGAGGATCCCTTGAGTCCAAGAGTTCGAGGTTATAATGATCGCACCACTGCACTGCCTTGATGACAGAGTGAGACTCTGTCTCTAAACGATGAAAATAAATTTTACAAGTTGCTTTATATTTAGATTTACTGTTGCCAGATGGTCTGGGTTCAAATCCCAGCTCTGTCAGTCAGGACCCTGCGTTGACTACTTAGCCAGGACCCCTGCCTCTGAGATCCCTCCCCTGTCCTGGGAGTTTGTTGTGGGGATTCGGCGAGGGCCTGCAAAGGACCTGACACCCTAGGCTGGGGGCTGAGGGAAGCCCTGTCTCCTGCGTGAGTTAACCTCTGCTCAGCCAGGTGCGGTGCTCCTCCTGCTTTGTGTGCACAGTGCTTGCTTCCTGTTGGGACTCCAGACTCCCAGGGAGATGACTCCCTGGCCAGCTCAGCTCACTGCGGGATCTTTATTCCCTTCCAGCTGGCGGCTGTACCTGGTGAACCTGTGCCAAAGGTGCATGGACACAAGTATGTACAACTGGCTGGGAGCCCTGCCTGTCCTGCACTGCTGTATGGAGCTGGCCCCGCGGCACAAGGACGCCTGGAGCCAGCCTGAGGACACCTGGGCCGCTTTGGAGGGAATCTCCTTCTCACAGTTCCGGGAACAAATGCTAGATACGTAAGTCGTAGAGTTGTGCTTATCTACATGAATCTGGGAAGAATGACTCCTACACTGTGCACCCGGAGTCCCGGTGGGCTCTGCAGTGACTCCATTCCTGATTCTAATGACAGAACTAACACACGCTCTTTTAACATTTTAAGACATCAAAACTATCAAGAATAGTCTGGGCACAGTGGCTCAGGCCTGTAATCCCAGCACTTTGGGAGGCTGAGACGGGTGGATCACCTGAGGTCAGGAGTTCGAGACCAGCCTGGCCAACATGGTGAAAACTCGTCTCTATGAAAAATACAAAAAAAAAAATTAGCCAGGCGTGGTGGCATGTGCTTGTAATCCCAGCTACTCTAGAGGCTGAGGCAGGAGAATCACTAGAACCCGGGAGGTGGAGGTTGCAGTGAGCTGGGATCGTGCTACCACACTGTAGCCTGGGTGACAGAGCGAGACTCTGTCTAAAACAAACAAACAAACAAACAAAAAAACTATCAAGAATACAGAAACAACTTGTAACCTCAGAGACAGCCATTGTTAGCACGCGGCGTACCTATTTCTGGTTTTGTCCAAATATGGATTCGTGGGTGTTTTATGTACTTAAAAGAACAACAACAAATTATGTGTTATTTATTCTGGTTTACAACCTGATTTTTCCTCTTAACGGTATTTTGTGAGCAACTTTTTCCATCAGCAAATACCTGTCTATGTTGTTAAGATAATGATTGCTTAGCGTTCCAGCCAGAGAGAGTGCCAGCCTTGTATTGAGCCAATTCTCTGTTACAGGACATTTGGTTGGTTGTGCAGTTTCGTTTTGTCAGCGTGCTTTCATAAGCATTCTTAGCTTTCTCTGTCCAATGACTTCACTGAGATAAATCCCTACGAGTGGAACTGTCAAAGGCATTGTGAACTCTAAACCATTTATACCTTTGCATAATGCTGGCTTAAAGGAGAGGAATATTGGCAATATATATAATCCTGACCTCTGATCCAAATATAATGACCTCTCCTTTATCACAAGAAAATATTACCAGAGAAAGTTTTTTTATTTTTTTATGTTTTTTTAACTTTTAAGTTCAGGAGTACATGTGCAGGTTTGTTATATAGATAAATTTGTGTTGTGGGTTTTTTTTGTACAGATTATTTCATCACCCAAATATTAAGCCTAGTACCCATTAGCTGTTTTTCCTGATTCTCTCCCTCCTCCGTCCTCCGCCCTCCGATAAGCCCCAGTGTGTGCTGTTCCCCTCTCTGTGTCCCTGTGTTCTCATCATTTAGCTCCCACTTACAAGTGAGAACATGCAGTATTTGGTTTTCTGTTCCTGAGTTAATTTGCTAAGGATAATGGCCTCCAGCTCCATCCATGTTCCTGCAAAGGACATGATTGCATTCTTTTTTATGGCTGCATAGTATTCCATGGTGTGTACGTACCACATTTCTTTATCCAGTCTACCGTTGATGGGCATTTAGTTTGATTCCATGTCTTTGCTGTTGTGAATTGTGCTGCAATGAACATACATGGGCATGTTTCTTTATAATAGAACAATTTATATTGTTGTTGGTATATACTCAGTAATGGGATTGCTGCGGTGAATGGTATTTGTGGAATTGCCACACTGTCTTCCATAATGGTTGAACTAATTTACACTCCCACCAACAGTGCATAAGCATTCCTTTTTCTCTGCAACCTCACCAGCATCTGTTACTTTTTGACCTTTTAATAGCAGCCATTCTGACTGGTGTTAAGATGGTATCTCACTGTATTTTTTTTTTAAGAGACAGAGTCTGGCTCTGTCACCCAGGCTGGAGTGCAGTGGTGTGATCTCAGCTCACTGCAGCCTCTGCCTCCTGGGCACAAGTGATTCTGCTGGGATTGGAGGTGTGCGCCACCACATGTGGCTAATTTTTGTATTTTTAGTAGAGACAGGGTTTCACCATGTTGGCCAGGCTGGTCTTGAACTCCTGACCTCAAGTGATCCACCTACCTCGGCCTCCCAAAGTTCTAGGATTATAGGCATGAGCCACCATGCCTGGCCTCATTGTGGTTTTGTTTTGTTTTGTTTTGTTTGAGATGGACTCTCGCTTTATCACCCAGGCTGGATTGCAGTGGCACAATCTCGGCTCACTGTAACCTCTGCCTCCCAGGTTCAAGTGATTCTCCTGCCTCAGTCTTCTGGGTAGCTGGGACCACAGGCACCCCACCATGCCTGGCTAACTTTTATATTTTTAGTAGAGACGGGGTTTCACCATGTTGGCCAGGCTGGTCTCAAACCCCAGACCTCAAGTGATCCACCCACCTTGGCCTCCCAAAGTGCTGGGATTGCATGTGTGAGCCACCATGCCCAGCCTCATTGTGATTTTGATTTGCATTTCTCTAATGATCAGTGATGTTGAGCTTTTTTTCATATGCCTGTTAGCCACATGTATGTCTTCTTGTGAAAAGTGTCTGTTCATGTCCTTTGCTCACTTTTTAATGGGGTTGCTTGTTTTTTTTTTTTCTTGTAAATTTGTGTATGTTCCTTATAGATGCTGGATATTATGCCTTTGTCAGATGCATATTTTGCAAAAATTTTCTCCCATTCTGTGGGTCATCTGTTTACTCTGTCGATAGTTTCTTTTGCTGTGCAAAAGCTCCTCAGTTTAATTAGTTCTCATTTGTCAATTTTTGCCTTTCTTGTGATTGCTTTTGGTGTCTTTGTCATGAAATCTTTGCCCGTTCCTGTGTCTAGAATGGTATTGCCTAGGTCTGGGCAAAGATTGGAGAAAAATTATGGAGAAGTCCTTAAAAGCACAGGCGATAAAAGTAAAGTGAGATAAATGGGATTACATCAAATCAAAAAGCTTCTGCGCAGCAAAGGAAACTATCAACAGAGTGAAGAGACAGTCCACGGAATGGGAGAAAATATTTGTCATCTACACGTCGGATAGGGAGATTTAAGGAACTCAAACAAGTGGACAGAAAAAATCAGATTTAAAAATGGACAAATGAGTTGAGTAGTCATCTAAAAAGAAGACGCACAAATAACCAACAGGTGTATGAGAAAATGATCAGCATCATTAATTAGGGAAATGCAAATCAAAACCACAATGAGATATGCTCTTACCCAAGTTAGAATAGCTGTGATCAAAAAGACGAAAAATAAATGCCAGTGAGGATGTGGGAAAGAGAAACTCTCATACAATGTAGGAATGTAAATTAGTACTGCCACTATGGAGAACAGTATAAAGGTTCCTGAAGAAACTAAAAATAGAACTACTGTATGATCCAGCAATCGTACTGCTGGGGATATATCCAAAGTAAAGGAAATCAGTATGTTGAAGAGATAGCTGCACTCCTATATTTATCATAACACCCAATAGCCATGATATGGAATCATCCTGAGTGTCCACCCGCAGAAGAGTGGATGAAGAAAGTGTTGTCTATATACACAGTAGAATACTATTTGGCCACCAAAAAGAATGAAATTCTGTCTTTCGCAGCAACATGGATGAGCTTGGAGGAGATTACGTTAAGTGAAATAAGCCAGGCGCAGAAAGATAAATACTGCATGTTCCTACTCATGCGTGGATGCAAAAAGAGTTGATCTTCTAGAAGGAGAGAGTAGAATAGTAGTTACGAGAGGCGAGGAAGGATGGGGAAAGGGCTAGCCAAAGGTTGGCTAGTAGATACAAAAGTATGTCTAGATAGGATGAGTAAGTTCTAGGGTCCTAGAGCAGTATGGAACGACTGTAATTTACAATTTATTATGTTTTTCAAATAGCTAGAAGAGTGGACTTTGAATGTTTCCAACACAAAGAAATAAATGTTTGAGATAGATATGCTAATTACCCTGATTTGTACACATTACACGTTGTATGCATATATGTTGTATACATATATTTGTATAGATTACAGACTGTATACTTTGTACATAGTATACATTGTAGACAGATATTTATATGTATATACAGTGCATAAAATGTATTCTCTATATGCATTTTTATACATTATGTATTGTATACATATATAGAAATATAACACTGTTCCCCATAAATATGTACAATTATTATATGTCAGTTTAAAAATAATAAAAGCGGCTGGGCTTGGTGGCTCATGCCTATAATCCCAGTACTTTGGGAGGCCCAGACAGGAGGACTGCTTGAGGCCAGGAGTTCAAGACCAGTCTGGGCACATAGTAGTACCCAGTCTCTACAAAAAACAAACAAAAAAAATAATTGGGCATGGTGGGGTATACCTGCAGTCCCAGCTACTTGGGAGGCTTACGTGGGAGGATCGCTTGAGCCAGGGAGGCCAAGGCTGCAGTGGTAGAAGTCCAGATTCCCTAGAAGTTGAAATAAAAGCATCTTTATTTTCAGATTCCTGACAGGTAACCACAAACTTTCTCTTTAAGTATAATCTCTATGAAATACTGAATACTGGGTTATTTAATAGAACAGTCATAATGACCACAGATGAACCCTTCTAAGCAAAATAGATTAATTTATTTTGGCCTTGAAATGGTCTTTCTGTTATTAATGTGCTAGAATGTATTCATTCATTCACTGGATGAATACTTGAAGAGCACCTTCCTTGTGCCAGGAAGTACTACTCAAGGCACACGGTGTACAGCACTGCTCAAAACAGACAGTGGCTCCTGGCCTCACGGAGCTTGCATTCTAGCTGGAGAGGCAGGCAGTTAATACATTAGTAAGTCCTATTGATGAGAGAGCTCTGGAAATTCCTCCTTCCCCCAGCCTGGAGGCGCAGGCCATAGGATCTGCTAAGGTCTGAAGGTAGGGTAGGAGAACAGAGGTAATGACTGCAGCACTCTGGGCCTTGCAGTGAGAACAAGACAGTGACCATCCAGTTGGGAAAGGGGCTGGAGAACTGAAAGAGATGCCCCCTCATAAAGCATGATGCTCAGAGCCTGCCAAATGCCAAAGACTGGGGACAGCAGAAAAAATGAGGCAGTTGCTCTGCACCCCTGGATCCCAACTTCTGCTAAAGGCAGTGTTGCAGTCTTGCCTTTAGAAGACGTAAAAGCCTTTGGAAACCAATTCTTTTCCTTTTCTTTTTTCTTTGTTTCTTTTTTTTTTTTTTTTGAGACAGTCCTGCTCTGTCGCCCAGGCTGGAGTGCAGTGGCACGATCTCTGGTCACTGCAACCTTCGCCTCCCAGGTTCAAGTGATTCTTGTGCCTCAGCCTCCCAAGTAGCTGGGACTACAGGTGCATGTCATCACACATCACATGTTGCTAATTTTTGTATTTTTAGTGGAGATGGGTTTTGCCATGTTGGCCAGGCTGGTCTTGAACTCCTGGCCTCAAGTGATCTGCCCACCTCAGCCTCCCAAAGCACTGGGACTACAGGCGTGAGCCACCCACTGTGCCTGGCCAAGCCCTTGGGAACCAATTCTAATTAAAGCTATAACAAAGCTGTAGTTCATCTAAACTATTAACTCAGCCCCTGATAACAGAAGACGCCACTAGATGATCAAGAGAGAAAACAATCAATATAGTCAGACCCATGGATGGTCCATATTTACCTAGAAAGGCTAGATATAGTAGAAATATAGAGTACCTTTTATTATTATTGCTATTTTTATGTACTTATCTTTAAATATCTTGTAAAAGTCTGCAGTAGCATTGTTCCTAAAGATCCAATCATTCAGGTAAAAGTGGCCTTTAGTATGCAGTGAACCTTTATTGATATGTTTTTTATAACTTCTGTTACTTCTGGGGAACCTTGCTTTATTTCTTTTCCATTGTCAACATTTTGGGTCTCCAGTACTGTGTTCCAGAATCAGCATTATTTAAGGGCCTTCGCTGAGCCCACTTGGGCTGTTTGATCCTGGACACTCCTTAATAAGAATTAAGAGGCTTGGCCGGATGCGGTGGCTCATGCCTGTAATCCCAGCACTTTGGGAGGCCGAGGCAGGCGGATCACGAGGTCAGGAGATCGAGACAAGCCTGGCTAACACGGTGAAACTCCATCTCTACTAAAAATACAAAAAATGAGCCAGGCGTGGTGGCAGGTGCTTGTAGTCCCAGCTACTGGGGAGGCTGAGGCAGGAGAATGGCGTGAGCCCGGTAGGCAGAGCTTGCAGTGAGCCGAGACTGCACTCCAGCCAAGGCGACAGAGCGAGACTCCATCTCAAAAAAAATAAATAAATAAAAAATAAATAATAATTAAGAGGCTTAATTATTGGGGTATATCCCTTTTATTGTAAAATATACATAATCTCCAGTTTACCATGTTAACTCCTTTTCAGGACACAGGTCCCTGGCACTAAGCATATTCACACTGTCGTGTAGCCGTCAGCACCGTCCACCTCCAGAACTCAGCTTCCCCAGCTGAAACTCCATCCCCATGAAACACGACCTCCACACTCCCCCTCCTCCTGGTAACCACCGTTCTCCTCTCTGTCTCTAGGATTTTGACTTCTCTGGGGACCTCATGTGAGTGGAATCACACAGGATTTGTCCTTTTGTGTCTGATTTATTTCACTGAGCATAATGTTGTCAAGGTTCATCCATCTCAGTGAATTCTTTTTATGTCTGTATTTATTTATTTGTAGAGATGGAATCTTGCTATGTTGCCCAGGTTGGTCTCAAACTGCTGGTCTCAAGCTATCCATCCTCCTGCTTTGGCCTCCCAAATTATGGGGATTGCAGACATGAGCCACTGTACCCAGCAGTGAACTCTTTTTTTTTTTTTTCTTTTTGATTTTATTACTTTTTTTTTTTAAGACAGAGTTTTGCTCTCATTGCCTGTGCTGGAGTGCAATGGCATGATCTTGGCTCACCACAACCTCCACCTCCCGGGTTCAAGTGATTCTCCTGCCTCAGCCTCCCCAGTAGCTGGGATTACAGGTGTGCGCCACCATGCCCGGCTAATTTAGGATTTTTAGTAGAGATGGGATTTCTCCATGTTGGTCAGGCTGGTCTCGAACTCCCAACCTCAGGTAATCCGCCTGCCTCGGCCTCCCAAAGTGGATTACAGAGGTGAGCCACTGCACCCCGCCTGATTTTATTACTATTTTTTAATATTACTGCTCCTTGTAGAACAGGGCTACCCCATGGGAGTGTGCCCAGAATAGCCAGCAGTGAATTCTTATTCTGTATTCTGAATTCTATATTAAGTTAATTCTCCCTTTTTTTCTTCCTTTTTTTTTTTTTTGAGACAGAGTCTCACTCTGTCGCCCAGGCTGGAGTGCAGCGGCGTGATCTCGGCTCACTGCCACCTCCGCCTCCGGGGCTCAAGCGATTCTTCTGCCTCAGCCTCCTGAGTAGCTGGGATTACAGGATTACAGGCATGTGCCACCACACCTGGCTAATTTTTGTATTTTTAGTAGAGACGCAGTTTCACCATGTTGGCCAGGCTGGTCACAAACTCCTAACCTCAACTGATCCACCTGCCTCGGCCTCCCAAAGTGCTGGGATTCAGGCGTGAGCCACGGCGCCCGGCCATTAAGTTAATTCTCAATAGGTTGTTCTGTACTTTTCATTTGATTCACTGCATATTTTTGTTTTCCACATAGTCTTTATTTTATTTTTTAAAGTAGAGACAGGGCCTCACTAGGTTCCCCAGGCTGGTTTCAAGCTCCTGGGCTCAAGTGATCCTCCCGAGTCAGCCTCCCAAGTTTTGGGATTCAGGTGTGAGCCATCACGCCCGGCCTCAAGTAGTATTTAAATCATTTTTGAATTTGGGACTGTTTCTGTCCCTCCAGCATTGGTTTCCTCCATCTTCCCTCACTGATCTCACTGCGTCTCTTCTCTCCGTCCCTATTTCTCTTATGCAGGAGCTCCTTACTTCAGTTTATGAACCAGAAGAAGCATTTGCTGAGCATAGACGAGCCTCTCTTCCGGTCCTGGTTTAGTCTGCTACCTCTGAGTCACCTGGTCCAGTATATGGAAGACTTCATGGAGCACCTGCGTCATTTTCCTGCTCATATCCTGGACTGTTTTTTAGGGATTTACTACCGGCTTCCGGGACTTCAGAAAGTCTGGAATATGCAGGTTTGTGTCTGAAGTCGGCTCTGGAGTCCTGGCTTAGCAAAAGCAGATTAGATAACTAAACATGGAAAGCTCAGGATTCTTATTCCTAAAAAACAGACAGTGGGCTGGGTGCGGTGGCTCATGCCTGAATCCCAGCACTTTGGGAGGCCGAGGCAGGCAGATCACGAGGTCAGGAGATCAAGACCATCCTGGCTAACACAGTGAAACCCCATCTCTACTAAAAATACAAAAAAATTAGCTGGGCGTGGTGGCGGACACCTGTAGTCCCAGCTACTTGGGAGGCTGAGGCAGGAGAATGGCGTGAACCCGGGAGGCGGAGCTTGCAGTGAGCCGAGATCGCGCCACTGCACTCCAGCCCGGGCGACAGAGCGAGACTCCATCTCAAAAAAAAAAAAAAAAAAAAAAAAGCAGACAGTGAAGCATCGCCACCTAGAGAACCAGCGCTGGTCATCACTCGTTAGGGCTAAACGTTGATCTCCTTGAGCTTCTGTTTCAGTAAATAGAGTTTGAGGAAACAGTCACCTTCGTTGTTTGTGATTGTGCAGGGCGGGATTAGAAGGTCTCATGTGGGCCGGGCGCGGTGGCTCACGCCTGTAATTCCAGCACTCTGGGAGGCTGAGGCGGGCGGATCACGAGGTCAGGAGATCGAGACCATCCTGGCTAACATGGTGAAACTCCGTCTCTACTAAAAATAAAAAAAATTAGCCGGGCGTGGTGGCGGGTGCCTGTAGTCCCAGCTACTCGGGAGGCTGAGGCAGGAGAATGGCGTGAACCCGGGAGGTGGAGCTTGCAGGGAGCCGAGATCTTGCCACTGCACTCCAGCCCGGGCGACAGAGTGAGACTCCATCTCAAAAAAAAAAAAAGCAGACAGTGAAGCATCGCCACCTAGAGAACCAGCGCTGGTCATCACTCGTTAGGGCTAAACGTTGATCTCCTTGAGCTTCTGTTTCAGTAAATAGAGTTTGAGGAAACAGTCACCTTCGTTGTTTGTGATTGTGCAGGGCGGGATTAGAAGGTCTCATGTGGGCCGGGCGCAGTGGCTCACGCCTGTAATTCCAGCACTCTGGGAGGCCGAGGCGGGCGGATCACGAGGTCAGGAGATCGAGACCATCCTGGCCAACATGGTGAAACTCCGTCTCTACTAAAAATAAAAAAAATTAGCCAGGCGTGGTGGCGGGTGCCTGTAGTCCCAGCTACTCGGGAGGCTGAGGCAGGAGAATGGCGTGAACCCGGGAGGCGGAGCTTGCAGTGAGCCGAGATCTTGCCACTGCACTCCAGCCTGGGTGACAGAGTGAGACTCCGTCTCAAAAAAAAAAAAAGAAGGTCTCATGTGATACACTTCATAGCTGCCATTCTTCCTTTCACATTTTTTGGTGGAGAAAATGGTATAAGTTTAAATCCTGAGTTTTATCTGTAAAAGAGGTAAGATTAGTATGTGAGCACCTTAAAATTTGTTTGTGGGAAGAAAACAATGTATACCATATTGATGTTGGATTTTTTTCAGCTCTGTTTCAGCAATGACAGTGGCATCGTGATTCAATCTTCTGTCCTGTTTTTCTTTTTTTCTCCGCCTTAGGGTGTTCAGAACGTTCAGAACATTTTAAAAATGCTGTTGCACCTCCTGGACACTTACCAGGACAAGTAAGTGGAAAGCACGATGCAGTCTCTCCCTCACATGTGGCCCCGGGGGCTTCCTCTGACCCCTATAATTGGCTGCGACCCACATTTGCTGTTGTAACAGCAAGGTCATAAATTGATATGTGGCCCACTTCTCTTCTCAGGTTATTAATGTAGTCGTCTGTTTTTTTTGTTTTTTTTTTGTTTTTTTGAGTCAGAGTCTCACTCTGTTGCCCAGGCTGGAGTGCAGTGACGCGATCTCAGCTCACTACAACCTCTATCTCCTGGTTCAAGTGATTCTCCTGTCTCAGCCTCCCGAGTAGCTGGGATTACAGGTGCACCCCACCACGCCCAGCTAATTTTTGTGTGTTGGTTTGTTTGTTTGGTTTTTTGAGATGGAGTCTTACTCTTGTTGCCCAAGCTGGAGTACAATGGCACGATCTTGGCTCACTGCAACCTCTGCTTCCCAGGTTCAAGTGATTCTCCTTCCTCAGCCTCCTGAGTAGCTGGGATTACAGGCACATGCCACCACGCCTGGCTAATTTTTCTATTTTTAGTAGAGATGGGGTTTCACCATGTTGGCCAGGCTGGTCTCGAACTCCTGACCTCAGGTGATCCACCTGTCTCGGCCTCCCAAAGTGCTGGGATTACAGGCATGAGCCACCATGCCTGGCTGTCTTTTTTTTTTTTTTTTTTTTTTAAAGGGAAATAATAGATATCAGCTGCTAAGATTTGGGTTTATCTCCCCCTGATCTTTTTTTTTCCTATACATTTTTCCCTTACTTGTAAATAGTCACGATACTGCATATGCATGGTGGGTGTTCTGCATTTTTTTAATACTTAGTTTAAGATAAAAATCAAAGATAGCTTTAATATAATTATCCAAAATCGTTTGCTCCTGCAAATTTGTGACCTCTGATACCCTGAGGAGTCAGCAGACAGAATGCAGAACCACTGAAATGTGCCAGCGAGCGATTGGATGCATGTTGTCTGAGCTGTTCTCTGAGCGGCTCGGGCACTTCCAGTCTTCGTTCACCTCCTTTGTTCACGTCTCTGCTGATGTTGGTCCAGCACCTGTGACTTCAGGATCCCCCCGACAAGCTCCCTACCTCCCCACCACTGTGTGTCACATTCTCAGCCCAAGGAGTCCTTTCTTACACCGCCTTCCCAGCCCCCTCCATCAACTCGCCTCTTAAGCTCCTCCTAAGTGTCCTCTTAAGTCACTCCTGAGTCCCTCCTGAGTCCCTCCTAAGGCTCCTCCTGAGTCCCCCCCGAGTCCCCTCCCGAGTCCCTCCCAAGGCTCCTCCTGAGTCCCTCCTAGGCTTCCTTCTGAGGCTCCTCCTGAGTCCCTCCTAAGGCTCCGCCCGTGTCCCTCCTGAGTCCCTCCAGAGTCCCTCCTAAGGCTCCTCCTAAGTCCCTGCTCTGTCCATGTGTCCCTCAGAAAACACAAAACCCAGGCCCAGCAGAGCTGGAGCCAATTCCACACGGGCTGCACGCTCTTCTGCTATTTCTTTCTCTTCCTCCCTCCTTTCTGTTTCTTTCTGAATATTTTTTCAAATTTATGTCATATTTTAATGTCTAGTAATAAACATCCCTTGCTTTTTTTCACATCCCAGAATGCACTGAGGAGTGTTTGGACTTGCTTTGGTTAGAACAGTTGAGACTACAGAGACGAAACAAGAGGACTTTGCTTCCTTTTTATCTTAGTCACAAGTTCAGGACTGACTGAGATTTTCCAGACGTTAACCTAGATAAGGTCAAACAAATGCCCTGTTGGTAGTTATTTTAAAGGAAGGGGCTAGTCATCAATGGTTACCGTTTTCTGGCTTCTACCAAATCCTTGCCGGGATTTCTCTTAACTTTTTGCGGGGCAGGATTCCCGAGGAGGCCTTGTCACCATCCTACCTGATTGTGTGTCTGAAACTGCATGAAGCCATCTGCAGCAGCACAAAGATACCTAAGTTTTACGAGCTGCCAGCCTTATCTGCCGAGATTGTCTGCAGAATGATTATACTTCTATCCCTGGTGGTAAGTGGAGTCAACACACAAAGTATCACACCCGGGATAGGTGGGGAATTTCAGGCAGCCTCAATTTGGAAAGGAAACAGACTGATTCCCGGGTGCTGAGATGAGATGGAACGGTGGATTCCAGCAGTGGACATTTCTTGTGCTCCTGCTTGATGCTGGGTTCTGTTCTGGGCGTGGGGGTGTCAGTGGGCCAGGGTCTGCCCTTCTGCCACCTTGGGCTCTCGTGGGAGGGAGGCAGAGCGTTAATGTGTGGCCATCAGCTGGCCATGGGGAAACGAGAGAGCTGGCGCAGGGGCTGGAGGTCAGGCAATGCCACGCGGAGAAGACGACTTTTCTTTTTTCTTGATTCTGTTGTTTGCAGAGAACTATGGGAACCATTTTCCTCCCAAAAAAATACATGTCCAAACATGGTCTTTCCCACCTTCTTTACATTGTGGCTTGAATACAGTAACAAAGGCCATAGCACCACACATCTGTCCCCCGCTGCATGTCGCGTTCCAGGTCTGACGGCAGGATGACCCAGCTCCTCCGTCCCAAGGAAAGCCACTGTTGTGACTTCTCCTATGGATCAGTTTTTTTTTGTTTTTGTTTTTGTTTTTTTTTAAGACGGAGTCTCACTCTGTTGCCCAGGCTAGAGTGCAGTGGCGCGATCTCGGCTCACTGCAAGCTCCGCCTCCCGGGTTCACGCCATTCTCCTGCCTCAGCCTCCCAAGTAGCTGGGATTACAGACGCCTGCCACCACGCCTGGCTAATTTTTGTATTTTTAGTAGACATGGGGTTTCACCATGTTAGCCAGGATGGTCTCGATCTCCTGACCTCATGATCCGCCCGCCTTGGCCTCCCAAAGTGCTGGGATTACAGGCGTGAACCACCACGCCCGGCCTCCCATGGATCAGTTTTACCTGTCTTCCAGCTTTGACCTTTCTGCCTCCGACTTTCCCCACTCAGCCCCATGTCTCCGAGCTCTGTCTGTATGGTGCAGGGATCGGCAATTCCTTCTTTCTCGTCTCTGTGCAGCTGTCACCCACTCGAGTTCATGAGTTTCAGTTTGAAAGTGATGTAAGATTTAATGTTTAGACTGATCATTTGTTTGTTTTTTTGAGATGAGTTTTGCTCTTGTTGCCCAGGCTGGAGTGCAGTGGCGCCATCTCAGCTCACTGCAATCTCTGCCTCCTAGGTTCAAGCGATCCTCCTGCCTCAGCCTCCCAAGTGGCTGGGACTACAGGTGTGCACCACCACACCCAGCTAATTTTTGTATTTTTAGTAGAAACAGGGTTTCACCATGTTGGCCAGGATGGTCTCAAACGCCTGACCTCACGTGATCCGCCTGCCTTGGCCTCCCAAAGTGCTGGGATTGCAGATGTGAGCCACTGCACCCAGCACAATCTTTTTTTTTTTTTTTTTTTGGAGATGGAGTTTCACTCTTGTTGCCCAGGCTGTAGTGCAATGGCACTATCTCGGCTCACCACAACCTCTGCCTCCTGGGTTCAAGCGATTCTCCTGCCTCAGCCTCCCAAGTAGCTGGGATTACAGGCATGCACCACTAAACCCAGCTAATTCTGTATTTTTGGTCGAGACGGGATTTCTACATGTTGGTCAGGCTGGCCTCGAACTCCCAACCTCAGGTGATTTGCCTGCCTCAGCCTCCCAAAGTGCTAGGATTACAGGCATGAGCTACCGCACCTGGCTGATCATTTTTTTTTAATCTTACTTCAAGTTAGAACTGTGACGTTAGTGATAGAAAACAATTAAGTGTATGTTTTAACTTTCTTCCTTTCAGTTTTCTTGTGTTAAAGTACCACAGACACAGTTTAAGAATAAATATCATTGGTGAGATGATCACGTTCTCTGGAGTGGCTGCTATTTAAACCACCACAGGCAGCTGCCAACTTCCACATAAACTGTGTTTAAGGAATTTATCAGTTACTTAGGATTTATTTTCTACAGAAATAACTATCTTAAATGTTGGCTGGGATCTCAGAAAAGTTTAATCCATATTATGGACAAAATACTCTCTACCTGTGCCATAAAAGCAAGCAAACAAACAAACAAAAAACCTTTGCAATACTAAAATTAAACAAAGCAAAAATACATGACACATGTTGAAGAAACTTTTAGGTGGCTGCTGCTGTGAAGGCTCCAGGGTTGACGGACACTTGGAGAACAAGGTGCCCGTGTCAGGCTGCGGAGGGCTGTGCAGCCTCTGAGTGGTCATTCAGTTTGTTGTTATTGGCCATCGCTGCCCAGCCCTGTGTTGCTGGATTGTTCTAGAAGGAGCTGTGCCATTGGGGGGATTGTTCTAGAAGGAGCTGTGCCATTGGGGGGAACTTCAGCAGTGCCTGTTTCGTTTTCTTCCGGCCCCCTCCCCCTGCGTGCTGTGCTCTAGTCACCCCTGCGCCCAGCCCCCTCTGCGGGCTTCTCTCTTTCTCTTTCACGGCAGCACCTGCATCCTGGCCCCTCTTACATGCTTTGAAAGCTCCTGCCTGTATCTTCCCGCCCTGGCCTTTCCCAGGTATAGTGATGCTGTGTTCCCCTGACTGCTGTGGGCTTTTCCTCTCTCCCACTCTCGGGCAGCCCCGCCCAGCGGCAGCCCTGTCCACTTGCCCAGCTGCCTTGAGGCGTGGGCCTCTCGGTGCTTCCAGCGAGCACCTGAGCGCATCCAGGTTCTGTGGCTCCTGACACTTGCACAATGTGCAGGGCTGTGCTTAAAAAGATCACACACTTGGCCGGGTGTGGTAGCTCACACCTGTAATCCCAGCACTTTGGAAGGCCAAAGCAGGCAGATAACCAGAGGTTAGGAGTTCGAGACCAGCCTGGCCAACATGGTGAAACCCTGTCTCTACTAAAAAATACAAAAATTAGCCAGGTATGGTGGCATGCACTTGTAATCTCTACTTGGGAGGCTGAAGCAGGAGAATCACTTGAACCCGGGAGGTGGAGGTTGCAGTGAGCCAAGATCGTACCCCTGTACTCCAGCCTGGGTGACAGAGTGAGACTCTGTCTCAAAAAAAAAAAAAAAAAGAAAGAAAAGAAAAAGACCACACATTAATTCAGGACTGTGGGGCTCTTCCCAGGAGGAGGTGGCCCTGACCCCTGACCTGTATGCTTCCTGGGAAGTGTGCTTCTGGGGAGGACAGAGGGAGGAGGAAGGAGAGGGAGGAAGAGGAAGGCAGGGGAGAGAAGGGAGGCATTACAGGAGGCTTTGAGCCCAGGGAAAGAGGGGTTTTCCCTTGGGTCTGGTGGGTCCGGCATGGAGGCAGGGGGAGGGCGTGATGGGAGCACAGTGGGAAGGGGACCCAGGTTTACCTCCGGGTCAGGAGCCTGGCTGTCTCCTGTGTCTAAGGAGCAGGCCCGGGAGTCTGTAGGGCCCCTCTCTGGGGCGTGCTTTTCCCCCTCAGTCTCCTGGGCACAGCCTGGGGACCTGCTCATTGGCAGGACAGAGGCTGCCTGGGCTTTCGGGGGAGCACACAGATGCCGTTCCCTCCCTCCCTCTTTTCTCCCATATCACCCACGTTCAGGGTGAACCCAGAAAACCCTGGGGAGTGGAAGTGCTTTGGGAATGTGGGCTTCTGCCAAGGCCTGTGGTCCCTCCATCGTAGCCACTCCTTGAGCAGCCTGTGCCAGCAGGGAGGAGAGGAGGGGGTGCAGCGTCTCGCCGGCAACCTGAGTCCACAGCCGAGGATGACTGACCCTCCCTCTTGTGTGACAACAGGATTCTGCAGGACAGGGAGATGAAACTGGAAATAATTCAGTCCAAACAGTCTTCCAAGGGACGCTTGCTGCTACAAAAAGGTGGCTCCAAGAAGTTTTTACAGAGAACATGCTCGCATATTCAGGTGCCTCATTCACATACGTCGAGGAAATTGAGGTAAGCATTTGGCCGAAGGCTTCTGGGTAGGGATGTGAGTGATCGTGATTCCTCATGGCCTCAAATCATGGGGTACAGGCTGCTGGCCAGGGGCAGTTGTTGGCCTTCACCTGAGCCTCGGTTCTTCATCTACAAAATGGAGTTGCTCCTGTCTGCCTGGCAGGGTGGCTCTGAGGCACACAGATGCCGGGTGTAAAGTGCCGCTGCACTGCCTGGTGTCCCCTGGCCGGGCACAGTCCCTGTGGTGATGGAGGTGTGGAGGTGATGGTGCTGGTTGGTGGTGGTGGTGATAGAGGTGCGGAGGTGATGGTGATGGTTGGTGGTGGTGGTGATAGAGGTGATGGTGGTTGTGGTGGAGGTGGAGGTGGTTGTGGTGGAGGTGATGGTGATGGTTGGTGGTGGTGGTGATAGAGGTGATGGTGGTTGTGGTGGAGGTGGAGGTGGTTGTGGTGGAGGTGATGGTGATGGTTGGTGGTGGTGGTGATAGAGGTGATGGTGGTTGTGGTGGAGGTGGAGGTGGTTGTGGTGGAGGTCATGGTGATGGTTGGTGGTGGTGGTGATAGAGGTGATGGTGGTTGTGGTGGAGGTGGAGGTGGTTGTGGTGGGGGTGATGGTGATGGTTGGTGGTGGTGGTGATAGAGGTGATGGTGGGGATGATGGTCATGGAGATGGTGAAGGGGAGGTGATGGTGGTGATGGTGGTGGTGATTGTGGTGGAGGTGATGGTGGTGGTGGTGGTGGTGATTGTGGTGGAGGTGATGGTGGTGATGGTGATGGTAGTTATGGTTGTGGAGGTGGTGGTGGAGGTGGAGGAGATGGAGGTGATGGTGGTGATGGTGGTTGTGGTGGAGGTGGAGGTGGTTGTGGTGGAGGTGATGGTGGTGGAGGTGATGGTGGAGGTAATGGAGGTGATGGTGGTGGAGGTGGTGGTGGTGATGGTGGTGGTGGAGGTGATGGTGGAGGTAATGGAGGTGATGGTGGTGGTGGAGGGGATGGAGGTGATGGTGGTGATGGTGGTTGTGGTGGAGGTGATGGTGGTGATGGCGATGGTGGTGGAGGTGATGGTGGAGGTAATGGAGGTGATGGTGGTGGAGGTGATGGTGGAGGTGATGGTGGTGGAGGTGATAGTGGAGGTAATGGAGGTGATGGTGGTGGAGGTGATGGTGGAGGTAATGGAGGTGATGGTGGTGGAGGTGATGGTGGAGGTGATGGTGGTGGAGGTGATGGTGGAGGTAATGGAGGTGATAGTGGTGGAGGTGATGGTGGTGGTGGAGGGGATGGAGGTGATGGTGGTGATGGTGATTGTGGTGGAGGTGATGGTGGTGATGGTGGAGGTAATGGAGGTGATGGTGGTGGAGGTGATAGTGGAGGTAATGGAGGTGATGGTGGTGGAGGTGATAGTGGAGGTAATGGAGGTGATGGTGGTGGAGGTGATGGTGGTGATGGTGGTTGTGGTGGAGGTGATGGTGGTGGTTGTGGTGGAGGTGACGGTGATGCTGGTGGTGGAGGTGATGGTGGAGGTACTGGAGGTGATGGTGGTGATGGCGATGGTTGTGGAGGTGATGGTGGTGGAGGTGATGGTGGAGGTAATGGAGGTGATGGTGGTGGAGGTGGTGGAGGTACTGGAGGTGATGGTGGTGATGGCGATGGTTGTGGAGGTGATGGTGGTGGAGGTGGTGGAGGTGACTGGTGGTGGTGGTGGAGGTGGTGGAGGTGACTGGTGGTGGTGGTGGAGGTGGTGGAGGTGACTGGTGGTGGTGGTGGAGGTGATGGTGGTGGTGGTGGTGGAGGTGACAGTGGTGGTGCTGGTGGTGGAGGTGGTGGAGGTACTGGAGGTGATGGTGGTGGTGGAGGTGATGGTGGTGGAGGTGGTGGTGGAGGTGGTGGTGGTGGAGGTGATGGTGGTGGAGGTGGTGGAGGTGACTGGTGGTGGTGGTGGAGGTGATGGTGGTGGTGGTGGTGGAGGTGGTGGAGGTGACTGGTGGTGGTGGTGGAGGTGATGGTGGTGGTGGTGGTGGAGGTGACTGGTGGTGGTGGTGGAGGTGATGGTGGTGGAGGTGGTGGAGGTGACTGGTGGTGGTGGTGGAGGTGATGGTGGTGGAGGTGGTGGAGGTGACGGTGGTGCTGGTGGTGGAGGTGGTGGAGGTACTGGAGGTGATGGTGGTGGTGGAGGTGATAGTGGTGAAGGTGATGGAGGTGGTGGAGGTTATGGAGATAATGGTGGTGGTGGAGGTGATGGATATTTGAACATGCCTGACCTAAGAAAAGTTCATTTTCATTTTTGGCTGGGCACTGTGGCTGATGCCTGTAACCCCAACTCTTTAGGAAGCCTAGGTGGAAGGGTGGCTTGAATCCAGGAGGTCAGGGCTGCAGTGAGCTATGACTGTGCCACTGCACTCCAACCCAGGTGACAGAGCGAGACCCTGTCTCTTAAAATATTTTTTTACAGTGCATTTTCATGTGTTTCAACCTCCTAGTGTCCCTGCCAAAAATATTTTAATCTGAATCAAATCATGGGGAAATTACGAGACAAATCAGGTCAAAAGACAGTTTACAAAACAGTTGGCCTGAACTTTTCAAAACTGTCAACATGTTAAAAGAAAAAAGAAAAAAATGACCAGGGAACTCTTCTAGAAAAGAGATGTGATAAGTAAATGTAGAAAAGAGATGTGATAAGTAAGTACAGCGTGTGTCCCAGGAGGATCTAGGATCCAGTCAGTACAGGAGCTGGAGCACGAGAGGAACGGGGTGCTCTTCCTGGGGGCAGAGTGTCCTCCTCTCCACGTTGCATGTCCTGAGTGGGAAACCTGCACAGAGTTGTATGGAGAAGGGCTGGGGTCTTAGGAGACCCTGCCCAGGTATGTAGTGGCTAGGTGCCATGATGCCTGCAACTTACTTTCCAACGGTTTGGGAGAGAAAATGCTCATTTATGCAGAGAGTCCGAAGAGCGAGCAGAGAGGAGAGAGGAAGAGTGAAAGCAGCTGTGTGAAGCGTGACCAGCACAGGACTGTAGTTGAATGAATGTGGGTGGTGGTGTGCTATTCTTGCGACCTTTTTGAAAGTTCAAAAATTTTCAAAGTATAACATTAGAGATAAATCCTTTCAGAATAAAAAGCCAGTTGTGCAGTAGGAGGACCAGTAGTGGCCCCTGGTTGGGTCTCTGATTCTAGAAAGCCAATCTGGGCTGCTGTGACCGGCCACTAGCACGGCTCACTGTTGATGAAGGTTGGGGAGAGCCCTGGTGCTCGCGGAGTCCCTCGCTCTCTGTATTGCCGTAATGCTCTGTCTTTCTCCCTTCATGAGAGTGTGCCGTGGCATTTAGTCATGAGAGTGGGTGTGACCTGTGTGCGGGTTTTGCAGGTCTGGAGGCGGCTGGTGGAAATCCACTTCCCCATGGAGCATGGCTGGAAGGAGTCGTTGCTGGGAGACATGGAATGGAGGCTCAAACAGGTACCAAAAGTTCGGGGGCAATCTTTTCAGGGTGTGAAGGCAAGCTGGAGAACCCCAGACCATTAGCGACAGCCAAGAGATCTCAGCAGTGCCTCTCTGTGGGCAGGGATGGGGTGAATCCCAGCTCCATGTTTCTGTTTCTGATCCAGCCCTTATAGTCTGTCCCCAGAAGAGCGCTTTGGAGTCTTACTGAGAGGACAGAGAGGAACAAGGGCCCAGGATCTCACCATCATGGGGGTGCAGGATCTTTCCTGACCCCTTCGTTGGACTTGCGACGGGGATGCTGTGTTTACTTGGCCCGCTGTGCTCAACCCCTTGTGGGAGGGAGCACGTGAGTGAGTGTGGCATCTGGCCAGCTGCTTTGGGAGCTGGCAGGAGCAAGCTCCGTGCAGGCCCTGCAGCAGTGCCCAGGTTGAGGTGCCTGCAACCCCCGAAGCTCTAGAGGGCATGTTACAGTGCTCTCTTAGCTCTGCCGTCTATAGACAGTGGTGTGTTATCAGCTCAGTGGGCCCCTTGCCTTCTTGCCTAGGGTGGCTGCCCTCTGCCAGGGCCAGTGTGACACCCTCTTTTAGGTACCCACAATTGGTGGGTCCCAAGCTCTTGTCCAGCATCCAAGAAGAATGAGGTCACCTGGACACTTGAAGGATGGTGAAGGTGGAGAATTTTATTAAGCAATGGAAATGGCTCTCCATGGAGAGGGGAGCTGGAGAGGGGATGGGTTAGGTGGGGAATCTTCCTCTGGTCCAGGTGTCTGGCTGGCTCTTCCCTGAAGTCAGGATGTCTTTCCAAAGTTAAACCCTCTCTTCTTGGAAGTCCAGCCATCCCTCTGAAGTCAAGTCACCTGTTTCCAGTCAAGCTACTTCTCTTTCACTATTCTATTGGTAAAAAGACATTACGCCGAAAGAACCAGTGGGAAGAGAGCAGGCACGCAGGGATAGAGGTTCTCACTTTGGGCCATGGGTTTCAGGCTTTTCGGCTCGAAGGTGGGGTTTTGCCAGGGACCCGCCCTTGTCTGCATAGGATTTCTCTGCCTCCTGCCTCCATCAATGGGGCCCCAGGCACAGGAGGGGCCAAACCTGCCTATAGGCAGCAAGTCTAAGTGGCCTGTTGGTGACAGGAGCCTCATGACACACAAGTGGAGAACACACAGACATGCCCCTCATTCTGAATTAAGGCCTGAGGCTCGAGGAAAATTAGCTTTTATGTGATACGAGAGTTTTATATGTAACTTTTTTTTTTTTGAGACAGAGTCTCGCTCTGTCGCCCAAGCTGGAGTGCCGTGGTGGGATGTCGGCTCACTGCAAACTCTGCCTCCCAGGTTCATGCCATTCTCCTGCCTCAGCCTCCCGAGTAACTGGGACTACAGGTGCCCGCCACCACGCCCAGCTATATTTTTGTATTTTTTGTAGAGATGAGGTTTCACCATGTTAACCAGGATGGTCTCTATCTCCTGACCTCGTGATCCACCCGCCTCAGCCTCCCAAAGTGCTGGGATTACAGGCGTGAGCCACCGCGCCTGGCCTATATGTAACTGTTAAATGGATCTTTAAAGGGAAAAGTCAGAAACAAGGAAAAATGACCTATTTCTCATGACTTACCTGTTTTTGCAAGCCAGGTGCTTTTTCTGCAGAGTGGGAAAAGAGACTCTTTTACATTTTAGCCTTTGGTCCACTGGTGGGGGGCAGGGAGGACATGCTTTGCGTGGGCCGGGAGAAGCTTAAAATTGGGGGAAACGGTAAAACAGTGGGAAAGTAAAAATGATGAAAGAACTTTCATCCCATAGAGCACTGGAGCGCTGCATCCGAAAGCTCTGAAACCACCCCCCTTCGATTTTTGCAGGAGAAACCCCTCTCCCAGATCACTGCCTACTGCAATAGCCGCTGGGACACCAAAGGCTTAGAGGACAGTGTGGCCAAGACCTTTGAGAAATGCGCCATTGAAGCCGTGAGCTCAGCCTGCCAGGTGAACAACCTCTCCTCCCCGGGGAAACGGATTCGGGCTCACAGCTGTGTTCTGCCATGACCCAGCTAAGGGCTATGGAGCACCCGCTGGGTCTCAGCTCCTCTGCTAACTCAGAGATTGGGAAGTGGGCACCCTCCTCCCTCGCCAAGGGCAATGGTGCTGAAATCCAGTTCTCTCCGGATTCCTCGGTGTGCTGCACAGCCCCTGCTGCTCGCACCATCCTGCATGTGTTCCATATGGAATCACGGCCGTGTGCATGTGGCACAAGTCACACGGGCTTGCAGGCCATTCCTCAGACAGCCCTGTTATCATTGTGGCTGCTGGTTTGTTTGATTGTTAACACTTACTCAGTAGGTGTGCAGGAAAAGACTCCAAAGGTTGACAGAACATTTATGGAAGCAAAATGTGTGAAATGGAAAATTGTATCAATTTATTTAGCTCTTTTCGGCAGAGGGGAAGAGATTGTGCCCCCCTGTCTCCCAGGAACAGTCTCGCAGGCAATACCACACGAGGAAGCCCCCTGCTGTTCTGACTGTCATATGAATGGAATCATATCATATGTGGCCTTTCGGGTATGGCTTATTTCACTGAGCATAATGTTTTTGTTTTTGTTGTTGTTGTTGTTTGTTTGTTGTTTTTGAGACAGAGTTTCACTCTTTTTGCCCAGGCTGGAGTGCAATGGTGGGATCTTGGCTCACCGCAACCTCTGCCTCCCGGGTTCAAGTGATTCTCCTGCCTCAGCCTCCCAAGTGTTGGAATTACAGCTACTTTTTGTTTAAAGAGTCTTTTAATTGTTTAAAGAACAATGTGCTGCCACACTCGGCTAATTTTGTATTTTTAGAAGAGACAGGGTTTCTCCATGTTGGTTAGGCTGGTCTCGAACTCTCGACCTCAGGTGATCCACCCACCTTGGCCTCCCAAAGTGCTGAGATTACAGGTGTGAGCCACCATGCCCCGCCAAGCATAATGTTTTAAAAGTCCATCCAGGCTGGACGCGGTTGCTCACGCCTGTAATCACAGCCCTTTGGGAGCCCAGGAGTTCAAGACAAGCCTGGGTAATAGAGTAAGACCCTGTCTCTATAAAAACTAAAAAATAAACAAAAACAATTAGCCAGGCATGGCTGGGCTCACCTGTGGTCCCAGCTACTTGGGAGGCTGAGGTGGGAGGCTCCCTTGGGCCCAGAAGGTCAAGGCAGCAGTGAGTCATGATCACACCACTGCACTTCAACCTGGGGGACAGAGCAAGA